>NC_084827.1:113868200-114168200 GCF_033115175.1 Lepus europaeus | reverse complement strand
ATAAAAGATGTATAAGATGGAAAAATTAGGGGAAAGGAAAAGTACACTGCGCAGGAGAGAGAAGGGCAAGAAACAATCACAGATCCCTTTAACGACAGGAGCTGTCCCTGGCATCCAGCCTTGATTTCTTTCTTACCTTGCCAAGTGTTCCACCATGCAATGTGGAGTTATTAAGTGTGGAGATGAAGAGAGGAACAATAGCCAAGGAAAATATGGCTCCAGCCCTCTGTGGTATCCTCAGAGTGATTTTTGCCAGGGCTTACACTAGACACTGTGTGAGACTCCACTATAAGCAGACCTGTCAGTGTGGCCATTGTGAGCACCTCCTTCACGGAGCTTTGTCAGTCCAAGAGAAGCAGGGGAGGTCGATGACTTCGTCCCCAGCCAGGAGTGATCTGTGTGGCTTTTCTGCAAGCAATGGCCGGAAGCTTAGTTTTGGGGATTTCTGGGTTGGATGCAACCAGAACGGGCTCTGATTTATCTGCACTCAGATGTTGATGCTTTGAAAAGATTAACAGGCAAAATATTCAGAGGTAAAAGGCAAATGGAAAAAGAAAAAGCAGGAAAAACAGAGTGCCTGAAAGCTAGGAAGGAATGGCATTGAGATAGTCTACTCCCTTCATTGTCCCATGATAACCCACAGTGGCTTATGCAGTCGACTGGGGGCTTGGTGTAGGTTTGTTCACTTTTAAAAATTTTTTATTTGTTTATTTATTTATTCAAAAGAGTTAGAGAAGGAGATACAGAGAGAGATCTTCCATCTGCTGGTTCACTCCATATGGCTGCAATGTCCAAGGCTGAACCAGGCTGAAGCCAGGAGTTTCTTCTGGGTTTCCCATGTGGGTGGCAGGGGCGCAAGCACTTGGATCATCTTCCACTGCCTTCCCAGGCCATAATCAGGGATCTGGATTGGAAGTGGAGCAGCCAGGCTAAGAACCAGAGCCCATATGGGATGCCAGTGGCAGCTTTACTTGTTATGCTGCAATGGTAGCCCGGGTTTGTTCACTTTTACATGGCCTCTCTTATTCTGTGTGGAACATTGTAAAATTTTCCTTATTTATTTATGTATAGTTTTACTTATTGATTTTACAGTGTAACTGGTGTGGGGACACATCTAAGTGGGTACTTAACAGATATATGAGTTGCCATAGCTACTATCTTATATTAACTGTAGGATGTGTGTAACCATTCTCTTTTATATTAAAAATAAAATGAAAAAGAAATTTTAAAAAATCTTCTTAGGAAAAAATATGTAAGATGTCCAGATAACCTAAAAATCCTTAATTGAGCATAAATCTCTTCCTTAAAAAGTTCAAGGCCATGACTGTTTTAAGTGATGTGATTAGAAGAAATATAATTGTGTGATGATGTAGCTATTGTCAGGTGGTAGCTGCCTGGTTAGACTTTGTCTAAGACTAGCCCTGTCTCAAAACACCAGATTCTGGTGTTGTGAATGAGAAAGTAATCGAAAATTGTCCACCCTTCTACTGTCTCCTGCATCAACTTGTCTTGGTTTCCAGGTAGAAGGTCTTAGATATCACTTCTTAAATATTTCTCTACAGGCTGGCCCTGTGGACTTCCTTGGAGAAAGTAGGCAGACCGTACTTTTTCTCTGCCTTGTGGTCTCCATGCAAACCAAAGAAAATACTGATGGGTACCCAGGACTTTGAGTTGTTGTGCTGGCCCAGACACCCTTGTTAGCTGTAGGCAAATGAAAGCTTCTGTCTCTGCACCTCAGTCCCTCGTGGAGGTAAAGAAGTGTACTACTTTCTCAGATACTTCAAAAGACCATTTCATAGAGTAGCACATCATAGAAAGTGCAAGGCCCTGGAGTTGGCAGATCTGGTTCAGTCTTCAACACAGATTCATTTAGCACCTACTATGTGCCACACATTGTTCATGGTACCAGAAACATTGCCTTTGCGAAGCTCATGTTTTAATGACTGGCCCAATGCTAGTTTAGTCTGTGGCCTTGGACAAATCATTCATCCCCGCCAAACTTGTTTTTTCCATCTGCAAAGTGGACATTCTAATAACATTTCAAGATTTGTTATAAGGTTTGTATTTGTTGGTACTTAAAGCACGTACCTAGTAGGAGCACAGTTAATGCTATGTAAATAATACCATATAACGTGGGAACATGCTTTTCCATTGGGGGATCCTATCCAGATATGTAAGTTGTTATTTTTCATCTCTTCTTTGTCCTGTGTGGCTTTAAACCACGGATCATCACACAATTACACTGCAGAGTTCATAAATGTCTTTCTCTTTATTTCCTTAAAAGCAGTTTCATTTATCAAATAAATTCCTTTTTAATATCTTCCACACATTAGCTACTAGGCTGGCACTGGGGATCTGGGAATAAATGAGACTTTCCAGGCCTTATTTAGGATCAGAACCAT
The DNA here is from genome assembly GCF_033115175.1 of Lepus europaeus. Classification (NCBI taxonomy): domain Eukaryota; kingdom Metazoa; phylum Chordata; class Mammalia; order Lagomorpha; family Leporidae; genus Lepus; species Lepus europaeus. The sequence continues at coordinate 114,165,798 of NC_084827.1, read as the reverse complement.
GAATGCATACGTTTTGCCAGATTCTCATTTTGAAGGCCTTATTCTTTCAGTGTTAGTGTTGGTTATTGAATGTTTAGAAAGAAAAAAGGCAAGAAAATCAAGCAGCCATCTACGTATCAAGTGAGTTAGGCTAGAGTTTTACTGCAGAGGTCCAGGGCTCTGTCTACAAGACCCCTGGCAACCTCACTCTGCTCAAAATGAAACAGATGGTAGAACACATGTTTCCTGTAGCTGCCACAGAGGCAAAATTTCAATCTATCAATCTCTTTTGCAACTAGATGGAAGCAATCAGGTTATTTACTGTAGCCATCCATGTGACCAGCATTGTTACAGATATTTCAAGGGACATAGATACAAATAAGAAGATATTCCAGGAGATATAAGTCAATATAAAACACGTTACCTGTCCTTAAGGGAGAAGGTAGAATGTGTGCATTTATCTATTAATTCATTTATTCAAGAAAAATCTGTTTAGTAACCATGGCCTTTGAGGAACTGCCCTGAGTCCTGGGTCCACTAAGTAGAAGCAGCAGCAGGTTACAAAGGAATGGAGGGAACCAACAGAATATTTATTGAGCACCTGCTATGTACTGGATGCTGTCTGTCACTTTACTTACATCATCTCAATTTATTCTTCAAAGAACCCTAAAAAAGAAACTGTGAGGCACTTATTAGCGTGTGCTAGGAGACAGAGCAACAATACCCAGTGTGGATAAGTGCTAGGAAGGATCACATCCAGAGCTGGTGAGCTCAGCAGAGGAGTGAGTAGCTAGCTGGCCCCAGAGGGCAGGGGAAGGCCTCACAGAGCTGGTGCCATCCCAGTTTTAAATTAGGAGCAACACATATGAAAGAGATCACTACTAGTCAAGTAGGAATACAAATGACAGGCAGCCAGATAGGGACTGACCCTAGGTCTTACAGGAGCTAGCAAAACCCGAAGGCTCTCAGAGTATCAAGCTACCTATCGCTTCCTAAACATTCACCTGCTGTAGTTGCCTCTCAACTGCAACACTTAATTTCCCTGAGATAATGGCACTGGAGCCCAGACTTCTGGGTGCACTTAGTTCGTGGTGCACTTGGGGCCTCATTTATAACTCACTCACTGCTTCATCAAGAAAGTCGTTCCTTTCTGCTCTTTGCTCTCTTTCCGTCAGGCGTTAGTCTTTGTGGTCATTGCATGCTTGATCTTGACTTGTTTTGTGTTGATGAGATTTAAGGGTAAGAAGTGGGAAACAAATGGATTCTCTCAATGCTCCGTTATTGCATTTTGGTGGACAAAATAACCTTTGTTGAAGCTTTCATATTTTTACATTTTTTAAAAATTTTATTTATTTGAAAGGCTTAGTGACACAGAGCGAGAGAGACAGAGAGAGCGAGCACTTTCATCCATTGGTTCACACCTCAAATATCTGCAATAGCCAGGGCTGAGCCAGGTCAAAGCCAGGAGCATAAAACTTAATCCAGGTCTCCTATGTGAGCAGTAGGAACTCAAGCACTTGGGTCATCACCTTCTGCTTCCCAGGGTATGCATTAGTAGGAAGCTTGAGTTGGGAATGGAGCCCAGACTTGAACCCAGGGAGTCTCATATGGGATGCAGGCATTCCAAGCAACATCTGAATCATTGTACCAAATGCCCACCCTGAAGTTTTCTACTTTATGTTTGAGGGTGCTGTTTGAGCATGACATGTCCTGCCTAAACTGATGTTGTGGCTCAGTTCCCTACGTGACCGTGTTGAGATATGGGACCTGGGAAGAGGGGTTTGGGTCATGGGGTCAGAATCCCCATCGATGGCTTATTGCCTTTTTCCTGTGAGTGAGGTCTTATTCTCACGGGATTGGATTAATTAATGCAAGACCTGATTCTTATAAAATGAGTGCAGCTAGCTTGGCTTGCTTGCTTGCTTTTTTAAAAGATTTATTTGAAAGGCAGAGTCACGGAGAGAGGGAGAGCTAGAGATCTTCCATTGGCTGGTTGACTCCCCAAATGGCCACAATGGCCAGGGCTAGGACAGACCAAAGCCAGAAGCCAAGAGATTCTTCCAGGTCTCCCATGTGGGGGGTGCACGGATTCTTGGTCCATCTTATGCTACTTTCCGAGGCCATTAGCAGGAAGCTGGATCGAAAGTGGAGCAGCCGGGACTTGAACCAGTGCCCATGTGGAATGCCAGTGTTAAGGTGGTGGACAATGCTGGCCCCTACCTTGGCTTTCTTTTGCTTCTCTTCTGCACACACCTGCTTGCCCTTTCACTTTGCAGTGGGAATCTAAGCAGCATGAGGCTCTCACCAGATGGTGAACAGATGCCAGCACAGTACAGTTCAGACTTCCCAGCCTCAAGTATTCTACGACAGCAGAAAATGGACTAATGAGGCTGGCATTGTGGCACAGGAGGTTAAGCTGCTGCTGTGACGCTGACGTCCCATATCAGAGGGCAGGTTTGATCACAAGATTCTGCCTCTGAACCAGCTTCCTGTTAATGCTCCTAAGAAAACAGCAGAAGTACTTGGTCCCCTGCCACCCACATGGGAGACCAAGATGGCATTCCTGGCTCCTGGCTTCAGCCTGGCACAGCCTTGTCTGCTGTGGCCATTTCAAGGAATAAGCCAGGGGATGTAAGATCACTCTGCTTTTTCTTTTTTTTTTTTTTTAATTTTTTGACAGGCAGAGCGGACAGTGAGAGAGAGAGACAGAGAGAAAGGTCTTCCTTTTCCATTGGTTCACCCCCCAATGGCTGCTGTGGCCAGCGCACTGCGCTGATCCAAAGCCAGGAGCCAGGTGCTTCTCCTGGTCTCCCATATGGGTGCAGGGCCCAAGCACTTGGGCCATCCTCCACTGCACTCCTGGTTCACCCCCAATGGTTGCTGTGGCCAGTGCACCGCGCTGATCCAAAGCCAGGAGCCAGATGCTTCTCCTGGTCTCCCATATGGGTGCAGGGCCCAAGCACTTGGGCCATCCTCCACTGCACTCCTGGGCCACAGCAGAGAGCTGGCCTGGAAGAGGGGCAACTGGGACAGAATCCGGCACCCCGACTGGGACTAGAACCTAGTGTGCCAGCGCCGCAGACGGTGGATTAGCCTATTGAGCTGCGGTGCCGGCTGAAAGATCACTCTGTTTCTCATTCTCTCTCCCTCTGTCTCTGTCACTCCACCTTTCAAATAAATATCTTTTTAATGAACTAAAATAGAAGATGGTATAGGATAAACTTAAACACCAAAATGTGAAGCCAAACTGACATAAATTCAAGTCCCTGATCTGTCCCTTATTAGCTGGGTGATGTTGGGAGTTGAATCTCTTTGCCCAAATTTGAATCACAGTATTGAACCAAACTCTGACAGGTGACATACAGTTTGAAATTTGTAGCCAACCAAGTGAAAATTCAGAGATAGCTTCTTACCTCTGTGATCTTTGAATAAACAGGTCTAACTCAGTGATCTCATTGGCAGCATAAAGGCCATAAAGAAAAAGGCAACTACAGGATGGCTGTCTAACTAGTTTGTTCTCCATTGCCTACATCAGCAAGCTAACTACCTGACCCTCGAGGATATTATTGGGAAGTGTTTTTTGTATGTGTGATAAATATTTATGCAGACCCCACTGCATCTTGAAGGTCTGTGATTATATTTGGAAACTTGCCTTAATTAAAGTAGCTGAACTTGTGCATAGGTAGGAGGCTAGAACTTTCAACCTACAATAACAATTATGATAATTATCCCTTTGAGGGGCCCTTACTATCTGTTAGGCACTATTTTAAGCATTTTATTAAGCAGTAACTTACTTAATCTTACAGCCACCCTAGCACGTAAGTAATATCACTGTCTCTATGTTAAAGTGAGGAAATGGAGGCACAGAGGGGCCAATGGCTTACAGACCAAGCAGAGCAGGATTTGTGCTCACGGGGTCTGCTTCAGAGCCTGAGCTATAAAGCATTCTCCAGTTCCAAAAGCCAACTCCTTTTAAAATAATTATAATAATAACATTTTGTGTTCTAATTATAAAACTAAGTCATGGTAGGAATTTTTGAAAATAGAAGAAGTGGTAAAGAAGCCAAAATTATTTGTATTTTTATCACCAAGCAATAATGTTTATTAATATTTGGGTCTATTTCCTCTTAGAAATTAAATTGCATATATAATGCTCTTTTCAAAAAGCATAACACTGCATATGACTTTTCAAATTTAATGCTACAATTTGAGCATTTTCATGTTATTAGATATTCTTCTAAACCATAGATTTTAATGGCTGCAAATATTCCTATTATCTAGAGGGACAATAATTTACTTTTAAAATCCCATCATATTGGGCCATTAGGTTGCTTCCAATGTTACTGAGATTTCTGTGTTGGATTCTGGAGGATTCCTTAGCCTGGTGCTTTGAAGAACTTTCTGGGTTGTTTGGAGAGCTGCTAATCTTCAATTGAAGTGACATTGCCTACCTCTCTCTCCCCCAGGAAAGAACACCCCTGAGCTGAGAATTTTGAAAAGTCTCCTGAGTGTCCAAATTCTCAATGAAAAGTCAAGAATCTTTCAATTAAGTAATTGAATAAATTTTCCTTGTTTTGTAAATAAAACTTGAATCTTGTAAAGGAAGTAGAACACACAAATGAGCAAACATGAAAAAAAAAAGTGAAATTAGTCTACAGTCACAGCACTCAGCTTGGCAAATATTTATCTTTCCACTCTACATGCTATCTTATTACCTGTTGTTTTACTCAGCAATGTATTGTGCACATTTTCCTGTGAGTAAATTTGGATCGCCCTACCACACAGTTGCTAATCTGTGTCCAACCTCACTCCAACCCTCAGGTCTGACCCCTACAATCGCTTTTAACTGATTTATACATAAGCACAAGATAAACTTAAACCACTTTTCCTCTTTCCTCATTCAGCCACGCCTACCACAGACGTGATTGCTGTACTTTCCGAGAGGCTGAAAGAGCTTCCCTGCCATCCAGGAGTCTGCCTCTGATTTGGGAAAGCAAGATCCATGTTCTTGAGAAAAAGACAAATAACACAAGTCTATAAAAAAGTGACCCAAAGCGGCACATGCAAGAATAAGGAGATAGCCAACCATTTTACAGATGGAAACTCTTTATCCTACTTTAACACGATCTACAGTGTCCACTTGTCTCTTGTGTCCCATCACCCTGAGTTGGTACAGAAGGAGCCCATTGAGTCAGCTGTGCCTATATACAATACCCCTAATTAAATGCCTGTTTCTGTTTCTGGGTTTTTTTTGTTTGTTTGTTTTTTGTTTTTTTTGAGAAGCAGAGGGAAAGACACACACACACACACACACATACACACACACTCCTCCCATCCACTGGTTCTCTTTCCAGTTGCCCAGAACACCTGGGACCAGGCCAAAGCCAAGAACTGGGAACTCAATCCAGGTCTCCCATGCAGGTGCAAGGCACCCAATTACTTGAACCATCACTACTGCTTCCTTGGGTCTGCATCAGCAGGAAGCTGAAGCCATACACCAAAGCCAGGTGTTAACCTCCAGTGCTCTAATGAGGGACACAGATGTTTTAACCAGAGTCTTGACCACTAGGCCAGATATCCACCCCTGTTTCTGACTTTTAAGGGGACACTTCTACCTCCTGTCTTCTTCATTTTCCCAAAAAGGTGAGTCCTATTCAAGATGTAGCAGAAATTAATCCTAAATTTATTTCAAATCACTGTATGTGTGAAATGGGAACTGTGAGGCCTCCAGGGCCCTCTGGTCTGTCCAGATAGTTGGAAAGGGTCTTATACCCCATGGAAAGGGAAGCATGGACCAACCATGCTGAGATCACAACTGGTGAAAAGATCAGAGCGGTAATCTTGATTTGTGCCCAAACTAATTCAGAAAGAGTAGAACTTGGTTTATTATATATGTTTTTGCAAGAGAGTAAGCAGTTCAGTTAAAGTTCCGCAGCTCTCCCAGGTATAGTTTCAGGTTAATCCCACAGTGACTCTCTGAACACATTTTTGCTACAAGTACTTCTCATTGTCCCACATTATCTTGCTATTATTTTTGCTTTAAACAATTATGCTTTAAAGAGTTACATTTTGGCCAGGCGCCGCGGCTCAATAGGCTAATCCTCCGCCTGCGGCACCGGCACTCAGGGTTCTAGTCCCGGTCGGGGCACCGGATTCTTTCCCGGTTGCTCCTCTTCCAGGCTCTCTGCTGTGGCCCAGGAGTGCAGTGGAGGATGGCCCAAGTGCTTGGGCCCTGCACCCCATGGGAGACCAGGAGAACAACTTGGCTCCTGGCTTCGGATCAGCATGGTGCACCGGCTGCAGCGGCCATTGGAGGGTGAACCAACGGCAAAGGAAGACCTTTCTCTCTGTCTCTCTCTCTCTCTCACTGTCCACTCTGCCTGTCAAAAAAAAAAAAAAAACACAAAAAGAGTTACATTTTAGAGGGTTCACGTCTGCTGGTTCACTTCCCAAATGCCTGCAATGATTGGCACTGGACAAAACAAAAGCCAGGAGCCGGGGACTCCATCCGGATCTCCCATGTGGGTTGCAGGAACTCAGTTATTCAAGTCATCACTGCTGTTTCCCAGGGTCTACGCTGGCAGAAAGTTGGAGTCAAGCTACAACTGGGAATTGAACCCATGCACTCTAACGTGAGATATAGATGGTTTAACCACTAGACTAAATGCCTGTTCCTAACAACATTTTTAAAAATAGCACAACAGGAACCAGCACTGTGGGGTAGTAGGCCAAGCCTCTGCCTACAGTGCCTGCATTCCATATGGGCACTGATTTGTGTCCTGGTTGCTCCTCTTCCAATCCAGCTCTCTGCTATGGTCTGGGATATCAGTAGAAGATGGCAAGTCCTTGGGCCCCTGCACCCATGTGGGAGACCTGGAAGAAGCTTCTGGCTCCTGGCTTCGGGTCAGCACAGCTCTGGCCATTGTGGCCATTTGGGGAGTGAATCAGTGGATGGAACAAACAAACAAACAAACACACACACACACACACACTCTCTCTCTCTCTCTCTCTCTCTCAGACAGACAGACAGACAAAGAAGTAGAGAGAGATCTTCCATCTGCTACTTTACTTCACGAGTGCCTGCAACAGCCAAGGCTGGGCCAGGCTGAAGCCAGGAACCAGAAACTCTATCCATGTCTCTCACTTGGGTGGCAGGGATCTAACCACTGAGGCCACCACTTGTTCCCTCCCAGGGTGCTCTTTAGCAGGAAGGTAAAATCAGGAGCATAGCTGGGACTTGAGCTGAGGCACTCCACAATAGGATGTTTGTGTCTCCAGAAGGATCTTAACCACTACACCGAATACCCATCTCCATTCTTTTATTTTTTAAAAAAGATTTATTTACTTACTTGAAAGGCAGAGTTAGAGAGAGAGGAAGAGACTGAAAGAGCCCTTCTACTCCCTAAATGACTGCAATGGCCAGGGCTGGGCTATGCTGAAGCCAGGAGCTTCTTCCCAGTCTCCCATGTGTGTACAGGAACCCAAGAACTTGGGCCATTCTCACTGCTTTTCCATGTGCACTGGCAGGGAGCGGGATCAGAAGTGGAGCAGCTGGGATTTAAACCAGTGCCCATATAGCATGCTGGTGTTACAGGCAGTAACTTAACCCACTATGCCACAACACGCCCCCCCCCCCAACTATTTCTTTAAAAGATTTTTGTTTTTCTATATCTTTCCTGTTTGTCACATACTGAACTGTGTCTTCCCAAAATTCATATGTTGAATCTAATCCCCAGTGAAGAAGTAATTAATATTAAATCAGGTTATAATGATGGACTAGTTTCCATGTAGGATAGGAAGAGACGCCAGGGTTGTACACACAGAGAAAAGACCATGAAAGCACACAGCAAGAAGGTGGCTGTTAGCAGGTCAAGGAGAGAAGCTTCAGGAGAAGCAAAACTTACCAGCACCCTGCTCTTGAACATCATGCTTCTGGAACTATGAGAAAATAAATTTCTGTTTAAGCCACCCAGTCTGTAATATTTTGTTATGGCAACCCTAGCAAATTAATAGAACCTCCTTAGAGACTCCAATAACATATATGTTAAGCTGCCTGAAGTTATTCCACTGCTTATTGAAGTGGTTAAATTTTCTTCAATCTTTTTTTTCTCCCTCTATATTTTTTTTTAAGAATTTTTTTCAATAGGCTAATCCTCCACCTGTGGCGCCGGCACACCGGGTTCTAGTCCCAGTTGGGGCGCCGGATTCTGTTCTGGTTGCTCCTCTTTCAGTCCAGCTCTCTGCTGTGGCCTGGGAGTGCAATGGAGGATGGCCCAGGTCCTTGGGCCCTGCACCCACATGGGAGACCAGGAGGAGGCACCTGGCTCCTGGCTTCAGATTGGCACAGCGCCAGCCGCAACATGCTGGCCGTAGCAGCCACTTGGAGGGTGAACCAATGGAAAAAGGAAGACCTTTCTCTCTCTCTCTCTCACTCTTTTTTTTTTTTTTTTTTTTTTGACAGACAGAGTTACAGAGAGACAGAGGTCTTCCACATGCTGGTTCACTCCACAAATGGCCACACAGCCAGGGCTGGGCCAGGCTGAAGCCAGGAACCAAGAGCTTCTTCCTGGTCTCCCACATGGGTGTAGGGGCCCAAGCATTCATCTTCTGCTGCTTTCCCAGGCGATTAGCAGGGATCTGGATCAGAAGAGGAGCAGCTGGGTTTTGAAATGGCACCCTCATGGAATGCCAGTGCCAAGGCAAAGGCTTAAGCTACTATGCCACAATACCAGCCCCTTTCCCTCTATTTCATTTTGTATACTTCCTATTGCTGTGTCTTCAAACCCCTAATCTTCTCTTTTGTGTTGTTTAATTTGCCATTATCCCAATGAGTGTATTTTCATCTCTGAAAGCTTTATTTGGATATCTAAAATATCTTTTCTAAATGTATTTTATTTTTTAGAACAGTTTTAGGTTTACAGAAAACTGAAAAAAGTGTCTTTATGAACATACTTGTGTTCCCTAAAATTTACATATTGAAGTCCCAGAATCAAAAGTGACTTTGGAGATAATTAATGTAAAATTTAGAAAAAAATTAAGGTAAAGTGCTCTAATCTGATCAAAGTGATATCTTTTTTTAAAAGATTTATGTATTTATTTGAAAGAGTTACACAAAGAGAGGAGAGGCAGAGAGAGAGAGAGAGATCTTCCATCCAATGGTTCACTCCCCAATTGACTGCAATGGCCAGAGCTGTGCCGATCTGAAGCCAGGAGCCAGGAGCTTCTTCCAGGTCTTCCACGCAGGTGCATGGGCCCAAGGACTTGTGCCATCTTCTACTGCTTTCCCAGGCCATAGCAGAGAGCTGGATCCGAAGTGGAGCAGCCAGGTCTCGAACCTGCGCCCATATGGGATGCTAGTGGTTCAGGCCAGGGCATTAACCCACTGTGCCACAGCGCCAACCCCAAAGTGATATCCTTATAAAAAGGGGAAAGAAACTAGAGTTTACTCTGCCTACATGTGTGTAATGTGTGTAAAAAGAAGAGGCCATGTGCTAACTCAGTGAGAGAGTGGTATTAAAATTGGGAGAAAGGGCTTGAGGGAAGCAGTTGAGACACCATTTAGGAAGCCCATGTCCCATAGAGTGCCTAAGTTCCACTCCCAGCTCCATTCCCAATTCCAGCTTCCTGCTGCTGTGGACCCTGGAAGATAACAGTGTGGCACAAATGCTTGGATTCCTGCCACCCATATGCAGAAGACCTGGATTGAGTTCCTGGCTCTCTCTGCCCCTTCCCACACCCACCCACCCCACGCCACTGGAGACACTCAGGATTGAACCAACCGAGCGGAGCTCTCTCTCTCTTTGACTGCCTCTCAAATAAGAAAATGTGTTACCTTTCTACCAGTTAGGGTAGAAATAAAATTTTTGAAAAGATCCAGATCTTGGGATTTTTTTTGGTCTGAAATAAAAGTTAATGTAAAATTTAGGGGTAGAAATTTAGTGCAGTAGCTAAGATACCACTTCGTACTTGGAATGCTTTGTTCAAGTCCTGGCTCTGCATCAAATTCCAACTTCCTGCTAATGTTCACCCTGGGAGGCAGCAGATGATGACTCAAATATCTGAGTTCCTGCCACCCACATGGAAGACCTGAGTTCTTGGTTCTTGACTTCAGCCTGGCCCAGTCCTGGCTGTTGCAGAGGTTTTCGGGAGTAAACCAGCGGGTAGAAGATTCTCTCTCTCTCTCTCTCTCTCTCTCTCTACCTTTAAAATAAGTGAAAATAAATTATAAAAAGAATTTGTAAAATATCAAGCTTAAGTTAAAAAATGTAAAAATTGGTGAATTTGGGTAAAGAGTATATGAGAGAATTCCTTGTATGATTCTTGCAACTTTTCTGTAACTTCGAAATTAAGTCAAAAATAAAAGTTATCAGGGCAAACGTTAAGGTACAACTGGCTAAGCTGCTGCATGGGACCCTTGTGTTCTACACCAGAGTGCAAGTTGAAGTCCTGGCTACTCCACTTCCAATCCAACTTCTCACTAATACACCCTGGGAGGCAGCAGATGATGACTCAAGACGTGGGTCCCTACCATCCCCATAGGGAACCAGGATGAAGTTCCTGGGTCCTGGCTTTGGCCTGGCCCAGCCTTGGTTGTTAAAGGCATTTATGGAGTCAACTAGCAAATGAAAGATCTCCTCCCCACTGCTGCCCATCATTCTGCCTTTGAAATAAAAAAATAAAATATTTTGTTAAAAAAATTAAAAGTTACTTGGAATGGGAGAGGGATCGGGAGATGGGAGGGGTGCGAGTGGGAGGGAAATTATGGGAGGGAAGCCATTGTAATCCATAAACTGTACTTTGGAAATTTATATTTACTAAATAAAAGTTTTAAAAAAATTAAAAGTTACTTTGACAAAGAGGACAGCAGCACTGGAGCTTCCCACCTAAGCTCCTCTTCCTGGAGTGCACTCAACTCCTCAAAGCGTTAGATTCGCCTTCGATTCAATTCTTCCCCATTGTGGCAGAGAGGGTTATTTACCTCACCCTGGGAATAGCTGGGACAGGAAATTCACGCAAGCTCCTTTAGAATTAATGGTGTACACAAAGCTGAATTACTTTTCAGGCAAAGCATCCAAATCAACGTAGAAAAGTCTGTTGACATTCATCCTGAATGTACATCAAAGCACCAGTGAACTAATATCAAGAACTCTAATTTGTCATTAGAAATTAAGCAGCCACACTTTTGGATTTAGCAGCTGATCGTAAACACCCTGTGTATTTAACTTTTGTGAATTTTTATTGTATGGCCATTATACTTCAATAATAGTACATTCTTGAACAAAACTTTAAAAATAGGTCATTCCATTTTATTGCCCCAATATTTTTATTCCAGTGGGTATCTGGTGTTAGGATCATAGTAGCTACCATTAATAATAAGTCATAAATAGCATACATTGATAAATGTTTAAGGTGGGACACTTAGAATAACCCCAACTTCCACTGTCCTTTTTGTCAGGGGAAATGAGAGAGATGGGAGAGGGAGTCTGCCTCTCCAGAAGGCTGCCCCAGTGCATGATTTGATCTGAAATGAAGAAGTGGTAACTCTGGGCATCATTTTAGCTCAGATGCATCATGTCTCTTCTTTATTCTAGAGCAAATATTAGAGGGTTGAATGAATCTCAAGCTGTAGATATGTTTCAGGTCTATTTTTAAACTCACACTGGCTCTTTTCCAGAAAGAAGAGAAACAAAAATCTACTGGCAGTAAAGCCTTTACCTTTTCCACTGAATTTTTTTGATATTAAAAAAAAAATTCTGAAAACCCAGAACAGATGGAGCCTTATGAAGCACACAGCAAAGCTGAACACTTTGCAGACTACTTAGTAGAAAATGAAGTTCTCAAGGAAAAAAAAAAAAAAGTTGTCTTAAAAAAAAAAAAATCAGTTGACCAGAGGCAAAGTATCAGGTGCAGTAAATATTTGCCTTTCTTTGAAGACACTGAAAACAGTAAAAGTCCAGTCACATTAAATTGTTCTTCTGGTTGGTCTGCAAGACGCCAAAGTATTTCCAATCTGAATCAAGTTTGTGTATTTTTTTTTTTTAATCAATAAGATTGTTGAGTGATTCAGGTAAGCTCAAGAGAATTGATAACATTGCTCATTAACACCCACTTTCTCTTTTTCTTTAAATAGCGTTCTTTAAATAGCAGAAGAGTTAAATTTAAAACAGTGTAAACTGTCCAAGGAGACAGAGGTAACACAGGAAATTTAAGATACTTTACAGCTATGTTTAAAGATTTCACAATCTCCACATTTGTAGGTACTGAATCAGTAAGTAACCTGGCTCTTTGTAACAGGTGAAGAGTGTGAGATGACCCATGCAAGTGGGGTAGGAGAGTGTGGAGGCTCTGGGTGTTAACTCTTTTTCCCAATTGGCCGTGTGTCATTCATTGTAGACTTACTACCAAACCACTGGGAATGACCCTTCATAAAAGAACATGGTACAGCAGCCAGTGAAATAGGCCGAAAAAACTGTCAGTCCCAAGGAAAGTACTGCAGAGGAGCCTTGCAAACATGGTGGTGAAACATGCCAGATACAGTTGGCTTTGTGTTGTAGTTGTTTTAACGTCACACTTGACAAATCCTTCCTGACTTTCCAAGGAAAGAGACAAGTAAGCTTCCATTTTGTCATCAATAAAGGTGGCAGGTTGTAAGGGCTTAAATACCATCTCAAGACTAAAATATAGAGGATGCATGGCAAGCTATTGTAAAAAAGAAAACAAGTGTGGAGAAAAAAAACAATAAAAGCAAAATCTTTCTTAGAGGGGATCCAGGAGCACATTTCCTTGGCTGCAAATCCAGTGTGAATAAAAGGGGGAAGGGGAGGAATGACAACTTGAAAAGGCCAAATGGAGTGATAAAACGAACTCCCGTTTAATGAGATCAAGACACCTGTAGATGGGTGACTGGATGTGCTGGTCTTTTGACGCCTGAGGCTGTTTATCATGAGCTTAAGGATACTGGCAAGTCTCAAAATGCTTTCAAAATCGCTTCATTGTGATTATCTTTAGTTCTGGAAAATCAAATTGCTGCCTGTAGCTCTTAGATGTCAGAGACTAAAAAGCATACATGTGGTGCTGTAACAAGTCCAAGGTATTTGGAAACCATAACTTTGAATGTCTGGAATTACAGGATGATTATAAAGCTGACGACCTGGAGCAGATGTTCTGTGAGTGGTTGTTGAGATACTGCTTGGATCGCCCACATCTCATACTGGAGTGCCTTGGCTCAAGTGCTGGCTCCACTTCTGATTCTGGCTTTCAGCTAATGCCCACCCTGGAATGGGTCAAGTTCTTGGGTCTGTATGGGAGAACTGGCCTCAGCCTGGCCCAGCCCTGTCTGTTGTAGGTATTTGGGGAATGAACCAGCAGATGAAGGAGATCTCTCATTTTGTCTTCTCTCTCTTTCCCTGTCTCACTGCCCTTTTTTTTTTTTTTTTTTTTTTTACAGGCAGAGTGGACAGTGAGAGAGAGAGAGAGAGACAGAGAGAGGGGTCTTCCTTTTTGCCGTTGGTTCACCCTCCAATGGCCGCTGCGGCTGGTGCACCGCACTGATCCGAAGCCAGGAGCCAGGTGCTTCTCCTGGTCTCCCTTGCGGGTGCAGGGCCCAAGCACCTGAGCCATCCTCCACTGCCTTCCCGGGCCACAGCAGAGAGCTGGCCTGGAAGAGGAGCAACCGGGACAGAATCTGGTGCCCCAACCGGGACTAGAACCCGGGGTGCCTGTGCCACAGGCAGAGGATTAGCCAAGTGAGCCGCAGCACCAGCCAAGACACCATTCTAAGGAACGTCCAGGGCTTAGCAGTTGGGAAGAGAAGAATCAGAAAACGGAGTTGGGACAGGGCGCTCAGGGAGGCAAGGATAAAAAGAGAGAGAATGGTTTGTCACCAAAGCTGAGGGAGAACATTATTTCCAGAACAAAGCGAGCAGTCAACTTTGTGAAACAGTATTGAGAGTTTAAAAAGATAAGAGAAAAATGGTCATTAGATTTGGCAGCAAGCGATCACTTGTGACCTTGAAAAGAGCAGCTTCTGTGGCAGTGGATGGGTCAGATATGTAATGGGGGTTTTGATCGCTCAGGGAAGGAAGAGCAGAACATTAGCAGAAAGAGTTGTGTCTGCCATGCCTTCCGTGCTAGCTTAAGTACGGCAGAAACTGCACCATCTACCTGCGTCACAAACAGCATAAATTTTTGGCACCAGACAGAACTGGGTTGGAATAGCTATGGGCAAATTGTTTAAGCACCCTGAGCCTCAATTCTTTATCCATAAACTGTAGGGGAAGAGAAAAAAACAAAAACACCTCTCTTCTACACTTAGGGTCCTGGAAATTAAACTGAAAAAAGACAAATTAACAAGAGAAAAACAGTTTATGAATGGCTGTAATGCATGAACGCATGGGAACAACTCAGTGCTGAGTGACTTGAAGATGGGGCCTATAAAGCATCTTTTAGAAAAGAAAAAATACTTATTTATGTATTTATTTGAAAGTCAGGTTTACAGAGAAAGAGGGAGATTATCCATTCACTGGTTCATTCCCCACATGGCTTCAACAGCCAGGAGTCTGAAGCTTCATCCAGGTCCCCTACATGGGAATTAGCACACAAGCACTTGGGCCATCTACCACTGCTTTCCCAGGCATACCAGCAGAGAGCTGGATCAGAAGTTGAGCAGCCAAGGCTTGAACTGGTACCCATATGAGATGCTGGTGTCACCAGCAATCGCTTAACCTGCTACACCACAATGTCAGCGTCCCTATATACCATCTTAACAAACAGGAACTTTGTAGAGAAGAGACAAAACAAATGAAAAGGGATTTAGGTGTTTAGAAGTGACAAACTGGAGAAAGCCAAATACAAGGGGAGAAACTAAAGACCAGGGTTATGTATTCTATAACTAAAGACCAGGAAGATGTGTTGCATAGATTCCTCCAGGTGCCGCCTCAGTCCAGAGTGGATAAGAGTCTAAGAATTTCCCTCCAGTGTTGGCATTGTGGCATAGCAAGTTAAGCCTCTGACTGAAATGCCAGCATCCCCTAGGTCCTGGCTGCTCCCTGCTAATGGCCTGGAAAATGCAGTGGATGATGACCCAAATGCTTGGGTCCCTGCACCCATGTGGGAGACCCAGCTGAAGCTCGTGGCTCCTGGCTGTGGCTTGGCTCAGTCCTGGCTATCATGGCCATCTGGGGAGTGAACAAGTGGATGGAAGAGCTCTATCTCTGTCTCTTCCTCTCTTTTTAGCTCTGATTTTCAAATGAACAAATCTTTTTTAAAAAATAAATCTTTTTGGCATGGGAGAAGCAGACACATTTACAAGTGGAGATTTAGGTCCTGCCCTTGGACAGATAGGCTGGAGAGCAGAGACTTTCCGATTTGTGCCACTTCTCAACTGTCTTCAGCTCGAAATAATCCTTATGCCAATGTGGCATATTTTGGGTGGCCTGTGTTGAGGCTCAGCAAATGATGCACCAAGCATGATGCTTTAAAATGCAGAACCAACGCAGCAGCCTCAAGGTCTCTCTGACCTCTCATCTGCCTCTCCCTCAATCCTTTCTCTCCCTAAGCAAAGGACTGTGTCTGAAGCTCGATTACATACGTCAAGACCTGTCCACCAAAAAGCAGCACAGATACCTTCAGTCTTCGTAGTGACATTTCATTAATGAAGGACAGATGGTTGAACACATTCACAGAAGAGGAGACTGAAAATCAAACCCCACACCTAGAGCCTGGAGGGGATTTTTCTCAGACCACTGTTTCTTCTGGTCCATTCTCTCCCCTACAAATAATTTACTATGCCTCTAGAATTGCCAGTTGTCCCACTGCCTTCTCCCCATGAAGAAGCATCTGTAAGTTTCTGAATCTCATCGGGTTACTGATATAATGATAATATTATCTAGATGTTGTATCTTTGATAGGTATAGTTTTATTGATTTGTGATTTTATGTGCTTTCCTTCTCATTTTAAATTCACTGTTGTACCACTTTTGTTATCAATACCTTTGCGTTCTTTTTCTTAAGGAAGGTTCTAAAAATTGAATATTATTTAAAACCTTTAAAATTTGAATAAGAAATTGAGTATAAGATATCTTTACAGGTTTGGTTTCCCTACACCTGCCTGCAACTTTTTAAAGTCATTTTGTTATATTCCCCTCAATTTCCCAGTTTGACTATTGTCATCTTGAGAGGAGTTAGATGGGCTAATAGGCAGTTAGGTCAGGTCCCTGCAGGAATGCGAAAAAGGCAGAGTCCCTTTAAAAGTGGATGGATTGCTTGATTGCTGGCCTCCTCCCAGAGGCTGCCAGTAGCAACACTTAGGTTGTTTTTTTTTTTTTCCATGAGAATGGGCAAGACAGGATTACCAATCCCAGCCCTCTGATGGTTTTTAGTTTATTATGAGGGCAGGCTAGACAGGTTTATGAATTCCAGCCCACTGGGTTTATCCCTGTCTCTGATTGGTTGTTGGCTGCTACTCTGCTCCTCTCCTGATTGGTTAAATCTACATAGTCACTTTTGTGCATAAAAGGAGCCGGTACCCGCAGGCTGCCCAGGGCAACTCCTCCCTTGGAGTCCGGCTCTTGACTACTGTAGCAGGTTTCTCATTTAAATAAATCTGCTTTGCTCACTGTCCCTGTCTGTGTGGAAATTCTTCCTGGACATGAGACAGAACCAAGATAGTCTTTACTGTCCTGTCACCACAGTCTGCTTCCGGGACTGTGATGGATATGGTATCTATATGAGACATAATCTTTCATTCACCACTTATCTGGGTGGGGAACTTTATGTCAAGGGCCATTTGGGTATTTATATCATCATCCATGATATAAATTAAATGTAAACTTCACCCTCACCCTCACCCACACAAATTATCAACTTAAAAATGAGCCCACAGTACAGGTATTGAATTGAGCCCCACCTGCAGTTGCCTCAGCAGGGCCAGCCCGAATGATTTCAGCTCCTTAACGGGTCATGAGCTGGATGTTTCCCACCCCTGAGTCGTGTACAATATATTCTCCTAGAGGTGTGAAGAAATCCACAATAATAAAAAGGATATATGAGATACATACCCCCACACACACATATGTACATACTGTTTGTGTCTTTAATGTGCATGCCAATCCCGAGGCAGGTATTTAAGTAACTGTTGACAGTACTTTCTTGGTGAAGAACAGGAAAACAGGAGACAAAGATTAGATGAACGATTACTTTCATTGCATTCCTCTTTGCTGTTGAACGTTTTTCATGTTTATGTGCTGGCTTCTCCTGTTGATTTTGTTCAAGCAAATCACTAGATATGTTTTAAGGTGGAAGGGACAAAACTTCAGAGTTGGGTTTTAGTCAAGGTTACTCAGTACCGTTTATTTTAATGATCTATGTCCATCCAGTTTTCCTATGCTTGGGCGATTTCTGGGGTTGTTGATCAAACTCTAAAGAATAGAATAATGTTATCCATCAAGTAACGGAGATAAAAGTGGCATTGTTCACTTTATTCAGAGCTTACCTTTGAAAATATCTTGAGGGACTGGCGCTGTGACGCAGCCTGGCCTGAATTGCCGGCATCCCATATGGGCACTGGTTTGAGACCCGGCTGCTCCACTTTGGATCCAGCTCTCTGCTGTGGCCTGGGAAAGCAGTAGAAGACGGTCCAAGTCCTTGGGCCCCTGCACCTGCATGGGAGACAGGGAAGAAGCTCCTGGCTCCTGGCTTCGGATCCCTCAGCTCCAACCTTTGCAGCCATCTGGGGCGTGAACCAGTGCCTGGAAGACCTCTCTCTCTCTCTCTCTCTGCCTCTCCTTTCTCTCTGTGTAATTCTGACTTTCAAATAAATAAATAAATCTTGAAATCTTGAAATGTGTCCTGGGAAGAGAGCTGACATTCTGGAGAATGCTCAGTTTTCAGGCTCTCCTAGACAGAGTTCTGTAGGAATTTTCAGGCCTGGCATGCAGTGCCCATACTCGGTCTTCCTGGATCCCCGGTCTGCAGCAGAGCCTCAGTGCCCCACCGTCATGAAGCAAAAACACATAGCGACCTGGCCTTGGAAAATAGATCCCAGCCCTCTCCAGTTAATTGAGGTCAAAGCTGGATTCCCCAGCAGGGCAACTTGCCAGTCAGAGGATCTGCAGACCTGAGTAATTCCACAGTGAGGGTCCCCTTCACACACGCTACTTGTGCAGAAGACTTTGAAAAATGGCCAGAATCATCAGGAAGAAAGGAAGTTTACTGAGTGGGAGCCCTTTGGACATCCACACATTCCACTGCAGAGTAGCCTCCTCTTGGAGTCGCTGACCCAGGGAGGTTACTGAAATCTGGGAATCTGCTAGGGGAGGAAGGAAAGGGAGCACTCCTTGCTGTGCAGACACTTCCCCAGCAACCCCGAAAAGAAAGAATTGAGAAACAGAGCCTCCAACATTGAAACTCCTTATAGCCTTCTGCCTACTAATTTATCAACTCCAGTCACCAAATGCCTCCTACACAGATGATTCCATCATGTCCAGGGAAATATTCAACCATGTGACTTTAACCTCCACCCACCAAAATACTTTCCATTCTCCCCATGCCTCAGATTCTTTTTAATAAAACAAAGCTTTTCATTCCACAATTGAAGATATGGAGCACCACCCTAGGAGGTGCAGAATATTGGCTTCACCATACAGGAAGGGGCTGATAGGCTTCCTTCAGGCAAATCCCCTCCGAGTGGCCTGGAGACCCTGGGACACCTCATTGTATCTCTTGGAAAACACAGGGAATGAACAGGCGGTGACATTTGTCCATTATTCTTAAGCAAGCCACATGCTAATCTCTTTGTCCTCCTTCAGAAGATGGGCTTTACATCTGCAACAAGGGACAGGAACATATGCAAATATCCTACTTTGTTTAGGGATCATGCTCACTCTTTATGTGATTATAAAATGAAACAAAGAAACTTGCCCCATAGTGACTCAAATAGGTTAAGAGAATTGTGATTGAAATACCACCAAGGGCCTTTAATTTCTGCCTAGAAGAAAGAAAGAAAAAAAGCTCTCAACACTGTTGCCCACTCCCTTTCCCTTCACTAGGGTCTGTAAGGAAACAAGCCTGTATCTACTCCCAGATTTCGTAAAAGAACCTCAGGTTCCTGGGCCTGAACCATTCTGAGACTGAAGAATCGCAGCTTCAAGGAATTAGAAGGCCAAACACAGCATGGATATTGCCTGACACTGATTCTTTTTAATAATTAAAAATGTTTGCTTTTTGGAGGTAGGAATGACACAATAATAAACATGTACTTGAAATGTACAGTTTTGTAAGTTTTGGCACATACTTATAACCATGGAATCATCACCACAGTCAAGATTAGTGAAAAATACCCATCACTCTCAAAAAGTTTCCTCATAGTCTTTGTAATCCTTACTTCCCCTTCTCATCGCCCACCAGGAAACCACTGATCTGCTTTCTTTCACTATACATTAGTTTACATTTTCTAGAATGTTGTATCAGTGAACTCATACAGCATACCCTCCTTTTAAAATCTGTCTTCTTTTTCTCAGTATATTGTTTGGGAGATTCATCTGTGTTGTTGAACATATAGTTTACTCTTGTTTATTGCTGGGTAGTATCCTGTCAAATGGACGTACTACAGTTTGTCTACCTACTCACCTTTAGATGAACATTGGGGTTGCTTCCAGTGTGGGGCTGTTACACATGAAGACGCTGTGAACTTCCACATAGAAGTCTATCTAGATGTATGATTTCATTTGTCTTAGGTAAATACCTAGGAGTGAATGACTGCATCGTATGGTAGGTCTAAGCTTAACTTTTTAAGAAACTGGCGAAATGTTTTTCATAGTAGTTGTACCATTTGTTTCTTCCCACTAGCAAAATGTAAGAATTCAGGTTTCTCTCCTTCCTCGCCAGCACCTGGTATGGTCAGTCCTGTTCATTTTAGCTGTTCAGCAGGGATGGTCTCAGTTTGTGTTTTCCTCATGTTAATGAGATTGAGCTTCCTTTCACTGGCCTCATATTCTTTTTTTTTTTTTTTTTTTTTTTTTTTTTGACAGGCAGAGTGGACAGTGAGAGAAAGAGAGAGGGACAGAGAGAAAGGTCTTCCTTTGCCGTTGGTTCACCCTCTAATGGCTGCCGCGGTAGCGCGCTGCGGCCGGCGCACCGCGCTGTTCCGATGGCAGGAGCCAGGTGCTTCTCCTGGTCTCCCATGGGATGCAGAGCCCAAACACTTGGGCCATCCTCCACTGCACTCCCTGGCCACAGCAGAGAGCTGGCCTGGAAGAGGGGCAACCGGGACAGGATCGGTGCCCCAACCGGGACTAGAACCCGGTGTGCCGGCGCCGCAAGGCGGAGGATTAGCCTGTTGAGCCACGGCGCCGGCTGGCCTCATATTCTTATTTGCCATGTGTGCCACGTATGTCTGTTCAAATCTCTGCCTATTTTTATTGGTGTTTTATTTTTATATGAAGTTTTGAGGTTTTTAAAAATGTGAATGCAAGTTCTTTATCAAAGTAAGTTTTACAAAGGCTATTTGCAAAAGACCTTTTTTTAAAATTTTTTATTTTTGACAGAGTTAGACAATGAGAGAGAGAGACAGAGAGAAAGGTCTTCCTTTTCCATTGGTTCACTCCCCAAGAGGTGGCTGTGGCCAGCGCACCGCGCTGATCCAAAGCCAGGAGCCAGGTGCCTTTCCTGGTCTCCCATGCTGGTGCAGGGCCCTAGCACCTGGGCCATCCTCCACTGCACTCCAGGGCCACAGCAGAGAGCTGGACTGGAAGAGGAGCAACCAGGACAGAATCCGGCACCCCGACCGGAACTAGAACCCGGTGATGGCGCCACAGGTGGATTAGCTTAGTGAGCCACTGCGCCAGCCAGCAAAAGACCTTATTAACAAATAAGAATAATAAACCCATTTTTCTTTTCATTGATTTCTCTGTTTTATATTGATTTTCATTCTGATATGTGTTATTTCCTTTCTTCTGCTTATTTTGAATTTCATCTGGTCTTTTAAAATCTAGTGTGTTAATGTGGAACATGAAGTCTTTGGGTAGTCTTTTTTTCTCCTAATGTAGGCTTTTAGAGCCAAAAATTATCTTCTAAGTACTTCTTTAGCAGCATCACATAAATTTTGATGTTTTATTTTCATTCCCATCAAAAATACCTTCTAGTTTTCCTTGTGATTTTCTTGGGTTACTTGGAAGTATGTTATCTAAATTCCAAACATTTGAGAACTTTTTGACTTTTAATATAATTCCTTGTGGTCTGAGAAAATAAATTTAAATTATTAAATTCATTTAGATTCATTTTATGGCCACAGTATTATCTAGCTTGGTAAATATTCTGTGTGCAATTATAAAGAATATTATTTTGGTGATGCTTGTTGATATTAGGTCACATTGGCGGGTAGTATTGTCCAAGTCTTCTTCGTTTGCTATCCATTGTCCCATCAGTTATTTAAAGGGGAGATCAGGGGCTGGCACTGTGGCTTACTTGGTTAATCCTCTGCCTGCGGTGCTGGCATCCCATATGGGCGCCGGGTTCTGTCCTGGTTGCTCCTCTTCCAGTCCAGCTCTCTGCTGTGGCCCAGGAGGGCAGTGGAAGATGGCCCAAGTCCATCCAAGGGAGACCGGGAAGAAGCACCTGGTTCCTGGCTTCAGATCAGCACAGCACAGGCTGTAGCAGCCATTTGGGGAGTGAACCAATGGAAGGAAGACCTTTCTCTCTGTCTCTCTCTCTGTCTATAACTCTACCTGTCAAATGAAAAACAAAGGGGCGGGGGGAGATCTGAGATCTCTAGATATAACTGGCTTTGTTTTCCTTGATGCTCATCATTTTGTCCTATTGAAGAATCGACTCCTTTATCATTATAAAAGGAACTTCTTTACCCTTAGTGACTTTTTTTTGCTATGAAATCAACTTTTTCATAAATTTATATAGCCATTCCAGCTTTCTTTGACTAATGCTAGTATGGTATATATGGTATATATTTTTCCATCCTTTATACTTGTGTCCATTACATGTAAAGTGGATTTCTTCTAGATGGCATAACGTAGTCTTACTCTTTTATGCAAGTTGATCATCTCCGTCTTTCAACTGAAATATTTAGTTCATTTGCATCTAATGTAGCTATTGCCAAGGTTAGGTTTAACTATCATCTTGCTATTTTTTTCTATTTGACCCATATATTCCTGATTTTGTGTTAATTCTTTTTTTTAAATATGAGTGTATTTTTAGGATTCCATCTTATTTCCTTTAATGACTACCCATAGCTCTTTATTATTTTAGTGACTACTTCAGGGTTTATAGTACACATGTTTAACTTATCACAGTCTACATTTCAAGCAATATTATACCACTCCACAGATAGTGTTAAAGATTTTCTAGAGATGTGCTTCCACTTCTCCCTCTCAACACTTATGCTAGTATTTTCCCATGCTTTGTTGATGTATGTGTTATAGTCCCGATAATACAATGTTATTATTTTTGTTCAAACCATCAAGTATTACAAACAAATCTTACATGTATGCCCATGTGGCTACCATTTTTGTTGCCTGTTCTTGAGTACAACCATATTTCTATCTGGCATTATTTTCCTTTCGCCTGAAATTTTTCCTCTAACATTTCTTTAACATTTCTTGTATTGCAGATAAATTCTTTCAGCTTTTGTACATTTGAAAAAAATCTTTCCTCTTTCCTGATCTTTGAAAGATATTGTTAGTGAGTATGAATTTCTAGGTGACAGTTTATTTTTCTCTCAATAGCTTAAAGATGTTGCTCTGCTATCTTATACTATTGTTTATTATTTCCTCTGAGGAATCTTTGCCATTTTTCTTCTTTATCTAACATTTCCTCCCTCTGGCTGCTTTTAATATTTTCTCCTCATCACTGATTTTGAGTAATTTGATACTGATATTCCTTAGGGTGCTTTGCTTTTTAAAGATTGATTTATTTATTTGAAAAGCAGAATGACACAGAGGGAAAGAAAGACAGAGATCTTCCATCCACTGGTGGTTCACTCTCTAAGTAGCCATAACATCCAGGGTTAGGCCAGGTTGAAGCCAGGAGTCAGGAACTCCATCTGGGTCTCCCATGTGGGTGGCAGAGGCCCAAGCACTTGGGCCAGCTTCCACTGCCTTCCCAGGCACATCAGAAGGAAACTGAATTGGAAACGGAGCAGCTGAGACTTAAACCAATGCCCAAATGGGATGTTGATGTTGCAAGCAGCAGCTTAACCCACTGTGCCACAACAATGACTCCAGGGTAGTTTTCTTCATGTTTCTTGTGCTTAGGATTCATTAAGCCTCTTAGAGTGATAGGATTATAATTTTCATCAAAATTGGAAAATTTTCAGTTATCATTTCTTCAAATAATTTTTCTGTCCACCTCCCACACTTATTTTAGGTTGCCTGAAGTGATCTCATGGCCCAATGTTGTTCTTTTCGTTCTTCTTTGTAATCCCCTTTCCTCCATGTGTTTTATTTTTAGATCTCTTCTTTTAAAAAAAAAAGATTTATTTTTATTTATTTGAAAGACAGTTACAGAGGGAGGTAGAGACAGAGAGAAAGAGAGGTCTTCCATCTGCTGGTTCACTCCCCAGATGGCCGCAATGGCCGGAGCTGCACCAATCCGAACCAGGAGCCAGGAGCTTCTTCCAGGTCTCCCACGTGGGTGCAGGGGCCCAAGGACTTGCCATCTTCTACTGATATCCCAGACCATAGCAGAGAGCTGGATCAGAAGAGGAGCATCTGGGACTGGAACCGGTGTCCATTTGGGATGCTGGTGTCCCACGCCAGGGCTTTAACCCGCTGCACCACAGCACTAGCCCTGGATCTCTTCTATCATTATGCCTTCAAGGTCATTGGTCTTCTGGAATTAATCTCATCAGTATAATTTTCATCTCAGTAGACTTTTCAGCTCTAGAAATTTGATTTGTATGTGTGTGTTTTCTGTGTGTTGATAATTCATGTTTCAGCTTAATTACAATATCTGGAATATAATAACTATTTTGATATCCTCATTACTAATTTCTGTATATCTGTGTCAGGTTTTAAAATTTTTATTATTTAGGGGCTGGCACTGTGGTATAACAGGTTAAGCCACTGCCGGCAGTGCCAGCATCCCACATGGGTGTTGGTTTGAGTCCTGGATGCTAATGTACCTGGGAAAGCAGTGGAAGATGGCCCAAGTGCTTGGGCCCCTGCACTCACATGGGAGACCTGGAAGAAGTTATTTTATTATTTAGCATTTTTTTAAAGATTTATTTGTTTATTTGAAAGGCGGAGTTACAGAGGAAGAGACAGAGAGAGATCTTCCATCTGCTGGTTCACTCCCCAAATGGCTACAACAGCAGGGACTGAGCCAGGCTGAAACCAGGAGCTTGGAACTCCATGCAGATCTCCCATATGGGTGGTCCGGTCCCAAGCACTTGGGCCATCTTCCACTGCCTTGCTAGGTGCATTAACAGGGAACTGGATGGAAGTGGAACAGCCAGGACTCAAACCAACACCTATTTGGGATGCTGGTGTCATAGGGCAGCTTAACCAACTGTACCACAACATCAGCACCTGTATCGGGTTTTTTTATTACCAGTTTCAATTTGTTGACCTTTTCCCTTTTTGTGTATTTTATGTTCCTGCTTTTTTGAATATCTGATAAATTGTGGTGTTTATTTTCTTTTGGATGCATAATTCTGTGAATCAATCTATTGAGTACTGGGTGTTTGATATTCCAATCAATGTTCTTGAACTTTGTTCTGGAGCATGGTTACATTCCTTGGCAACACTGAACATTTTGAATCTTGCTTTTATGATCTGTTGGGTGGGACCCGAGCAACAGTTAGTCCAGGGATAATTATTCCCCACTAGTGAGGCCAGGTCTCAATACTCACCTACGTGTCCTGTACTAGAGACTAGTACCTTTAGATATTTAGGGAATTCTCCTCTTCATGGGTGTCCCCACTGCCATCACTGCAGAAACTACAAGGTCATTGTCCCAGCCTCCCTTTCAGCTGGCCATCAACATGGGATCTAGGATCCCCCGATCAGATCCACCCACACCAGAATCAGTGTCTGTGTACAAGTAGCAGGCACCAGCTGCATCTGTTTATGATGAGATGCAAAGAGCATCGTTCTGGCTTACAGGGACAGCAGCGCCAAGGCTCCTAGCAGTCCCATCCAGGGCCTGCCGTTGGGACAATTAGCAGCAGCACCTTGGACGATGGAAGCAAAGCCTCCCTGATCCAGTTAACAGTGTACTTTCCTAAGTTTCCTGGCCCAGCTGCCTTTGAGCCTGGCCCGCCTGGAGAGTCTGTGTGTGACCGAAAATCCTTTAATACGGAGGTTGGCAAACCTCTTCTTTAAAAGCTGTTAGCTGCTATGGACTGCTTTGCGTTCTCTCAAAATTCATACATTGACCTTCTAACCTCCCATTTGATGGCGTTTGGAGATGAGGCCTTTTGATAAGCAATTAGGTTCAGATGAGGCCATGAGAATGGGGCCATCATGATGAAATTAGTGTGCTTGTGAGAGGTAAAATTAGAGCACGCTCTCGCTCGCCCGCTCACCCTCTCTGTCTTCCTCTCTCTCCCCCAACTTGTGAGAACACAATCAGTCATCTGCAGCCGGAGGAGAAAGCCCCCACCAGAAACCAACTACTCTGGCACCTTGATCTTGGACTGCCGAGCTCCAGAACAAAGAGAAAATATATTTCTGTGCTAAAGCCACCCAGTCTATGGTATTTTATGGCGGCAACCTGAGATAAGACAACAGTAAATATCCTAGGCTCAGCAGGCCATAAGGTCTTGCTTACAACCAGCCACTCAATACCGCTGCTATAGTGTGGAAGCAGCTATAGTCAAGATGTAAGCAAATGAGTGCAACTGTGCTCCAAAAACATTTTATTTATGGACACAGAAATGTTAATTTCATATGCTTTTCATGGGTCATGAATATCATCCTTTCTACAATTTTTTTTTTGCCCAACTATTTAAAAATGTGAAAATTATGCTTAGCTTGTAGGCCATACAAAAATAAGTGGCAGGTCACATTTGCTAACTTCTGCAAAAATATGCCTTCTCTGCCTAAACAACCTACTGTCAGTTTCTGATTTGCAACTGAAAGCCTTGACTGGTACATTTCGTCTATGCTTGTTTCAAGAGAAGCATATTTTTAAGCCACTGAGATGGACAAACCCTTATTCTGTTTTTCTTCAACTGCCAGAGAAGAATTTTCTACATAAACTTCTGCGGGTTACCTGCTGCAGTTTTCAGCAAGCCAGCGACTCCTTGCACAGAGGAACAGAATCCCAGAGTTTGTTCAAGAGGAAGGATTTTTGAATAATTTTCTGTTCCCCTCTTGTGCAGATCACCCTGTGCCGGGGAGCCCTTGCTCATCTGAGTGAGCTATTTGTCTCATTGTCGCTGGAACCACAGGACTGTGGGTAGACCCAGCTCAGCGGCCATAGCCATAGCTCAGCTAGGATGCAGCAGCTGACAGGAACGATGTGTGAAATAAGACACAGAGAGATGGCAATAAAATAAAGTAGGCTGTGAGATGAAAGCAGGTCACTCCCTGGGTGCATTTTTAAGGTGGATTTAGGAAACCGTACCACACCATTCTGGAAGCTCCAACCTACCAAAGTCACTGATGTTTAGAGTCTGTCCCCGCCATCCACGCACTTCACCGCAAGACCAGACTCTGTGTGCATTTCCAGAGTATCTTGCCTAATAAAAAATAGGATGCTTAGCAACAGAAATGGATTAAAACTATATTTAGCCAAACCAAAGCTGTCTAAAAATGTACTGGACAACATGATTGACACAATCGGCAATTCCTCTTGTCCTTACTCATGGTATCACCTGGTTTATATTCTGACGTGACAAGAGACTCTTCAGTCTATTGTGATTTGATTTGTCACGGGAACAGTGAGAGGGCAGAGGCTTAGTTAGACAAGAAGGCTTCTCCCCAGTTATGGGTCTCGAAACTGTGGAATTCCCATCTGCATTAGGGATTCTCCCCACCTTTGAATGTTGGATCCCCAGTTTCATCTTGGGAATTATTATAACTAATCAAAAGAGAAGGCAAGTCAGTTTTATGTGGAGTGGGGACCTGGACAAAGGTACTTAAGATTGAGAGGAAAAAAAACTTCCTTGGCATCTTCAGTGCTAAGTCGTGTCAATAGCACAGCACAGTATATGGGAACACTCCACACAATCTTCACCATAATTCTGTATTTCTAAAACTGTTCTTTTTTAAAGCTTATTAAACAGAACATAAAGGATTTTCCTTTTTGCTAGCTGTCTTCCCCAGCCTTCCAGGATGACCAGAGTCAGATATTCACTGTCTGCACTGAACTCAATCTGAGTTTACTGTCTCACTTCGGGATCAAAAGAAGATATAAATAATCAGCCAAACATTTTTTTAACTGAATCGAGACAAAAGCTGGAATGAAAACAGTGCACATGAAGAATAACTTCATTTTGTTATTTGTCAGTGCGAATAGAACATAATCTGTGAGAAACTCCAAGATGGGATCCGACCTTTTATTTTTAACACAACAGCTGAACTCTCAGTGGTTGCCTGCAATAACTACAATCATTGCCTATAGACAGCACCTCTTCCAAATTAAGGAACATTCCTTGAAGTTCTCATTAAATGCACATTACTGTTTTGAGGTTGACATCCTGGGAGCTGTGATTGTTCAAGTTGCTCTTTGCAGAGTTGAGTCCTTACATAAAGGAGAAGTATATGAGGAAACACAAATGTACACTGCAGAGTGGGCTTGTGTCAAGCATGTTACTCAGGATGCTGTCTCCTTTGGGAATGTTATTAGCGAAAGTCTCACTCAGCCCTACGCCATGACTGTGTTTTTGGCAACAATCGCTCTCCTTCAGCTAACCTTACAGAAGTCATTCTTAAACGCAGAAAACCTGATGATCTTGACACTGCCCTTCATCGCTGGTAACACTCTGGCCCTTGGGAAAAGGAGGACTCTCTTGGTTTGCCTGTGGAGCACAAAAACAAGGGAGGCCGCCTTCAGGCCTGTGTTTGGAGTCTGAGGCTGCAAGCACAGAGGCAGCAGCCCCAGGCCCTGTTGAGCCCGCCTTCACCTGTCTGATGTTTACATGAGTTGCGTTCTGATCATGCATCTTTCTCTCTGCTTTTCTTCTGCTTGCACAGTGAACATTTATGGAGGAAAGAAGAGCAAGATCACAGCACTGGATTTCAACATCCCTAGCTTTGCCACTAAGTGAGCTTTTTTGGTTCTCTCTGCCTCAGTTTCCTAAGCTGTAAAATTGGATTCAGTACACCTGCCCCAATTATTTCAGAGTTACTCTGAAAATTGATGATCATAATAAATAACAGCAGGTTTTTTTTTTTCCAGTTAAAAATACAACACAGTCATACTGTCACTGAACAATGGAAATCAACTTCCTGTTGCACCCATCACACTCTGTGATGCCAGTCTTCAAAGAGGTTAAGAAGGTCGTATTGCTGGCCACTGATAGGAGATGCAGCTCAGACAACTCATGGCTCCTGACCCATGGAGGGGTGGGCCGTTGGCTCTGGGGAAAGCTTTATGGATGAGGTAGGAGGGAGTCGGTAGCAGAAATACTAGAGAGGCAAGTTCTGATTGGAGGGGTTACAATCAGGTCAACCACAGTGTTACCACATTTAGTAACATTCCAGAGAACCAGCAACTTAGAGGGGCCACCTGATACCACAACTTAAATCCTTACAACTTCTAAGTGCCCTCTCATCCCCCTTAAAATAGAGTTTCACTTGTGACCGAGATGGCAGAAGCTACAATTCGACCATCAGTTTCACACAGCAGAGACTAACTGTGGCTGATCAAGAAGGCGGGGTGGGAAGCCAGGAGGTGGGGGGGATGGGAGTGCCTCTCTGCCTGATCTGTGTCTTTGTGCCACTGATCCAGAGTTGCAGACAGGCCTTCCTCATTGGCTGTGCCCACATTATGTAATCCCACCTTCCAGTGGGGGAGCTGAGAAAGGCAGATTGGGCGTTTTTCTGCTTCTAAAGTAGGAAGCAGGCACTGTGTCTCACTAAGACTCATAAGGTAGGAGGCCCCAAACACAGGGAAAAGGTTCAGGAGCTCAGTAGTAGCCCCACAATAATAAATATCTCTTAGGCAGCTTTTAAAGGGGCAGGGGAGGGGCTGCCTGATGTTGTGGCGACTGCAAACACACATGCCCCAGCACTGGCCTCTGGCTGTCTGAGTACTCCCACCCATGACCCGTTGTCCTTTGTATAAGCTTTTTTTTTTTTTTTTTTTTTTTTTGGCTTCACTTTTCTTAAACTTTGGCCCTGTTCTGCCAGCCAGTTCTGACACCCACCTCAGACTCTCAGCTAAGTCACAATCCCTCCCATAAATCCCATCCCAGGGCACAACCCAGAATGGAGGTTATCAGAGAGGAAAAAAGCCCCAAGCAATGTAGGCCCCTCCCGCGTAGCATTAATATTGGCAATAGCCTCCATTCTAGGTTGTGCCCTGGGTGCGACTTAGGGGAGGGACCGTGAATTAGCTGAGAGTCTGAGGCGGCTGTCAGAATTGCCTGGCAGTGACAACGTGGCCAGAGGGGACATAAGGAAGTTCTGTGAGTCAATTATTCTAAGTCAGAAGCTGTCTATTCTTTCCCTTTAAATTTTGTTCCAATATAGTAAAGAAATAAAAGGTTCTTCCAGTTGAAAACAGTGAAGTGATTAAATCTTAACAGCTCTGAAAATAACTCGCAGCACATACCTCGTGGTCTCTCCTTGTAGCCTAAAAGCAGAGGGGAAGGCTGGCAGCTCCCCTGGGTGCTAGGAAGCCTTCGACCTCCCTCAGAATATCCCTTCACTGTACCCCGGTGCCCGCGGGAGCATCGCAGGCATTGGAGACATTTTCTAGAAACTTTAATATGAGAAGGCCTTTCTCATCCTGTGAGCAAGGCTCAGGATCTATATTCATCAAGGAAAAATGTGAAAAGAAGCTTTTAAAAATGTAATTGGCACCCACAGGCACCATCAGGAGAGTGCCTGCACAAACTGTTTAGGGAACATTGCTGATAATGAAGAGAACTAACATTTCCAAAAATTGAAAGAATGACTTTAAGAGTCTGTATGAAAACACACCTCATCTTGATGATCTGGACCACCTATAGCTTACCTGGAAAAGGAACAATTGCTGCACACAAGTGAACTCACATCCGTGCACTCCTCAGGCACTCTGCTAGGTGCCTGGTTTGAGCCTGGGCCTGTGCTGGGCAGAAGGGAGTTTGATATGAAGCGAATAAAGCTAGATCTTCAAGGATCCTCAACTTCACGCAATTCTTCCAAGGGTGCACCAGCAGTACATTCATATGTCATATAATTTTGCAAAATTTGCAAAAGTTTCATTTTTTTGATTATTTGTTCATTTATTTAAGAGGCAGAGAGAAACAGACAGAGCTCTCATCCCCTGGTTCATTCCCCCAAATTCCCAAATCAACCCAGGCTGGGCCAGGCCAAAACCAGGAGCCAGTGTGTCAATTCAAGTCTCCCATGTGGGTGGCAGAGACCCAACTTGAGCCATCACTGCTGCCTCCCAGTGTCTTCACTGATGGGAAGCAGGAAATGTGAGCAAGAGCTGGGACTCAAACCCAGGCCCTCCATCCCAAGCAGCATCTCAACCACTCGTCTGAACACTCACCCCAAAGGAAGATTTTTTTTTTTTTTTTGACAGGCAGAGTGGACAGTGAGAGAGAGAGAGAGACAGAGAGAAAGGTCTTCCTTTGCCATTGGTTCACCCTCCAATGGCTGCCGCGGTAGGTGCGCTGCTGCCGGCGCATCGCGCTGATCCGATGGCAGGAGCCAGGTGCCTATCCTGGTCTCCCATGGGGTGCAGGGCCCAAGGACCTGGGCCATCCTCCACTGCACTCCTGGGCCACAGCAGAGAGCTGGCCTGGAAGAGGGCAACCGGGACAGAATCCGGCGCCCCAACCAGGACTAGGACCCAGTGTGCCGGCGCTGCAAGGCGGAGGATTAGCCTGTTGAGCCACGGCACCGGCCAGGAAGATTTTTTTTTTTTTTTAAGATTTATTTATTTGAAAGGTGGAGTTACCGAGAGTGGGAGAGAGAGAGAGAGAGAGAGAGAGAGATCTTCCATCCACTGGTTCACTTCCTAGACGGCCACAACAGTCAGGGCTGGGCCAGGCCAAAGTCAGGAGCTAGGAGCTTCTTCTGGGTCTCCCACATGGATGCAGGTGCCCACTTTCCCAGGCAGGGAGCTGGGTTGTAAGTGAAGCAGCTGGGACAAGGACCCAGCTCCCAGATGGGATGTTGGTGTCACAGATGGTAGCCTAATCTGCTATGCGCCCCAAAAGTAAAATATTTTAAGCACAACTGATTAAGACCATTATCCCTTTCTTTTCATTCTGACATCCCTCTATTATTGTTCTCCCTTATAACACCACCAGAGAGTGGCATTAGAGAATCCATGGTAATTTGGGGGATTATTCCAAGGAAATTTGAGTGAGAAAGGCATTTAGTTTAGGTTAGGTGGAATGAGTTTACATGGTTGGCAGTCATTTTTATGAGTGGTTAAGTTACTGCCCGTATGGCCTCCACAAAACACACCAAACACCAGAGTAAGAGAGAAGGTTTATTGTGGTGGGGGGGAGGAGTCCCGACCTGCTGCCTCTCTGTACATGAAAAAACAGCAGGTTGTACTGGGAGAACAGGTCTTTCATAGCATTGCAAAGGTAAGGAAGTGGGAGCAACGAATCCCGTTAGGGTCGGGGTGGAGCTGACGCTTGTGGTTGGGCCATTTGGTCACCTGACTTCTAGTAAGCCAGGCTAGGCTTAGGATCAAAGCTTATTGTAAAAAACAGCAATGGTGCCAGAGCCCAAGGTGGTGCCCCAGATAAGACCATACCGTTTTACTAACACTCCCAGCTCAGATTGACTTGTATGAATACTCCTGCTTTTCAACCTGCCAAATCACCTTCTATCCATTCAGTGTAGAAAATGATCTTAAAAACTTGTTATAATGATGTGGGATAAAGAGGCAAGAAGTTAGTTTAGGCACGCTGGAATTCTTGCCTGCCTGTTGATTTGCTATGCCCGCCTTCCCAGGATACTCCTGATGCATCTGGGACCAGGGCACATGCTATGACCTCACCCCATTTACCTATCCAATTGAGGCCCCACCCCTTTCTTTCTAAGAAGAGGTGGAAGGTGGGAAAGAGCCCTGCTTGCGCCATGGACCTCACTGAGAAGCGCTGCTCCTGGTCTTCCCCTGCGGAACACTCTCCCCGCCACATGCACTCCTCCTCCCCAGGGCTGGGACAGACCTTTCCCACTCTCCTGCTAACTCACTCTCTGACAGGCCTTCCCAGTCACAGGTTCCATTTTCGGTTTTTCCTTTCTCTCTAGTTTATGGGCAATTCTTTGGCTCACTCATGGCAGGTATTTCTCAGAGTGGGGCAGCCCACACTTCCAAGTGAATTCCCTCACTGTCAAACACTCTGTTCCTAATACCAGTCTCCACTTAGTATTTCTATCTCTGTGGGAGGCAGGAACCTGGATCAAAAATTAATATGTTCATTGCCCATATCAATGTGAAAGAGTTAATTAAAGAATACAAGTCGATAAAGTTGGGAAAAATGTATCAAAAAGTTGGTCAGGCAGTTAGTAAACAAAAATTTCATTTTCATAGATTTTGTAGTATTTTTGAGCTTTTTATATTTGTAATGTGTCCTGATGTCTTCATATCTAATTTCGTGTTCTTTTGAAAAATCCCTCTCTTCCCCACTTATATAAGCTTCAGGTCTGTAAAACCTGGATTTGCCCGTGACGAGTGAATGCGGAGGTATTAAGGCCCAACTCAGTCTTCTAATACTGCTCCTAATCTAGTAGCAGAGACACGGAAACAAGCAGCTCAGTGCAGTGTGACAGGGCTACACTGTGGCATCATCTGGCCGAATCAGGGAAAGTGGATCCTAACCTCACATACAACTCTGTGTATTTTTTCCTGACACCAAACGTGTAATTGTGTTTCTCAACAATAAAGACATTGCTCCAAGATTAATTTGCCAATTTCCCCACACCAACAGGATGTCCTACAATCCCATTTAATTCTGACTCTAACCACTGAAGTTGGTGCAGGCCATGTAGGTTAACAGCTCAGCCCCATAAGACTGCCCCCACTTCAGATACCAGCTACAAGTCTTGGGTCTCCAGGCTACTCATGCTTCTGTAGTACCTCGTTACAATTTCAGGGATTCCCACATCCCTCACTCGTGCTTGGTCATCTGTTAGAACAAATCACAGGATTTAAGAGAGCATTTTACTTAGGATTACCGATTTACTGAATAGGACCCAACCCAGGAACAGCCGAGGGTGTAGGGACAAGGGGCACAGAGCTTCCATGCCCACTTCAGGGACGCCACCCTCCTACACATTAATGATACCAGCCCAACCAGGAAGTTACCTGCATCTCATGGTCAAGAGTTTGGCTATCAAAGTTTCATAATGTAGGCATGATGGATTAAATCATTGGCCATTGGTGATTGAACTCAATTTCCAGCCTCCATCCCCTCCCTGGAGATTAGAGGGTGGGGCTGAAGTTCTGACTTTAATTATGCTTTCTGTTCACCAAGCCACAGCCTCAATCTATCCGGGGTCCCACCCTAAGTATCCTTATTAGCATAAACTGGTGCAGCTGGAAGGGGTTCAGTATAAACAGCAAAAGACATTCCCATAGCTCAGAAAATTTCAGGAGTCGAGGAGCTGTGTGCCAGGATCTGGGGGCAAGGTCCAACCATGTTTTTTTTTTTTTTTTTTTTAATTCATATCACAATCCAACACCATTAATTTGATATACAAGGCTAGGAAGCTAGACAATAAAATAAACTGTCCTGAACCATGTACCCAAAAACTATCCCCAAAATTTCTTTTCCAAGAAGCTTTCTCAAAGTCTCATTTAGAAATCATCTTCAGTTCCTTGGCTGAAGTTTCCTTATAGTCATCTTTAGAGTTTGGCTTTGCCACAGTAAAAATAAGGAACAAAAGAGGTTTTCTATAGTGCGTGCATGTGTTGTTTAGCATATAAATTGAAGCTGTGTGTGATGAATTAGTATTTAGATTACATATGTTTTTGAAAACTGACATTTGAAGGTGAGTGAGTGTTGTGTGGCTGTACCCAGGTTCTTGACTTTACCACAAGAAAGAATTCAGGAGCAAGTCAGAGAATAGTGGGTAGCAAGCAGCAAGCATTTATTGAGAAAGTGTAAATCCACACTCCACCGTTAGAGTGTAGGCCCACTCTGAAAGGGGAGGTACATTCTAATAAAAAGGGGGAAGCTTCATGTTTTTCTGGAAAGTAGGGGGGGATTTCTTGGAATCTAGCTACCACCCCTTTTCACTCCTTATGGTCTGGTGTTTGCTGCCATGGCGGATGGCAGGTGTGTCATCTAGCATGAGAGAATAATGAGCTGTAGGTCAATATGAACATGATCCAAGCAGAGGATTTATCTTCAGAGCAAGAGGAACCAAACCCATATCCTATAGGCCTTGAGATAACAGGAGCCACCCACAGGTAGCTCAAGCACCTCCCAGACTCCCTTTCTCAAAATACACACAATTCAGCATTAGGAACCCAATTTATTGAGTACCTATTCTATCTTTAAAGAATAGAAGAATTTCCCTTTCTAGGTGATTTTTAAGGTTCTTTCCAGTTTCTCACTTGCTTCACTTTAATGAATTCCTATAATTCATTAAAACAGGAGCTTTGGACTCTATATGCTTTATCTGCTTCCTACAATTTTTAAATTTATATATATATATATATTTTTTTTAAGAGGCAAAGAATCAAATGGAGAGAGAGAGAAAGCTCTCCTTTGCCAGTTCACTCTCCATATGTCCACAATGGCCAGGCTTGACTGGGTTGAAGCTGGGAACTGGGAGCTCAATCCAGGTCTCCCACATGTGTGGCAAGAGCCCAGTTACTTGAGCTGTCACTGCTGCCTGCCAGTGTCTGAATTAGTAGACAGTTGGAGTCCGGAGTGTCTATGATATCCACTCTAATGTAGAACCTGAGTGTCTTAACCACTGTGGTAACCACTTACCTAACTACTTGTCTCATCCTTCCTACAATTTAAAGGGGAAAGTAAGATTCATTTACATACTTTCTATTGATAATATTTTAAAAAATCATATTTGCCTCCAACCAGCACAAGCAGTTTTAAAGAATTTATTTACTTATTTATTTCCATTTTATTGGAAAGGCAGAGACAGAGAGACAAAGATCTTGCATCTATTGGTTATTCTGCAAATGCCCACAACAGCCAAGGCTGGGCCAGGCTAAATATAGTAGCAGGGAGACCCAAGTATTTGAGCCATCATCTACTGCCTTCTGGGGTGCACATAGCAGGAAACTAGCAGAGGAAGCAGAGCCAGAAATCAAACCCAGGAACCCCAATGTGGGATCTGGGCCTCCCAACCAGTATCTTAATCAATGTGCCAAAAGCCCACACGTAACATTATTTTTGAGATTATAAATCAGCTGTGATATATGTACTACATATACAAGAATGCTTTAAAAAGTTTATGGAAAAGGGCTGGCACCTGTGATGCTGGCATCCCATAAAGGTACCAGTTTGAGTCCTGGCCATTACACTTCCAATCCAGCTCCCTGCTAATGTGCCTGTGAAAGCAACAGAAGATGGTCCAAGAACCTGGACCTGTGCTGCCCACAGGGGAGAATGAAGTTCCTGGCTCCTGGCTTCTAACTGACCCAGCCCTAGCCATTGCAGCCATTTGGGGGAGTGAACCAAAGGGTAGAAGATCTCTCTCTCTCTCTCTCTCCTCTCTCTCTCTCTCTCCCTCTCTCTCTCTCTCCCACTTTCTCTGTAACATTGAGTTTCAAATAAATAAATAGTAAAAAAAAAAAGTTTATGGAAAAATGAAATTAAAAGATAAGCTTATTTTAGTGCAAAAAAAAAAAATCCTGAAAGGCACCCGTAGTTTTCTCATGTTACACATTTTTGATAAGCCTATTGAACACTTATCATATTCATGGATTAAAATTTTTTGCACCAAAATAAACTTGTCTTTAATTTAACTTTCTGCAAAAATTTGAAGTTCCCTTGAACCTATACTTTTATCATGCCATAACTTATTTTTAAATGGTTCTATTCCGTTAAGAAGTATTTAAAGTGTTTTGGCTTTTTAAAGCCTCTTTGAAGATTACAGGTTGGCCAGAGCAGATTGTAAAACTGCAGGGTTTAGCAAAGAAGTCACTTAAGCTAATTGAGAAGTGATGAAGGAGGAAGTTAATTGAGTGAATTAGTAGCTTGGTTACTGGAGTAAATTTTTCCTGATTGAAAGGAAACAAAGTGGTTAGACACAGACTTTGGACAGTGGTGGAAGCAATAGCAGGGAGGGAGAAGCTTGATTTTATTCCAAACAGGAAGAAGCAAAGAAGGGAGATATTAGAGAAAATAGATGTTATTAAAGACTTGGAAGTCATATTCCTTGAGATTCTGAACTAACACACAGAAGGGCAGAGACCCTGTAATGTCTACCATGACTTTGAAAGATTGATTTATTCCTAGCATGTCATAGCCCCAGAAGCTTTAAGCTTGATAGAAAAAGAGGTTTTTATGAAAAGTAAAAGAAGCTAGTCCCGGTCGGGGCACCGGATTCTGTCCCGGTTGCTCCTCTTCCTGTCCAGCTCTCTGCTGTGGCCTGGGAGTGCAGTGGAGGATTGCCCAAGTGCTTGGGCCCTGCACCCGCATGGGAGACCAGGAGAAGCACCTGGCTCCTGGCTTCGGATTGGCACAGTGCGCCGGCCATAGTGGCCATGTAGGGGGTGAACCAATGGAAAAGCAGTGCACCGGCTGCAACGTGCTGGCCGCAGCAGCCTTTGAGGGGTGAACCAATGGAAAAGGAAAACATTTCTCTCTCTCTGTCTCTCTCACTGTCCACTCTGCCTGTCAAAAAAAAAAAAAAGTAAAAGAAGAATAAAGATTTTGTTAAAGAGTGGCTATTTTAATGACATAGTAACAAAAGTATATATCTTGACCTATTTCACTATCTTTCAAGTTGGCTTGATTTTGTATACTTAATATACGTGTGTAATCAGTGTTTCAGGGTGGTAAGGTGATTAGAAATACGGTCTTCAAAGACAGACCCGGTCTGATTCGTAACACTGAGAACCAGTTCTCGGAGCCTCGGTTTCCTCATTTGTAGAAGCAGAGTAATAACTGATGGTGGTGGAGAGGATTATAGAATGGAAAGAAGGCCTTGAGAATGTCCTGTGAGTCAGGATACCCAGATAAGAATTGGCTTACATCCGAGTCTCTGAGCAAGTGGCGGTTACCAAGTAGCTCTCTGTGGTTGGAGCGGCGCTGTTCTTCAGTCCATTGGAAAGTCACGGGACCGCAGAGAGTCCATTCTCCCCATCAAGACAGGAGTTCTCTCTAGGACGTCTATTTCTTGTACCTTCTTTGTATGTAGCCTATCTTGTTTTGGAATAACTCTCTATTAGGAAATTTTTCCATCTATTGTGTCAGAATCTAGCTCTAACTTCTTCTGGGGTCTGTGTTGTGTTTCCTGAAGCGCACATGGTCACTTCCTTATTTCAGTTGGTCAACAGGCCCTGCCCTCATTGCCCAGGCCTTCCCTTCGGCAGGCTCTTTTCTCCCCAGTCCCACTGTGGCATTGGGGGAACCCTCACAGGAAGGCTAGCTCTGAGTCTAGTGATTTGAAAAGAGGACCTTTGGCAAATTTTGTTTGCCTATGGAGGCTTTTAATTTGCATGCGTATATTACAACCCTAGAGAAAGAATCCCAGGATTTTCACTCCTGTGTGTTTTTTGTCTTGCTTCTTTATGGTCCATGATGCCAGCTGAGGTTGTCAGTACAATGAAACCAAATGGGAGGGATTGGAGCAGATTATTCTGCCATTTTTCTAGATCTCTCAGTTTTACATCAAATCTGGGGCTAATTAGTCCACACTGTGTAACCTGCCTGTGAGCTTCATAACAAATGTCCCGGCTCTGTGATCATCAGTGATTTCAAATTCACCAGTATAACCATGCTTCACCATCACACTGAGAAACCTGGTGATGACTTTGGAGCCCAGCCTAATAAGAACATAGCATTTGCCTCTCTTTTCAGCATTGCTGATACTCTTGAGGGCATCAGCCAGGACATCCCTGCACACCTTTATTGCAGCACAGAAAGATGATGAAAGAGCTTTGGCAAGTTTTTGTTTAGGGTCAGGATAGAGGGCATAATTTAGACAGACACAATGACTCTTCACTGCCAGACGACACAAATCAGAGCAGGGCTGCTCTTTCCTCTAAGAAAGTGTCAACCAAACAGAATAGAGACCCTTCTTGTCTCTGGTCTGGCCTTTCACCATAGAAACTTAAAAATGCCGGATTATGGCCGGTGCCATGGCTCAATAGGCTAATCCTCCACCTGCGGTGCCGGCACACCGGGTTCTAGTCCCGGTCGGGGCACTGGATTCTGTTCCGGTTGCTCCTCTTCCAGTCCAGCTCTCTGCTGTGGCCCAGGAGTGCAGTGGAGGATGGCCCAGGTCCTTGGGCTCTGCACCCACATGGGAGACCAGGAGGAGGCACCTGGCTCCTGGCTTCAGATTGGTGCAGCGCTGGCAGCAACACACTGGCAGTAGCGGCCACTTGGGGGGTAAACCAACGGAAGGAAGATCTTTCTCTCTCTCTCTCTCACTGTCTAACTCTGCCTGTCCAAAAAAAAAAAAAAGCTGGATTTTTCGTCAAGTATAGCCGAATCTGGAGCATGGGAAAATAGATTAGGACTTGGTCACTCATTTACGGAGGGATTTAGGAAACTCTTAAATGCGGCTCCTACCCTCCATGTCCTTCCTCCTCGTGTTCTTTTTTAGAAGGGGATTTTAGGAGAAAAGTCTCAAGAATTACAGTATCTGAGGGTTTGTATTTGCAAATAATTTAACCCTGTCTTCCTTTATAGCCCTCTGGAGGTTGTATTTTCCAGGCTCTGATTTCAATAACAGCTACTGTTCATCAACCATTTATTATGAGGTATGGAATAGTCTTAAGCAATTTAGCACATGAACTAATTCAATCCTCAAAATAACCTTGGAGGAAGAGGCTACTATTGTTGTCCTTTATAGATGAAAGAAATAGGGAAAGAAATGGTTAGGTATCATGCACAAGGTTC
Organism: Lepus europaeus; assembly: GCF_033115175.1. Lineage (NCBI taxonomy): Eukaryota > Metazoa > Chordata > Mammalia > Lagomorpha > Leporidae > Lepus > Lepus europaeus. The sequence continues at coordinate 114,126,645 of NC_084827.1, read as the reverse complement.
GGTAGCTAGCAAGTGACCAAATACAGCTTCACTGGGCCTGTGCATGGAGCAGCGGCACTCCACACCTTACATAGTATTCTCTTCCCTGTAAAGGACAATGGTGTGTTCTTTCTAAGTCCTGGCCTACATAAGTTACCAGATAATTGTGACAACGTGAACAGCTTTTCATGGCAAGGGATGGTACCTCAGTGCTCAGCTGTGCTGTGGTCCAGTCTTCTACTTGAGTTCAGTTTGCTTGTGAAACAAACACAGAGGGAGCTGAATGACCCTGGCAGAGTTTTTTGATTGCTCAAGGAAACTGAGGAAGACTTAACCCAAAATCACCCTCCCCAAATTGTGTTCTTCAAAGTCAGTTAAGGTAGATTCTGTCTTGTCTCCAGACTTGGCGCATCGTAAAGTCCTTGAGACATTCTAGTGAGACGCCTTTGCCACCAATCAGTTTATTGCTTCTCAGCTTCAAATTCTTTCTTCACTGCCTGTTCTGCAAAGACTGAGCTGGGCCCTTTAAATAGTTTTCTTTTGCCAGCCAGTATGATGCTAAGCTTTGTTACTAGAGGTTGCTGGTAAGATATTGCAAGATAAGGGGTTTGCTTCCCGGTTGCTGTGTGTCTTGCCTGTAGGCTTCCACTAACACACACTACAGTGGCCAGGGGCCTCTTTCTCAGTTACTTGATTTCAGCCCTGGTGTCTACTTATGTCTGTTCTTCTGTGTTATTTAGTTCTCTTTACTTCTTTTTCTTTTTCTTTTTCTAAGATTTATTTATTTGAAAGGTAGTCTACTGCTTACTAGTCATTCCCTTATTATTCCAATTTTCATTCTACTATTTTTGTTAATTCTTTTATATATATATATATATATATATATGGTTTATTTATTTATTTGAAAGACAGAGTTACAGAGAGAGAGAGAGAGAGAGTGACAGAGAGAGGTCTTCCATCCACTGGTTCACTCCCCAGATGGCTGGCTGGCTGGCTGGGGCTGGGCCACGCCAAAGCCAGGAGGAACCTGGAACTCCATCTGGGTCTCCCATGTGGGCGCAGGGGCCCAAGCACTTAGGTCATCTTCTGCTGCTTTCCCGGGTGCATTATCAGGGAGCTGGATCAAAAGTAGAGCAGCCAGGACTCGAACCAGCACTCCCATGGGATGCTGATGACACAGGTGGCAGCTTAAACCGCTGCACCACAACGGCACTAGCCACTATTGATCACTCTTTGTAGTACATTTCCCCTGTTCAAATTACTGTGCGGTTTCTGTCTTGTGATTGACTTACCTGGTGCCTCCATTGTAGCATTCGAACACACACCCTCCTCAACTACAGGGTTTAGATCACTACAGCACCTTATTGGAATTAAGAGTAATTTAATTCACATTAGTTTAAACAAAGAGTGATGTATTGGTTCAAAACTCCAAACCTCAGAAAGGACAGGGATGATGGGTTCTGTCGAACACTGTCAGCTCTCTGCTCTGTCCTGCTCACTCCCTCTCTTTGCTCCCTTCAGCCATGTCCTGCCCGTTTCCCCTTACTGTCTCAGGCCATCTTCAACTGTGCAGTTAGATTCATGTCCACATTTGTATCCAAGCTTTATAATTTGGATTGGGATGACTTTCCCCTACTTATCCTAAAAGATATATTGTTTTCTTTTATTCCCAATTAGAAAAACCCATTCCCCAATTAGAAAAAATCTGGCTAATCACTGAGTCCAGAGAGATAAGGTAAAATGGGCCCATCTTAGGAGTGGCCATAGTGATTAGTAGGGCTCAAAAGATTGACTTATTTAAAGTGGTGAAATATTTGAAGTAAAAAAAAAAAAGTGTATAGGGATTGGTGCTGTGGCTTGCAGTGCGGGTATCCTATACGGGCACTAGTTCGAGCCCCCACTGCTTCACTTCCAATCCAGCTCCCTGTTAATACGCCTCGGAAGACAGTGAGCCAAGTGCCTGGGAAAGCAGTGGAAGATGGCCCAAATGCTTGGGACCTCACACCCATATGGGAGGGGCAGAAGAAGAAGTTCCTGGCTCCTGGCTTTGGCCTGGCCCAGCCCAGGTCATTGCAGCCATTTGGGATGTGAACCAGTGGATGGAAGATCTCTCTCTCTCTCTTCCCCTCTCTCTCTGTAACTCTGCCTCTCAAATAAATAAGTAAGTCTTTTTAAAAGAAATGTGTATATATGAGAAATGTGATTCTGGGGTTCAAAGTTAACAGTAATTTAAGATAGAGGCTCAAGCCTCAGGAACTGAAAAAGTTGAAGTTTTTCTGATTAAGAAAAATGTTCTTTGTAGCACTTTCATGACTAAGCAATGACTGCAGCTCCACCTTTTTCAACCAATTGACCAAGTTAATAATTGCCGTTATCAAACCAAAATGAGTCCGTTTGCCACACACATGGAAAAGCCAACACACCAAAACCATGGTCTTGGGTGGAACGTTTCTTATGAGGTAGCCAAGCAAGGCATCGGCAACAATGCTCAAATCTGACTCCTTGACAGCTTGAAGAAAAGATATGTATTTGGAAAAGAGTGAGGGGTGGAAGTGGGATGTGGGAATTAATTGGTTATCTAAAAAGGTTGCAGGTTCCTCTGTGGAGGTGTAGGTCCAGGTCCACTACACGCTCCTTTGTACGTTGGAGTGTCTGTGTGTTCAGACACTGCTTAAGGCACCCCAGTTCCACATCTGGGTTTGAAACCTGGCTCCAGTGCCAACCCCTGACTCCAGGTCGGGTCCTTCTGCCACATGCTGCATCTTGTATAAGCAGGCAGTTGGTCACCCACCTCTGCGGATTTATTTTCTCTGAATAAATTCAGTCTGGCTGTAAATTCGTGCACTGCCTCTTCTCTATTCTGTGACTCTTTTCCTAACATTTTGATGCCCTGTGTGAGGAGGCACTAATCTGCACTCTTTTCCTAAGAGCAGCCATGTTGTAAACGTGACAAGAGAAATCAGGGGACAAAAACCCAACAACAGAGTGGGGACGGGAGCAGGAAAATGTGGAAATTGCCAGAGTCTTTGATGGCACCATTGAGCTCTTCACCAAACCCAGAAATCACCTCTATCCCTAGAATCCCCATGTGGAAAAATACATTCCCCATTTCATACAACCAAGAGAGCTGAAATCAGCTTTACATTAGGAAGTAACAGGCTTGCATGGCAAATCAGATCCTTTTCACGAAGAACTCGGAGTGGCCATGGTAGGGGTAATGAAATCAGCTAGAGCATGTCTCACCTCAGGACCACCAGACATCACTGCCCCCAGGCAGGTGCAGGCACTATCAGGCCGTTGCGCACCTCCGTACAAGTGGGTGCGGCCTTGGAGACACGGGGATGAGTCTTTTCTTCTCACCTTTTCAAAGCAATGTCATTTAGCAGAGAGACAGACAGAGACATTTGAAATGCATTAGAGCCTTCACAGCCCATGTGGGCAGCTCTCATTTGGAATGCCATCTGCTGAGCTTCCAAAACTGTGCTCGACAGGTAATTGTAGCTGTGAGCAAGGCATTCAACTGACTGCAGCTATTTCATTTCTCAACAGGAATGAAAGGATATATTTATATATATACTCCATATTGATATCTTCCTTTTATAGTTTTTTCTGTACTACACATTTTGTTCTTTAAATATATTTTATCTGATTCTTTCATTTTTACCTTTTAAAATTCTTTTTTTTTTTTTCTTCATCACAAAGACTACAATCTCCTAAAGACGACATATTTGGGAACGTGTGTGCCGTGGTCTCAGACTCTCGGTGTAAAATCTTGGTTCTGCCATTTACTGTCTTTGCAGCTTTGGACACGTTCCTTCATTTCTGAGTCTCAGTTCCTCCTCTATGAAGTGTGAATACTAACGTGTCCTTTCACACTGGCATCACTCACTTTTATATAACATTTTTATCCACAAGTTGTCACATTTTAAAATTACACTGATCTTAACTCACACAGGGATTTTGGCTGGGAGAGAATGTTATTCCTTGGTTCTCGATGCCGGGATTCTCATTGGGAAGCAGCTGGCTCTTCCTTTCTTCCTCGTCACCTCTGAGAAGAGGCAAGAGGAGTCGGCACTTCTGATTCATCAGGAATGGAGGACCGAGAGGACAAAGAGCCTCTCCCCGTGCAGACATACAGAAAGGCTAGAGAAATGTTACTGTGTTTGTGTTAATAGAAGAGAGACTCCAAGAAAAAAAAAAAAAAGTATGAGGATCAATTCTAAAAGCAAAGCCCAGACTCACAGCCAGAGCAGTGAGATCCAGGGGTTCCCCAGAACTCTGGGGAAGAACTGGCCAGGGTGTTGGCCCCACAGGATGCTGATACTCAGCACCCATGAAGCCGTGGGCCTTGTCTACAAGAGTTCCAGGTAGGGTAAATAAATACGGATCTACTTAGAAGCATCAGAACGAATAGCAAAATATTAAAACCAAGGGGAAACTCTTCAAAACAAATGAAGGGTGGATTGCCTATACCAGATGAACAACCAGACAACAAAACAGAAGTCAGAGGCAAAAGGGATCTCCAAAGAACTAACAGCAAATAACTCATTCTGGTATGAGAACACTTGAAAAAGTTCATGGAAAATGGAGTTGAATGAGAAACTGATTTTGCTGCAAAAAAACGTTGCAATCCATGCATGGGATGGGGTCTTCCAAAACTTCATGGGAGATGGGGGTAATGAAAAACAATTCATGAATTTCAACTTTTTACACCCAAGTAAACTTATATTTTAATTCCATTTCCATTAACTTTTAAAAGTAGCTTCATATACTCCTAATAATGAATCTTCCAGATAGAAAAAGCAAAACTCACAAGAAAATTTTACAAATTCAGAATCATAGCAGAATTTAATACCTCTATCCAAAATTCTAGATTTAAAAGTAAAAAAAAAAAAAAAAAAACAGTAAGTCTCTTGAAGATTTAAACCACATATTATCCACTTCATATACAAACAGGACCCTTCCTCCAATATTATAACATGCTCATTTTTTTTAAAGATTTATTTATTTACTTGAGAGGCAGAGTTACAGACAGAGAAGGAGAGACAGAGAGAGAGAGATCTTCCATCCTCTGGTTCACTCCCCAAATGGCCACAACAGCTGGAGCTGGGCCAATCCAAAGCCAGGAGCCAGAAGCTTCTTCCAAATCTCCCACATGGGTACAGGGGCCCAAGCACTTGGGCCATCTTCCACTGCTTTCCCAGACCACTAGCATAGAGCTGGATTGGAAGAGGAGAAGCTGGGACATGAACCAGTGCCCATACAGGCACCGCAGGCAGAGGCTTAACCTACTACTCCACATTGCCGGCCCTGCTCATTCTTTTTTTAAAAAATATTTATTTACTTATTTGAAAGGCAGAATTAAGAGAGAGAGGGCAGGGGCCCAAGCACCTGGACCACCTTCTGCTGCTCCCCCAGGTGCATTAGCAGGGGGATGAATCAGAAGTGGCACAGCTGAGACTCAAACTGGCATCCATGTGGGTTGCTGGTGTCACAGGCACAGGTGGTGGCTTAACCCATTGCACCACAATGCCGGCCCCTACATACTCATTCCTTTCAAGCTCTCATAAACTTAAAAACAATAACAGCAAATCACATATTAGTAAATAGAAGATGAGTCATAAAAAATTGTTATATTTATATGAGCCAAATACAATAAACTTTGAAGTGAATAATTAAAAAGGTAGTAAATCAGGGTTGGCAGTTAGCCTAGTGGTAGAAACACCCAGCTGCCACAACAGAGCACCTTGGTGCAGTTCCTGGCTCCACTCCTGACTCCAGCTTCCTGCTACTGCAGACCCTGGGAAGCAGCAGTGATGGTTCAAGTAACTGGGTCCCTGCCTCCCACGCTGGAGACCTGGGTTGAGTTTCTGGGTCCCAGCTTCAGCCCAGACCAACTCCAGCTTTTGTGGGCATTTGGGAAGTGAACCAGTGGATAGCAGCTCTATCTCTCTTCTCTGCTTCTCAAATTAAAAAAAAAAAAAAAAGATGTTAAATTAAAACCCTCATGTACTACAGAAACTAAAACATAACCTACTTTTCAAAGTAAATCAGTTTAAATAATTTACTGATCAAAGAAAAATTAATATAGAAATAAAATATATAGAATGAAATGATTAAAATACTAATTAAAATTTGAATATAGCTAAGCAGTTAGAATTTTAAATGTATGTGTATCAGATGAAAGAAATATTAAAAATACATGAGCTGAATATTCAGGTCAGTATGTTACACAAAGAGCAACAGAACAAACTCTGAGGTGTAGCAAGAAGAAGAAAGTAAATACACGAGTAGAAATAAATGAAATAGGGCCGGCACTGTGGCATAGTGGGCTAAGTCTCCACCTGTGCACCAGCATCCCATATCAGCACCAGTTCGTGTCCCAGCTGCTCCTTTTCCATTCCAGTTCTCTGCTACGGCCTGGGAAAGCAGTAGAAAATGGTCTGAGTGCTTGGGCCCCTGTACTCACGTGGGAGACCTGGAAGAAGCTTCAGGCTCCTGGCTTAAGTATCAAGTTTCTCTTTGGATTTACAGGAATTAAATGTTAAGAGGTAGCAAAGGCATTTTGTTATATCTATAATAATAGATGCTTTGTGAATATTTTTACTGTGATATATAAATAGAAAAGAACCATAAATATAGTTGTAAATCATGACTTTGCATACAGCTCCCAGTTCTATGGTGCCTGGGGCTTTGCTGTTCTTGTTCTTCCATAGGCTCCACCCACCTTAGAAAGCTGCTAGCTCTGTGTAAGACAATTGCAGGGCAAGTTTGTATTCCAGGAAAATACAACCTAAGATTTAAAAAAAAAGCTAATAAAAAAGGTAATTTTTCCCATACTTATTAATATGAAAATGTAATAAACATTTCTAGAAACCTAATGTATAGCTCTTTTTAACTATTAACTCCCATAAAACACATTAAATAACACTTCATTGCTTTGTACAAATACTAAAGAAGTGATGGAAGACTTCATGTAATCATTCTTCGAAATGGTGATTCTGGCCTTGATGTAAGAATTTTTGAGCATGCTATGGAGAACACCAAAAACAAAAATTATAAAAGCTTATTATGTAGGGTCTGGCATTGTGATGCAGCAGGTTAAGCCACTGCCCACAACACCAGCATCCCTTATTAGAGTACCAGTTTGAGTTCTGGCTACTCCACTTCCAATCCACCTTCCTGCTAATGCACTTGGGAAGAAAGAAGATGATGGTCCAAGTACTTGGGTCCCTGCCACCCACATGGAAGACCTGGATGGAGTGCCTGACTGTTGTGACCATTTGGGGAGTGAACCAGCCGATGGAAAATGTCTCTCTTTCTCACTCTTTCTCCCTGTCACTCTGCCTTTCAAATAAACAAATCATTAAAAAAAAAAAAACTTTATTGTGTAATGGCCAGAGAAAGGCAAGAGAGAAGAGGACTGGCTTCCTTTCCACTCTCAAGTCTGCTTCTACATTTGGAGCCAAAAGCAGCTAGAAGACATGAAAGAGCAAATGGTTCTTTGAAGTTTAATAGGCCTCCCATTCATACATGTGTATGTATGTATGTATGTATGTATATATACACACACATACACACATATATGTATTCCTATATATTTCATATGTAAATTATGAGATATGTAGAAAAACACAGAGAATAACCAGGTTTAAACTATATAGTCATAACAATGCACCACATGTCCCAACAGTGGCCCCAGAAAATTATAATGAAGGTGAAAAACTCCCATGGGCTAGTGACATTGTAGCTGCTGTCACATCCTAGTACTACATGTTCCTCTCATGTGTGACAGTGCTGGAGTAAGCAGGCTGCTTTGCTGGTTGAGTTCAAAAGGACAGCACATAGAGGTACATACAGTGCATAAAACTTGATGATAACTAATGACTGTGTCATCAGTTTACACATTTACTCTACCTTTTATTTCCATTTTAGAGTGTACTCCTTCTATGTGTAAAAAAGTTTACCATACAATCGTAAGCTGTGTTGCTACAGCCTCACACACCCTGCATCTCTTGATAATGTGATCTTCTCTTGTGTTTGATTTGATCTCGTGTTGTTCACCACAGCCCTGGGAGCGATAGGTTAGCCCACATGAACATGCTCTCACACACCCCATATACCCTATAGCCTAGCTGCATAGTAGGCCATCCCATCAAGCTTTGGGTAAGTGTCGTGTTCACACAATGACAAAATCACCCAAAGACACACTTCTTAGAACATATCCCTGTTGTTCAACGGTGCGAGGCCATATCCACTTTTGTACAGTTGCATTGGCTTCTTACGGCTGCTTTAACAAATCACCACAAACTTGATGGCTCAAGCTACAGAAACTTATTCTCTCGTGATTCTAGATGCCAGCATTGGTTCTTCGTGGCGGCTCTGTGGCAGTGTCGGTCTGCCCAATGCCTCTCTCACTGAGTCTCCAGGGGCTGCTGGAGACCTTTGGAATCCCACTCTGAGTCATCTCCCCTCCTATTCTCATGGGATTGAGAGCTCACCCTAAACCAGGATGATTTCATCACAATTTCGTTAACCTGATTACATCTTTAAAGACTCTTTTTCCAGTAGTAATTCACAGGCTTTTGATGGACATAGCTCATGGGGGAGCACACAAGGGGGGCAGCGAGGCAGGTGAGGGGCTGTCATATGCAGAAGGAAGAGCTCTGAGGCTGGATGTACAGTTTGATCATGATTTGCAACTCATTCATTAGACTCTTTTCTACTCTACTTGTAAATATTTTTTAAATTGTAACTATTCTTAAATATTTATTTGAAAGTCTGAGTTACAGAGACAGAGGTCTTCTATCTGCTGGTTATCTCCAAATGGCTGCAGCGGCAGGGGCTGGACAGGCCAAAGCCAGGAGCTAGGAGCTTTATTTGTGTAGATGCAGGGGCCCAAACACTTGGGCCACCTTCCACTGCTCTCCCAGATGCATTAGCAGGTATCTGGATTGGAAGTGGAGTAGCCGGGACTCAAACGGGTGCTCATACTTATGCTGGCACTGCAGGTGTTGGTTTAACCCACTGAGTCACAGTAATGGCCCCTATTTGTGAAAATATTTACAAAAACACCTATTATTATAGATACAATAAAGTGCATTTGTTACCTCTTAACATTTGATTCCTCTAAATTCAAAGAAAAAGGTAATGTCTAAACCACTTAAGCCCCTTTCCCCAAATCAACAAGAGTGAGCCCAGACACTGAGTGAGGTGTCCTCTCTGACAGATGCCAACACAGTCTCCTCTGCTCAGGTTCACCCCTAGATTTTAATGCCCTTCCTTGTCCATGGGTATGCACTCCAATCCAAGCATCTGGGAGCATGCCATCAAGCCACTGTGTCCATATTGGAGTTCCTGGTTTGATTCCCAGCTCGTGTGTGTGTGTGTGTGTGCACGTGTTTTACCTAGAAACCTTTTATTTAAGGTATGCAAACTTCAGGCATTTCATATATACAAATTTTGCAACATAGTGATGCTTCCTATCCTGTCCTCCCTCCCACTTGCACTCCCACCCTTCTTCCCCCTCCCTCTCTTATTCCCATTCTTATTTTTTACTAAGATCTATTTTCAATTAGCTTTATACACATAACATTAACTGTACACTAAGAGTTCAATAAATAGTATGCCAAAAAAAACCAAGAAACCACCACCATCAACAACAACAAAAACCCTATTCCTCAACAGTCGAGACCAAAGCTGTTCAAAGTCATCTCAAAGTGTTCATTTCACTTCTATAGATTACCTTTTAGGTTCTCTATTTCCTGTGTTTCTGATCTAGCTTCCTGCTAATGTATCCTGGAAGGCAGCGAAGGTGGCTTAAGGGCTACCCATGTGAGAGACCCTGAAGGAGTTCACGGCTCCTAGCTTTGGCCTGGACCAGGAAACAATGATAAAACGCCTTGGACAGTTCCTGGCATAGAGCTATTCTCAGGAAAAGCTGAATGATAGTTTAACCATATTCACAAGCATTTTCAGTGTTCTTCCAAGGAGTCTAATACACTCCAGGGTATTGTTCTTTAAGGATTGTAAATGGTTCAAGATTCTTTAGGAAAATGTACTGTATTAGGAAGAAATTTTATTTGTGTGCTGCATTTCTGGTTCAGTGACTAAGTCATGCAGACAAGACTAGGGAGGGCTGTAATACTTTGCTGTCTATTTGTTTTAAAGCAATGAGTAAATTAGGACTCTCAAAGGAGATGCAAGCAAAAGAAATCCCATTAACTTAAAAAACAAAAATAAATAGGAAATTTACCAACTTCCACAAATGAAAAAGCATATGGGTGTGATGGCTTCAGGAGTATTTGGATCCAGGTACAGTCAAGTCAAATCCAGGAATCTCTTCATCTTGCTTTCCTGTGGATGGATGCATTGTCGGATGCACTGTCCTGCAAAGATCCTGAAAGGAACTCCAGGCTTGCATTCCATGCTTCGGAAAGAGCATCGCTGTCTTAATAGTGTCTGCAAAAGCAGGAAGGAAGGTCCTTGTGGCTCCAGTTGGGTCACATGACCATTTCTTTTTGTTTTTATTTTTTAAAGATTTATTTATGCTTTTGAAAGGCAGAGTTACAAAGAGAGAGAAGGAGAGACTGAGAGATATCTACCATCAGCTGGTTCATTCCCCAAATGGCTACAACAGCTGGAGCTGGGCTAGTCTGAAGCCAGGGACCAGGAGCTACATCTGGGTCTGCCACGTGGACGCAGGGCCATCTTCCAGTGATTTCTCAGGCACATTAGCAGGAAGCTGGATCAGAAGCAGAGCAGCCAGGACTCAAACCAGCACCCATATGGGATGCCAGTGCTGCAGGCCATGGCTTAACCTGCTACGCCACAGTGCTGGCCCTCATTTCTTTATTTTTTTAAAGATTTGTTTATTTATTTGAAAGAGAAGAAAGAGAGAGAGAGAGAGAGCGAGCGAGCTTCCATTCACTGGTTCACTTCCCTAATGGCTACAATAGCTTGGTCAGGTCCAGGCCAAAGCCAGGTGCCAGAAACTCTATTCTGGTCTCCCAGTTGAGTGGCAGGGGCCCAAGTATTTGGGCCATTCTTGCTGCCTTTCCAGGTGCATTAGTAGGGAGCAGATGGGAAGCAGAGTAACCAGGACTAGAACCAGCACTCCATGATTGACATGCTGCACCACACTGCTGGTACCTCACATGTCCATTTCTGATCCAATCAGAGAGCAAGAGACATGGTATTCTAATTGGTCAAGTCTGGGTCCTAGATTCATTGCTGCAGCCTAGGGCTGTGGTTGGGGGTCAACTCCACCTGAACCACATGGAGTGGTAGCGTGGAGTCTCAACTTATGTGATTGGGGCGTTTTTACCAAAACAAAGAGGATGGGATCATATGCCTAAGAGGCAGACAAAGAAACAGAAGGAAGAGCAACCCCGTGTGAGAGAAGAGTTAAAATGCTTACCCTGTGGTTTTTCCCTGCTGCAAAATGCTTGTGTGTATCTATCTCATGGTGGCCATGGATATTTATTTTCTAATCCCATTTGAAAGAAAGTATATAAATTTGACCCATCATGTATTCTTGGATGGCAAAAATGAGGCCAACTATGTGAAGATTAATTTATCAGAAACTTCAGATACATTATTTTACATAACAGTTTTTTTCACTCTATCTGGATGATTTTTGCATGCGTGACCACTAACCTAACCAGCTCATCCTAAAACAAAGGAAACTGCCATCTGTCACTTTGCTTGTATGAAATATTTCTGGAGGTGGCTTGCCAACTTCAGCCAGAATTATAAAACTAATGAGTTTTTTGCTACCATATGCACAGAGTGTAATAATAGCAGGTTCTAGGCAAATGTTGTCTACTTGCTTCTGGAAAAGCTTTCCCTTCATGATAGGAGCAGATGCCTGAGGCTCTATTAAGAATTCTGTTTTCTTCATAAATCTGCGCGGTGACATGGAGTCCTCATATTCTTATGCAGTGATTTCTATATGGAAAACATGGCCCTTGTTGCCCTGTTTCTCGTGGGGTTTTCAGCCTGTGTTACACAGACACTGGCCTGTAATATCTCAGAACTGAGCCCCAGATGCCTTGTAGAAAATTTGGCCAGTTTGAAATTTCTGATAGGACTTCTGCTCTTTTGATGCCTTACTGATGTGTGTGAAAGCAAACAAGGTTTTGGTTTCCTAGTACTTCTTGCTATTTATATTAACACTGAAATGACTATTTATGCCTCGCTTGTGCCTTGTGCGGTACTAGTCAGAGTAGGTTAGATTATGTGCTTGTAACAAACGACTCCAAATGTCAATGGTTTATTTATTTTTGTTTGTTTGTTTTTTAAAGCTCTTCCTTCCGTTTTCCACCCCCCAAATGGCCGCTATGGCCGGCGCGCTGCGCTGATCCGAAGCCAGGAGCCAGGTGCCTCCTCCTGGTCTCCCATGCGAGTGCAGGGCCCAAGCACTTGGGCCATCCTCCACTGCACTCCCGGGCCACAGCAGAGAGCTGGCCTGGAAGAGGGGCAACCGGGATAGAATCCGGCGCCCCAACTGGGACTAGAACCTGGAGTGCCGGCGCAGCAGGCAAAGGATCAGCCACGTGAGCCACAGCGCCGGCCGGCAATGGTTAATAAAAAAAAAAAAAAAAGATGCATTTCTCATTCTCACATTCTCATGATTTTCTTTCTTTTTTTCATTCCTTTTGTTACTTATGTCTGTATTTTTTCCTGGTTATATTAGTGAAAGATGTATTAACTTTATTGCTCTTTTCTTGTTTAAAATATTTATATTTATTTAAAAGGCAGAGTTAAAGAGGCAGAAGCAGAGAGAGAGAAAGAGAGAGAGAGAGAGAGAGAGAGAGGTCTCCCATCCACTGATTCACTCCTCAAATAGCCTCAACAGCTAAAGCTGAGCCAATTCGGAGCCAAGATCCAGAAGCTTCTGGGTCTCCCATACAGGTGCGGGGGCCCTAGGACTTGGGCCATCCTCTACTGCTTTCCCAGGCCATGAGAGAGAGCTGGATTGGAAGTGGAGCAGCCAGGACTCTAACTGGCACCCATATGGGATGCTGGTGCCACAGGCTAGGGTTTTAACCCACTGCACCACAGCACCAGCCCCTGCTATGGCAGTCTCTTAAAAAAAGACAATATAAAGCCTTATGATGGGCTATCTTTCCTTTTATTTAGTAGTTTACTATAGTGGAAGGACAAAGTTTAAGAATTAGGATGGGGCTGGTGCTATGATGTAGTGAGTAAAGCCACTACCCTTAGCATCAACTTCCCATATGGGTGCTGATTTGAGTCCTGGCTGTTCTCCTTCTGATCCAGCTCCCTGCTAATGTGCCTGGGAAAGCAGTGGAGGAGCCCCAAGTGCTTGGGCCCCTGAACCTACATGAAGGACTCGGAAGAAGCTCCTGGCTCCTAGCTTCAGATTGTCCTAGCTCCAGCCGTTGAGGCCATTTGGGGAGTGAACCAGTGGATGGAAGATCTCTCTCTGTCTCTCTGTCTGTCTGGCTCTCTCTCTAACTCTGCCTTTCTAATAAAATAAATAAATAAATAAATAAAGAGAATTAGGATCAACCAAGGTGTCCATCATTAGATAAAGAAAATGTGGCATGTATACACAATGGAATATTATTCAGCTATAAAAAGAAGAATTAAATTTACCATTCACAGCTAAATGGATGCAACTGAAAGACATCATGTTGAGTGAAATAAGCTGGCCCCAGGAAGACAAATATCGTATGTACTTCCTTATGTGTAGGAGATAAAATTTTAAAAATAAGGAAAAAGAAAGAAATGTCAGTGTGTATCAGTATTGCTGCAAATACAGTAGTGTAAAACTTTGTTTTATACCTTTGTCAAACCAATAGTTAAGAGTGTTATACTACTATAGTTTTAATGATCTGTGATTACTTTAAAATTTACTGTATATGGGTGAAACGGTCATTTTTCCATTCAATTATTGTTTATAGCCATTGTCTGTATTTCCACTAAATTAGGGTCTTTTTTCTTTTCATTTCTTAAACTTTTTATTTGGTGAAGTAGTAATGTAAATTAAAAATATGGGGGCCGGCACTGTGGCTCAGTGGGTTGAGGCCCTGGCCTGAGGTACTGGCGTCCCATATGGGTGTCTTTGCTATAGCCTGGGAGAGCAGTGGAGGATGGCCCAAGTCCTTGGGCCCCTGTACCCACATGGGAGACCTGGAGGAGGCTCCTGGCTCCTGGCTTCAGATCAGCACAGCGCTGGCCATTGCAGCCAATTGGGGAGTGAACCATCGGATAGAAGACCTCCCCCCAACTCTGACTCTCCTCTCTCTGTGTAACTCTGTATTTAAAATAAAAAAATCTTTAAAAATATATATGTTATCTCAGAAACTAAAAAAAAGAAAGGGAGAAGGAAGGAGGGTGGGAGAGAGGGGAGGAAGAGAGGGCATATCATCATGTTCTTAGAATTGAATCTACAAATCATATTAAATCTGTTAAAAACTAATTAAAATGTATATAAAATTTTTGAAGATTTATTTATTTATTAGAGGGGCAGAGTTACAGAGAGAGAGCGAGGTCTTCCATCTGCTGGTTCATTCCCCAAATGGCTGCAATGGCTGGAGCTGGGCCAATCTGAAGCCAGGACCCAGGAGCTTCTTTGGAGTCTCCCATGTGCGCACAGGGACCTAAGCACTTGGACATCCTCCACTGCTTTCCCAGGTCATTAGCAGAGAGCTGGATAGGAAGTAGAGCAGCCAGAAAACAATCCAGTGCCCATATGGAATGCCGGCGCTGCAGGCCAAGGCTTGACCTATTACAACTGTAGCACAGTCCCCAAAATAAAAAAAAAAGAATTTAAAAATAAGATAGAAATGAACAACAAAAAAGAATTAGTCAGGAAATGGTAGGTTTTGCTTAATTACAAATTTACCCTGAAATCCCAAATGCTAACATCAGAAAGGTTTATTCCTAATTGGTCATACAGGCCTGGTGCATGTGGACTGAGAGTTGTGTTCCAACATTGCTCTTCACAGTCTGCACTAGCGGAGGCTAGCTCATCTTAGAGCTGAATTATCTGGAACACAGAGTTTCAGGTCCCCAAGAGAAAAGAAGAGAGAACTGAGGGGTCATGCAGCAGCTATTAAAAGCTTCACTTACAAGGCCGGCGCCGCGGCTCACTAGGCTAATCCTCCGCCTTGCGGCGCCGGCACACCGGGTTCTAGTCCCGCTCGGGGCACCGATCCTGTCCCGGTTGCCCCTCTTCCAGGCCAGCTCTCTGCTGTGGCCCGGGAGTGCAGTGGAGGATGGCCCGAGTGTTTGGGTCCTGCCCCCATGGGAGACCAGGATAAGCACCTGGCTCCTGCTATCGGATCAGCGCGGTGCGCCGGCTGCAGCACGCCTACCACGGCGGCCATTGGAGGGTGAACCAACGGCAAAGGAAGACCTTTCTCTCTGTCTCTCTCTCTCACTGTCCACTCTGCCTATCAAAAAAAAAAAAAAAAAAAAAAAAAAAAAAGCTTCAACTTGTGCATCTTTTGCTAAAAGCCAATTGAGGCACCAGCAGTTTGGTGCAGTAGGTTAAAGTCCTGGCCTGCAGCACTGACATCCCATATGGTTGCTGGTTCGAGTCCCAGCTGCTCCACTTCCAATCCAGCTCCTTGCTAATGCACCTGGGAAAGCAGTGGAGGATGGTCCATGTCTTTGGGCCCCCTAGACGCACATGGGAGACCCAGATTAAGCTCTTGGCTTCTGGCTTTGGACTTGCTCAGCTCTGGCCATTAGGGCCATTTAGGGAGTAAACCAATGGATGGAAGACCTTTCTCTGCCTCTGTCTCTCTCTCTATCTCTCTTACTCTGTCTTTCACATAAATAAAATAGATTTTTTGTTTTTTAAAGGTAATTGGCCACCAGCATTGTGGTACAGTGGGTTCAGCCAAGGCCTGAAGCACCAGCATCCAATAAGGGCACTGGCTTGAGTCCCAGCTGCTCCACTTCTGATTCAGCTCTGTGCTAATGCACCTAGCAACACAGTGAAAGGTGACCCCAGTACTTGGGCTTCTGCCAACCATGTGGGAGACCCAGATGGAATTCCAGGCTCCTGACTTTGACCTGGCCAACCTCTGACTCTTGTGGCCTTCTGGGGAATGAACAAGCAGATGGAAGATATCTCTTCCTTTCCCTCTGCCTCTCCCTCTCTCCCTCCCTCTGTAATTCTACCTTCTAAGTAAATAAATGAATCTTTAAAAAAAAAAAAAAAAAAGGAAAGAAAAGAAAAGAAAAGCCAGTTGGCCAAATCTGTCATGTGACCCTGACTATCACAGGTCTGGGAAGTGCCAGGCAGCTCACGGATATCTGGAGGGTGCTGGATGTCTATTATGGGTTTAATTGTGTCCCCTGGAAGTTCCCACATAGAAGGTCTAATCCCTGGTGTGACTATATTTGGAGTCCGAACCTTTAAGAAGGTAATGAGGATTAAAAGTGTCATAAGAGTGGGGCCTTAATATGTCAGGAGTAGTGTCCTTACGAGAAGAGAACAAGACCAGAAATCTCCCACCCTCTGCTGTGCAGAGGAAAGGCCACAGTGAAACGGTGACCATCTGCAAATCAGGAAGAGAGGACTCAATAGAAACCACCCTTTCTGACACCTTGATCTTGGAATTCCTGCCTCCAGCACTGAGAAAGTGAATGTTAAGTTCCCCTGTCTGTATTATCTTCCTATGGAAGCCCCAGCTGAGCAATCCAACGTCCCAGGCACAAAGAGGAAGGGAGGAGTAGAAAAATACATTGGGTTATATTGTAGGACTTTCCACATTGATCTGTTCTTAAAATTTTGTGTTTTATATATATTTTTAACCACTTGAACCATAATGATCATCTTCTTCTCTACAAAGGATTTGTGAAGTTCAGGTGAGGAACAAGACAGCATCCTAACACATAACTAGGTACTCCTTTAAATGTTTGATCCCCAGGAATTATGGAAGTCATAAGCAGAGCATCAGTGGCTTTATTTTGATCTTTTCGACCACTTTTGCCTCCAGATCCAGCTGTTTTTTATTCTCTTGATCCTTATGCTATCCTTTCAAGGCTACTGTTACTAGAAGAAAAAAGAATGGGTATTGGGCGAGCAATAGCAACAGACATTAATTACAGAATGAGAGGATGCAGGGTGGCAAGGACAAAGTCATTGTGTCTTGCTCTCTGCTTCAGCAATGTAGAGTGCTGTGTGCCCCTCAAATCCGTTCTTGATTCTCATATAAGCCCCAGTTATTCTCTGTGAAAATGTTAAATGCATGAATCTGGTGAGAGGTTTTAGTTGTTCTTATTCAGCTTAGAGTCTTTTTGTTTGTTTGTTTGCTTCTTTGTTATGTTGTTGTAGAGGCTTCGTTTCTCCTTTTCCTCCCACATCGCTCTGTTACCAATCACTCTTCCAACATGGTGACTTAAGACAGCAAACATGATCGCCATAGGTTTTGGGGCCAGTGAAAGCTTGCCTGGCTGGTTGGCAGTGCTGAGTCTGCAGTCATCTGTAGCCTGGTCTGAGGCTTGAGGACCTCATTCCAAGGTGTCACACTCACATGAGCTCTCCATGGGCTGCTTGAGTGTCCTTATGTGGTGGCTAACTTTTGTCTCTTCACCGGAGAGAGCAATGTGGAAACCACAATGTTCTTTATGACTTAGCCTGGAAATCGCACACTGTCCCTTCTGCCATGTGAGGTTGTTCATATAGACAGCCCTCACTCAGTGTCAGAACTGTCCATGAATATGCACGAGTATCAGGTGGTAAATCTTTAGGGCCTCACTTAAAGTCTGAGACCACACCCACCTTCTCCATGTTGATGATGTAGTACATATCTGTGGCAGGCTGCAGAACCCCCAAAATAACAAATCGTAATTCCTGGAATCTGTAATGTTACCTTACACACACACACACACACACGCCTTTGCAAATATAATTAAATTAAGGATACTGAAATGGGAAGATTATCCTGGATTATCTGGGTGTACCCTGAATGCAATCAGAGTATCCTTATGAAACAGCACAATGGGCAGAACATTTTGTCCTCCCAGAATTCCTGTGTTGAAATCCTACTCCCCAAATTGATGGTGTTGGGAAGGGGGGGGGGCCTTTGGAAACAATTATGTCGTGAGGTTGGCGCTCTCATGAGTAAGAGTATTGCCTGTCTGTACCTGAGAGTTCTCTTGACCCTTTCTGTCAGGTGATGAAGGACCCTTACGGGGGGAGGGAAAAGAAACTAGGCCTGGGCAAATATCAGGGGCTTCTTAAGAGGTTAGATGTTCCCCAGAGTCCAGCGGGCAGGACGTTCTCTGGGAAGGAAAAGTCAATCCCCTTCAGAGAATCTCTAGGCACGCCCAGAGCAGAGCTGCCCCTCCCCTTCGGAGAGTCTCTAGGCGCGCACTTATGATGTCACTGCGACTGGCCAATCCTGTAGCACCTCAGCACTCTCCCTCAGCACTCTCCCTCAGCATTCTCCGGTATGCTAATTGTCCCTCCGAACCAACCTATCCTGTAACACTTCTGCATTCTCCACCAGCATTCTTCGCCAGCGTTCTCCCATATGCTAATGGTCCCTCTGAACTGACCAATCCTACGCATGCGCATTAGGAATATGCTAATTCGTTGCCTATATAACCTGTGTGAAACTGCTGCTCAGGGCTCCTCACCGCCTGAGGTGGGGGCCCGTTTGCGCAAACGTTCAATAAAAACCTCGTGCTTTTTGCATCAACTCATCTGGAGTCTGGATCTTTGGGTGTCCTCCCAAGCAAGTGGGCATCTCTGCAACTGAGAGGTCCAACAGTGAGAATGTAAGAAGTTGGTAGTGCATAGGGGCCAGTGCTGTGGCTCACTTGGTTAATCCTCCACCTGTGGTGCCGGCATCCCATATGGGCGCCGGGTTCTAGTCCCAGTTGCTCCTCTTCCAGTCCAGCTCTCTGCTGTGGCCCAGGAAGGCAGTGGAGGATGGCCCAAGTGCTTGGGCCCCTACACCCGTATGGGAGACCAGGGGAAGCACCTGGCTTCAGATAGACGTAGCTCCGGCCATAGCGGCCATTTTGGGAGGGAACCAACGGAAGGAAGACCTTTCTCTCTGTCTCTCTCTCTAACTCTACCTGTAAAATAAATTTAAAAAATTTAAAAACAAAATAGAAATTGGTAGTGCAGAGCCTGGAAGAAAGCCCTCACCAGAACCTGACCATGCTGGTCCTCTGGTCTTGGACTTCCAGCTTCCAGAACTGTGAGAAATAAATTTTAGTTTTTTATAAGCTACCTAGTCTACAGAGAAGGCGGAGGGGGGGAGGGTATTTGGCACAGCAATGGACATGCCGATTGGGATTCCCACATCCCATACTGGAGTGCCTTTGTTCCAGTCCTGACTCTGCTCCCATTTCCAGCTTCCTGCTAATGCACATCCTGGGAGACAGCAGTGATGGCTCAGGTGATTGGGTTTGTGCTACCTATGTGGGAGGCCTGGGTTAGGTTCCCAGATCCTGGCATTAACATGGGATAATCCCACTGCAGGCATCTGTGGAGTGAACCAGGAAGCTTTCTCTCCTTGTCTTTTGTCTGTCTATCTCTCTCACTCTCTTTGCTTCTCAAACAAACAAAATAAACAAACAAGAGAAGGCAATGTGTTCAAGGAGGCAGAGATTGGAGTGATGCCGTCAACAAGCCAAAGAATGCCAGCACTGGATTTGAAAGAAGCAGGAAATGAACTCTCCTGGAGACCCCAGAGGGAGAGCAGGCCTGTCAATACCTCGATTTCATCCCAGTGAAACTGATCTCAGACTTCTGGTGTACAGAACTATAAGAGAACAATTACCAGGGATTTTTGTTTTGCTTAGCTTTATGTATTTATTTTACCTTTGAGATGTTATAATGATATATCATAATGGAGAGAGGCCTTTAGAACCAACTTCTGAATTTGAACCCCAGCGTTGCCATGTGCTAACACTGGGATCTGGGCATCTTCCTGAGCTTCACTTGCCTTTATAATTTCCATCTGCTATGGTCTGAATGCTTGTTTCACCTTCAAAAGCCATGTTGAAATGTAATCCTCAATGCAATAGTACTGGGGGTTAGGTCATGAAGGCTCCACCCTCAAGAATGAGATTAAGGCCCTTATCCAAAAGGCTTCCCACAATGCTTGTGACCTTTCTTGCCCTTCTGCCATTCTGCTAGGTGAGGTCATGGTATTGATCACCTTCAGATGACACAATAGCAAGGCACCATCATGGAAGTTGATGCCTTCATCTTGGACTCCCCAGCCTCCTGAACTATGAGAAATTTCTGTGGTTTAGAAGTGACCCAGCCTGGGTATTTTGTTACAGTCACACATTCAGACTAAGACAACATCTTTTTCAAGTGTACAGTTCAGTGGTGTGAAGTCCATTCACACTCTTGTACAACCAATCTGTAGAACACTTTTCATCTTGCAAAACTGGCATTGTGAACCCACTAACAACTCCCTATTCCCTTCTGACTCCATCCCCTGGTAATCACCATTCTACCTCCTATCTCTATGAAGTTAGTAACTTTCTATTTTTAATGCACAAAGTTTGTGGCAATTTGTTGTGGCAACCATGGGAAATGAACAAGGCTTCCTTCCACCTCTTTCTCTTTGCTTGAAGGATCTTAAATATACATAAATGGACACACACATTTATGTAGGACTTTTTGTCATTGTTTTATAAAAATGGAGCTCTATTTCGCATACACCTCTTGTTTGTTCCCTCAATATGCTCATGGAATTCATGTTAAGAATAATTGTTTCATTTTTTTATTTCAAACAAGCCTTTCTGAAGTACCTTTATAGGGCTTCGTTAGACATTAATGTCCAAAGGTGTGCAGAGAGCTTTTCCTACAGCCTGACAGTGGTGTTCTGTCAATTATCCAGCCCCTCAACATCAGGTTTGGGGTTGTGCTTCTCCCTCCTGCTGTCCCCTTTTCATGCCTTCTTCCATTCATTAGCACCTCCTCCAGAGGGGGCCAAGAAAAGGAAAAAAAGGTGAAACACTACTCAAAAATAGACAGTGAGATCAATGGAACAGGAGGGCTGGGGACCAATCCTTAAAACAGTCATTTTTATTTATGTTAGGGCTGCTCGAAGAAACTTCAGTAGGAAATACTGATCAAGTCATCCACGGGTCTAGAGGGGGAGGGTCCTTACTGTCTCCTCCTGACTTTTTAAGTCTGGTTGTCCCAGTTTTTAGATAATCCTGATGAAGGAGAGTCCCTTTGTAAATGTTGGAAGAATTTGTTCAGTCATCAAACATTTACTAACCATCAATAACACGGCAGCAATCTGATCAGGCTCTGAATGAGTGACCAACTTGGGTTTTTGTTTCTTTCCTCTACAAGGTGGGCCTGCTGTTCTGCAGCTACTGGAAAATGGGAGAGAAAAGCGAGAGAAGATGGGGAACAAATGCACCTGTTTGGAGTGCATTTCCTAGAGCGATGGCAGAAATGCCCTAAAAACATTCAGCGCTTCCCAGTTCTGGAGGCTGGAAGTCTGGAATCAAGGTCAGGCCATGGTCCCTCTGAAGCTCCTAGGAAAACCCTTCCTGGTCCCTCCCTGGCTACCAGGGGGATGCGAGCCATCCTTGGTGTTCTTGCCTGGCAGCTGCATCCTCCAGATGATGCTTCTGTCGCCCCGGTGTTCTCCCTGTGAGTCTCTGGCTCTCCGTGGCCATCTTATAAGGACACGTGTCACATGGGTTAGGGGCCTACTGGACTCCACCATGACCTCATCTTCACTAACTGCATCTGTGTGACCCTGTTTCTAAATAAGGTAACTTTCTGAGTTTCGGGGGGTGAGGACTTCATTTCTTTTGGGAAGTCAGGGGCACAATTCAACCCACAACATGTTCTAATTGTCAGGTGGTTCAGTGACATTTGGATTCTGGGTTTAATTAATCTAGGAATGTGTTTTATGTTTTTTTTTAAGGTAACATAATGGTTAGTGTGCAACTGGGAGGCCAGACTGGCTTAAGTTCTGTATTTACCTTTTACTAAGTGGTATGATCTGGGCAAGTTAATTAATTCTTTGTGCTTCAGTTTCCTTGTCTATAAAATGGAGTTAATAATAGTACTTAAGGGATACTTGTAAATATTAAATGAACCACAAAAGTCCTTAGACCAATACCTGCCACACAGAGAATCTTGCTATGTGTTAGCCAGTTTTATTAAAAATGAATAATCATGGTTGATTTTTCTTTTAATTAATTCCCATTAGAAAGAGGTAGCTTTTTAAAAGGCAGTGGCACTTCACCTAGTGATTAAGAGGCCTGCAGCCCACATCAGCGTGCCTGAATTTCATTCCTTGCTCCAGCTCCTGACTCCAGCTTCCTCCCATTGTCGACCCTAGGAGACAGTGGTGATGGTTCAAGTCGTTGGGTCCCTGCCACCCGCATGGGAGACCTGGTTAAGTTCCCCAAACCTGGTTTTACCTACCCCTGCTCTGGCCATTTTAAGCAGGTGGGTGGTGAACTGGCAGATGGGACTGCTCTGTTTCTCTCTCTCCATCTTTCTCTCTCGCCTCGCAAGTAAATGAAACATAATACGTCTGTTTTGTAAGGCTGAGAGAATAAAGCGTTCCCCTAGATGCATGCAGCTCTCAGAGCCTCCTTCTGAGAGAAGCTGGCCCCGGAGGCAGGGGGCAGCTGCTCTGTGCTCTTCTCACTGCATAAGCTGCTAGGTGGCCTGTGTTAGCTTTGGACAGACCACAAGCCCTTGGAGAAAGAGTTCTTCATTTTTATGGCTGAGCAGCTTCTGGAGAACAAGTGAATGAAATGTTTTACAGAACATTCCTCACTATTAGAAAAGGCGATATATATATATATATAACATATATATATAACTTAAATTATATATATATATATATATATATATATATATATATATATATATATTACTTAAATTTTCTTTGCTTCCTCTGGGATTTCAGTTTAAAATGACCTGTCAGCTCTGTCAGAGTAAGAACAATGCATCACTATGCCTTATCTCAAACAGTCCTTTTTTTTTTTTTTTAAGATTTACTTTTAGTTATTAGAAAGTCAGAGTTAGAGAGAGAGAGAGAGAGAAGGAGATCCTCCATCTGCTGATTCACTCCTCAGATGGCAGCAACAGCTCAGGCTGGGCCAGGCCGAAGCCAGGAGCCATGAGCTTCTTCTGGGTCTCCCGTACAGGTGCATTAGCAGGGAGCTGGATTGGAAGTGGAGCAGCCCGGTTTCAAAGCGGCACCCTATGCCACAAGGCTAGCCTCTTAGAAATTCTTTTTTTTTTAAGATTTATTTATTTATTTGAATGTCAGAGTTACACAGAGAAGGAGAGGCAGAGAGAGAGAGAGGTATTCCATCTGCTGGTTCAATCCCCAGTTGGCCACAATGGCCGGAACTGAGCGGATCCGAAGCCAGGAGCCAGGAGCTTCTTCCGGGTCTCCCACGAGGGTGCAGGGGCCCAAGGACTTGGGCCATCTTCTACTGCTTTCCCAGGCCATAGCAGAGAGCTGGATGGGAAGTGGTGCAACCAGGACTTGAACCAGTACCCATACGGGATGCCAACACTGCAGGCAGTGGCTTTACCGGCTACGCCACAGCGCCGCCGCCACCCCCCCCCCAACATTCTTAAAAGCAAATTTGCTCTGCCCAGAATGATCTCCCTCCAGTCACAGAGGAGCCAGGACGTAGATTTGATTCCCTTAGAGAGAACCCTGAGGAAAATAGAAGATTCTCATTGCAACTAAAAAGACTTGGAGGACCCTGCATTCTGTGTTCCTGCAGGAAACTAAACCTGATGCACCCTCCTTGTTTCCTAGGAAACTAGGAGTCTTCAGGTAGGTGGCATGCAAGGTAGAAGGGAGGGATAGTCAGAAAGAGCTGCAACAGGGGCAGGTGTTTGGTGCGGTAAGTAAGATGTCACCTGGGACATCCATATCCCACACTGAACCATATCCCTGGTCAAGTCTTGGCTACTGTGCTTCCGATCCAGCTTCCTGCTAATGCACTCTGGGAGGAAGCAGATGATGACTTAAGCACTTGGGTCCCTGCCACCTACGTGAGAGATCGGGATTGAGTTCCTGGCTCCTGGCTGCAGCCTAGCCCAGGCCTGGCTGTTGTGGGCATTTGGATATTGGATGGATGACCTCTTTGTCTGTCCCTGTCTCTGCCTCTCTCTCTCTAACTACCTCTCAAATAAATGAAAATAAATAAATCAGTGCTTTCCTCTGGTTTGCCCACAGAGCAGTAAACCTTTATGAGCGATCAGAGGAGGCTCAATGTCCTGCTTTAGGCCCCTGACTTACAAGGGCCCTGGCTGAACGCCTTGTCCTGCCAACTGCCATCTCCATGTGAGCATTTGATAAATGTGCTCTGATGAGAAAAGTGATGAGGGCAGAATGGATTTGTAATGTTTCTTATGGTTAGGGAACTGCACGCTGGAGGTGCAGAGGACTCAAATTGTTTTTCCAAGGTCACACAAGCAGTTCTAAAAAAGGAGCTGGTCTTGGAATGGAAATCTTCTGCCTCCTGGTTCAGAATCCTTCTCCCTGAGCACGGATGTGGATAAGGGAAGTCTTAAAGGATAGCTCTGTTTGCTTGGGAGGGACACGCTACTATTGAGGCAAGAAAGATAGAATGGATTCCAACATCAGGGACTTATTGCCAGATGTCAAGATAGCCATTAACCGGACACTGGAAATTTGAGCAGTGTCATGTTTAAGTGGCAGGAAGACAGCATAAAAGGGCGGCAGGAATGTTTCTCTATGATAAAAACACAACTGCTGGCCCGGCTGCAGATTTCTGGAGTTCCCAACTGGCACGGCTTCTTAGACAGGCTTTTTCGTTTTCATTTTTATTTTTATTTGAGAGGCAAAGTGACAGAGAGAGAAGGTGGGGAGTGAGAGCTCCCATCTACAGGCTCACTCCCCAAAGGCTCCGAACAGCCAGGGCTGGAGGAGCTGGGAACTCACTCTAGGTCTCCCTTTTGGGCCGCAGGAACCCACTTACTTGAGCCATCATTGCAACCTTCCTGAGTGTGCATTAGCAGGAAGCTGGAGTCAAGAGCCACAGCCAGGTGTGGGCTTTAAACAAAGAGAAAAGGTGCTGGGGCTTCCATGATGTAACCGTAATGAAGGCATCTTCCCTTCCCTCCGTTTCATATTTTTACTAACAAAAACCAACCTCTGACATTGTGAACTACCTGTGACTAACCTTGTGAATAACAATGTTGGCATGGGAATTCCAGGAGCCTACTAAAAGGGGAAGACTTGGCATGGCAGGCACCACACCAAGCTAAGAAGCAAGTGTGCAGCCATCAACTACAAACAGCTTAGCTCGTTATCAACAGCCCTCCACCTGGCGGACACCCTGGATTTCCCCAGACAGCCCGTCTCAGAGCAAAGCCTGAAAATCTGCTTTATTATCAATTGACTGGCCTCATTCTTTTTTTCTACCCTCCACCTGCAGCTACCCCTTCCTTTTATTTTTATTTTATTTTATTTTTTGACAGGCAGAGTGGACAGTGAGAGAGAGAGACAGAGAGAAAGGTCTTCCTTGTGCCGTTGGTTCACCCTCCAATGGCCGCCACGGCCAGCACGCTGCGGCCGGCGCACCGCGCTGATCCGATGGCAGGAGCCAGGTGCTTCTCCTGGTCTCCCATGGGGTGCAGGGCCCAAGGACCTGGGCCATCCTCCACTGCACTCCTGGGCCACAGCAGAGAGCTGGCCTGGAAGAGGGCAACCGGGACAGAATCCGGTGCTCCGACCGGGACTAGAACCCGGTGTGCCAGCGCCGCAAGGCGGAGGATTAGCCTATTGAGCCACGGCACTGGCACCCTTCCTTTTAAAAAAAACCCTTTTGCTGGCTTGCTGGGTGGAAAGAATACATTTTGGTTCCTGAGATCACTCTTTCTCCAAGATGCGGGCTTCCTGGAATAAACCTTTTCCTCACACCAGCTCATCTCCGGTGAATCAGCTATGTCCAGCAGCGAGCAGCAAGGGCCTGATTATTTTGCCAGGTAACAATTTTACTCAGATACCCTCAAATCCCGCTAGATACATTATTGGTGTAGATTCCTGGACTGAAGGCGTTTCATTAGCATTAAAAAATTTTAACTCTGGTGGACGCACCCATGAAGTACCTTTATAGGTTATGTTTCTGGTGTATCAAAATCTAGGGAAGCACACTCTAGCATCTTAGGTGAGTGCATGCAAGAAAAGGAAGAGGAAGTGAACCTACCATGACAAACTACTGGGAATGACCCCCGGGTGAGAAACAGAAGGTTTCCTACACCAAAACCCGCTCAAGAAAGTGAACCAGTGGAAGTAAGTAACAGAACAACACTGGCTTACAGTTGTGTTGCATGAAAAGCTCCACCACGGTTTAAATTATGTGTTCAGCGATGATGACCCTGGAGGGTTCTAGTGCTCTGAATTGTTGGGTATCTGGCTTCAGCGTGCTTTTAGTTTGTAAGAATGGCACGTGGGGGCAGGAAGTGGTGGAATCCATCAGAAGTAAGGTTCTCGTGTGTCAAAGAATGGTTCAAAAATATTGAATGAGCGAATGCAGGCCTGTGTGAAGAACCTTAGGGCTGACTGCTCAGGACTGCTGTCCCTGGTACCCTCAGCTGTACACACCTGCTGGATGCACTTTCCCTCCCAGCCTCCTGGATATATTCTGTTTCAAATGCAGCTTCCTTTCTCCCTGTTGGTAACAGAATCCCATTTCCTGTTAGCAGTTCCTGGCTTCCCTCTTAACACTTTGTGGCATTCTCGATGAATTAACCTTGCCCTAATTAAATTAGCCAGCAAGTTCTCACTTGTAAATCCTGGTAGGTTTGTCTTTAGATGGTTCAGATATAAAGATGTAGCAATACAAAAGGAGAAAAAAAAAAAAAAAAAAAACAACCTCAGAATCCAAAGTATCCCTGAACTTTAAGACTGGTGTGTGTTGGCTTTGTTTGCATAGGAGAATTGTTTTTACAATGTGGTGCTCAGCCCTGTGGTTGTATGAATGGTGGAGATTTTTTTTTTCTGATGAGTTCTGGGATTGAAATTCTTACTACTTGCCTAGGTGCAGTCTTGGTGCAAGCTGGTGTTGAAGTGGAAAAACAGCAGTGAGAGTGGGGCCTAGAGGCTGGAGAGGAGGCGAGGCAGGGGTCTGCTCAGTCCACGGCTGTCACACATAAAGGAAGCAGCACTGACCACGCGGCTGTGGGCAGCATGACAGTCTTTTCCTCCTCCCAGGGACTCCATACACACCTTGGTCACCGCCTCCCAGCTCAGCTTCATTCATCTAGGAATAGTCTGTTCGCTGCACAGGGCAGCAGAACAACACTGCGTCACAACAGCAGTGCAACCTTTGAAGATCAGGACAAAGTAAAGAAGTGTGTTTCGACTTACCTGGAGGAGGGAATGAAGCAGGCATTCCCATCCATCAACAATGGGTCGGGAGCGTGTTAGGTGGCCAGGGCTGCCATAACAGCACCACAGGCAGAGGGGCTTGAACCACAGAGCTGTATTTTCTCAGGACTCTGGAGGCTGGATGTCCAAGATCTAGGTGAAGCCAGGGTTGTTTTTTCCTGAGACCCTTCTCCTTGACTGGTAGATGACCATCTCCACGTGTCTGCATGGAGACTTCTCTTTGTGCCGCCCTATATCTGAACATCCCCTTCTTGTGGCCACCACACACAGTGAACTGGGTCCTCCCCCACCCCCGAACGCATTCCTGCCAACTTCATTCCTCCTCAGAGCCCAGCCCTCCAAAGACAATCTCACTATGAGGTGCTGGAGGTCAGGACCTCCACAAATATCATAGGGCTTCAGAAAGCTCACAAAAAGATGGAATTAAAAGACAAGTTTATTATGGTGCAAAGAATTTTGAAAATGATGCATTGAGTTTTCATAGTAGGCACTTCCTTTGAATTTTT
Source organism: Lepus europaeus (assembly GCF_033115175.1). Classification (NCBI taxonomy): domain Eukaryota; kingdom Metazoa; phylum Chordata; class Mammalia; order Lagomorpha; family Leporidae; genus Lepus; species Lepus europaeus. The sequence continues at coordinate 114,098,783 of NC_084827.1, read as the reverse complement.
TGGAAGACCTCTCTAGACTTAAAAAAGGTCATGCCACTGAGTTATTCTACTTTTAGGAAATTACACTAAAGAAATAAATAAAACACTTCCAATGATAGGATTCTACAATATTTCCTCATAACCTACTTTTCTTACCTTTTATATCTTTTGAACATGTCTACATATCTAAACACATACAGTGTGTCAGTTTTAATCACTATCTTGTATTTTGTCACCGGGCAAAAGATTTATTTAACAGTTTAATAGTTCTATTTTTTTTTTAAAGATTTATTTCATTTGGGGCCAGCATTGTAGATGCGAGCATCCCATACGGGTGCCGGTTTCTGTCCTAGATGCTCCACTTCTGATCCAGCTCTCTGCTAATGGCCTGGGAAAGCAGCAGATGGCCTAAATGCTTGGGCCCCCACACCCACATGGGAGACCTGGAAGAAGCTCCTGGCTCCTTGCTTCAGATAGGCCCAGCTCCAGCCATTGCGGCCATTTGGGGGGTGAAGCCCCCTGCCCCGTCTGTAACTCTACCTCTCAAATAAATAGATAAAAATCTTTTTAAAAATGAAATGAAATAAGAAATGAAGAGACAATAGAACAGTAAAACTACTACTAAAACAGTACTGTATACTTTGTGTGTCTGTGTGGGTGCAAACTGTTGAAATCTTTACTTAGTAAATACTAAGTAGATCTTCTGTATAGAAAGATAATTGAAAATGAATCTTGATGAAAAATGGGCTGGGAGAGGGAGTGGGAGATGGAATGGTTGCGGGTGGGAGGGAGGCTATGGGGGGGGGCAGGGAAAGCCGCTATAATCCGAAAGTTGTACTTTGGAAATTTATATTTATTAAATAAAAGTTAAAAAAATAAAAGTTAAAAAAAAGAGACAATAGGAATAAATCTGTGTCTTGGGCCGCCTTCTACTGTTCTCCCAGGTCATCAGCAGGAAGCTGGATTGAAAGTGAAGCAGCTGAGAATAGAACCAGCACCCATATTGGATGCTGGCACTGCATGCAGAGGCTTAGCCTACTATGCCACAGCGCCAGCCCCAACAGTTCTACTCTCAATTTAATTTTTGAATAATAAAAATGTTCATATGGGTGAGAATAAAAAATATAAAGGTAAACACTGAGAGACTTTTTTAAATTTTTTTTTTAAATTTTTATTTATTTGCAAGGGAGAGAGAGAGAGAGAGAGAGAGAGAGATCTTCCATCTGCTGGTTCACTCCCCAAATGCCTTTAACAGCTGGGATTGGGATAGACCAAAGCGAGGAAACTGGAATTCCATCCAGGTTTCCTACATGGGTGGCAGGGACCAAAGTCTTTGTGCATTAGCAGGAACCTGGATCAGAAGCAGAGTAGTCAGGACTCAAGGGAGTCATGCAAACCACGATGTCCCAAGCAATGTCAACTACTGCACCACAACACCTACCCTGTAAACCCTGAGAACATTGCCTGTTTCCCATCCTCTGTTCCTTGTAAGTCACCCCTTTTATTAGTTTCTTGTGTATCCTTCCAATGTTTTCTTATGCAAATAAAAGTAGGTACAAATGTGCATTCTTATTTCCTCTATTTTTTTTTTTTTTTTTACTATGACCCTGTCGGAATAAGATCGAAGTCGGTGAACTCAAAAGGCTTCCATAGCCTTGGCAACTCATGACTAGAGCCTAGGGAGATTACTGACGCCATAAACAAGAGTGTCAAATTGTTAAGTCAACAACAGGAGTCACTGTGTACTTACTTCTCAGGTGGGATCTGTCCTTAATGTGTTGTCCAATGTGAAGTAATGCTATAACTAGTACTGAAACAGTACTTTACACTTTGTGTTTCTGTGTGGGTGCAAACTGATGAAATATTTACTTAATATATACTAAATCGATCTTCTGTATATAAAGATAATTTAAAATGAATCTTGATGTGAATGGAATGGGAGAAGGAGTGGGAGATGGTGGGGGCGAGTAGGAGGAAAATTATGGGCGGGGGGAAAGCCATTGTAATCCATAAACTGTACTTTGGAAATTTATATTTACTAAATTAAAAAAAATCTTAAAAAAAGATTTATTTATTTGAAAGGCAGAGTTACAGAGAGGCAGAGAGGGAGGGAGGGAGAGACAGAGAGAGAGAGAGAGAAAGTCTTCCATCTGCTGGTTCACTCCCCCAGATGGCCACAATGGCTGGACCCATGCAGATACGAAGCCAGGAGCCAGAATCTTCTTCCAGGTCTCCCATGGGGGTGCAAGGACCCAAGGACTTGGGCCATCTTCTACTGCTTTCCCCAGTACATTGGCAGGAAGCTGGATGGGAAGCAGGGCAGCCAGCGCCCATATGGGATCCTAGCAGGGCAGGCGGCAACTTTCCCTGTTAAGCCACAATGCTGGCCTCAAGACTAACTTTTTATTTTTGTTTTTATTTTTACAAGTTTACAGCCAGACTTGGCTGGTGCCACGGCTCACTAGCTAATCCTCCACCTGCGGCGCCGGCACCCTGGGTTCTGTCCTGGTTGCTCTTCTTCCAGTCTAGCTCTCTGCTGTGGCCCGGGAAGGCAGTAGAGGATGGCCCAAGTGCTTGGGCCCTGCACCTGCATGGGAGACCAGGAGGAAGCACCTGGCTCCTGGCTTCAGATTGGCGCAGTGCGCCAGCCGTAGTGGCCATTTTGGGAGTGAACCAACAGAAAGAAAACCTTTCTCTGTCTGTCTGTCTCTCTCTCTCACTATCTAACTCTGCCTGTCAAAAAAAATTTACAGCCAGACCAAATTTATTCAGAGAAAATAAATGCGTAGAGTTGGATGACCGACTGCCCACTTGCACATTGATGGAACACGTGGCAGAAGGCCCCAACCCCCAAAGGCCAGGCCTTTTTATATTTTAGAAAGGCTAGGTATGGGGGTGGGGGTAGGGGGCAGCAGGCAGTGGGGAATTCCTGGAACTGGTTTTTCAAGTGTTTGGGCAACTGAGAAGACTAACTCTTGATAGCCTCTCCAATAGAACAGGTTGTAAAGTTTTGAATTTTTGTCCATATAAAATGTCTCATTTAACAAATGTATTTATTTGAAAGGCAGAGGGGGATGGGGAAGGCAGAGATCTTCCATCCTTTGGTTCATTCCCTCAAATGTCTATAACTCCCAGGGCTGGGTCAGGCTGAAGCCAGGAGCCTGGAACTTAATCCAGGTTTCCCATGTAGGTGACAAAGACCCAGGTACTTGAACCATCAGGAACTGCCTCCTAGGGTGCACACAGCAGGGTTCTGGAATGGATTCTGGAGCAGGGACTCAAACCCAGGCACTCTGATATGGGATGCGGGCATCCCAAGCAGCGTCTTGACTACTGCACCACACAGCTGCCCCAGAGGCTCATTTGTGAACATGCAAACTGTTTATGATTTGCTACACTTGGTCTTGCGAAGATCAGTGTCCTTGTAGCTGCACCTTAGCTTACAGTTCAGTGATTTTCTTAACATAAATTTCTCAAAGTTGGCTGTATTGTTCTGGGCGTGCATGCGTTTTCAGAGTTTTGATCTGTACTGTTCTGGGAGTCTCAGGGGCTTTTAAGCATAGAGACAGGGTAGTGTAACAAATGCTCTGGGTATACATAGCTAATAAACAAACCTCGGAAAATCAGCCTCCTTGAGCATCTCAACATTAATTCTAAACTTAATTAATTAAAATCCCTTCACTGATTGAACATTTAATTACAAATGTAATATGTGGAATTATTCAGAGCATTTCAAATGCTTTAAACAGCAGTGATAATAACACATACTTAAAAATAGCAACACTGTAAGTTGAGTCCCCTATACTTGTTTCATATACCTTCTTTTTTATTTATTTATTTTTATTTTGACAGGTAGAGTTATAGACAGTGAGAGAGAGAGACAGAGAGAAAGGTCTTCCTCCCGTTGGTTCACTCCCCAAATGGCCGCTATGGCTGGTGCTGCACTGATCCAAAGCCAGGAGCCAGGTGCTTCCTCCTGGTCTCCAATGTGGGTGCAGGGAGGCTCAAGCACTTGGGCCATCCTCCACTGCCTTCCCAAGCCACAGCAGAGAGCTGGACTAGAAGAGGAGCAACCAGGACTAGAACCCGGTGTCCATATGGGATGCCGGCGCTGCAGGCGGAGGATTAGCCAAGCGAGCCACAGCGCCGGCTCCAAGGTTGTACTAATGTTAATCTCTGTACTTTCCCAGAGCCAAACGTAAAGAGTGCTTCAGAGCCTGGTTGGCAATCTAATTGACTTATACTCATGTTGGTTGTTTGTTTTATTTTGTTCTTGGTCTGAGAAAAAGAGAGAACAAGGGCAAGTGAGCACACCTATCCAGTAGCTCCCTCTCCAAATGCCCACAACAGCTGCTGGCTGACACTGAAGCCAGGAGCCAGGAACTCAATGTAGTTTCCCCATAGTTGGGCAGCAGGGATCCAGCTTGAGCCATCACTGCTGCCTCCCAGGGTGCACGTTAACAGGGAAGTAGGATGCAGCCCCAGAGCTGGGACTCAAACCTGTACATTCCCATAAAGGGTATAGGCATCTTAACTGCTAGAAAGCACCCAAGCTGTATCTGGTACCTTTGAAGGTGACTTAAAGCTAAATTGTTGGTCATCAGACTAAGTCCTTCCTCTCCTTTGTAACAGGTATTCTTTTTTAGAACAATTTTATATTCACAGCAAAACTGAGATTCCCCATATTTCACCTGACCCAACACATGCACAATGCACCTACACCAACAGCCTTCACCAGGGTGCTATTTTTGTTCCAAATGGTGAAACCACGGTGATGCATCTTGATCACCCAAAGTCCATGGCTTACATTGGGGTTCACTTTTGGCATTGTACATTCCGTAGGTTTGGACAAATTTATAGTGATAGATTGAGGTAAAATTATAAAACCAGGAGTGGGCGTTTGGTACAGCAGTTAAGATACTGCTTTGGATGCCTACATCCCATATCAGGGTACCTAAGTTCAGGCCCTGGCTCCACTTCTGATCCAGCTTTCTGATGTATACCTGGGAGGCAGCAAGTGATGACTCAAGTTCTTGGGTCCTTAACACCCAGGTGAAAGACCCAGACTGAGTTCCAAGCTACTGGTTTCAGCCTGGCCCAGCCCCAACCCCAGATGTTGTGGGCATTTGGGGAGTGAACCAGTGGATGGGAGACCTCTCCTCTCCTCTCCTCTTCTCTCCTCCTCTCCCTTCCCCTCCCCTCCCCTCCCTTCCCCTCCCCTCCCCTCCCTTCCCCTCTCCTCTCTTCCCTTCCCCTCTCCTCTCTTCCCCTCCCCTCCCCTCTCCTCTCTTCCCCTCCCTCCCCTCTTCTCTCCTCCCCCTTCCCCTCTCCTCTCTTCCCCTCCCCTCTTCTCTCCTCCTCTCCCCTCCCCTCCCCTCCTCTCCCCTCTTCTCTCCCCCTCCCTTCCCCTCTCCTCTCCTCCCCTACCCTCCCTTCCCCTCTCCTCTCTTCCCCTCCCCTCTCCTCTCCTCTCCTCTGCTCCCCCTCACTCTTTCAAATAAATGAAAGTAAATGAATAAAGAAATTTAAATAAATTATAAAGCCCTATTTAGTAGTTTCATTCACCGAAAATTCCTGTTTGCCTACTCATCCCTCCTTCCCACCTAATGCCCTGACTAATCTTTTCACTGTCTTGTTGTCACAATGTCTTGTCTTTTCCAGAATGGCATGAACTGGAGTCATACAGTATCTAGCCTTTGCAGTTTGGCTTCTTTCATTTAGTGATATGTATTTTAATTTCCTCCATGTATTTTTAGGTCTTGTTGGCTCATTTCTTTTTAGCACTGAATAATACTGCATTGTAGGGTTTCCACAGTTTATTTATCCACTCACATCCTGAAGGACATCCCATTTCCTTCCAAATTTTGGCAATTATAGATGAAGTTGCCCCAAACATCCATGTACAGTTTGTGTGTGTGTGTGTGGTTGGTTTCATGCCCCAGCTGCTCCACTTCCCATTCAGCTCTCTGCTATGGCCTGAGAAACAGTGGAAGATGGCCCAAGTGCTTGGGCCCCTGTACCCATGTGGGAGACCTGGAAGAAGCTCCTGCTTCAGCCTGGCCCTGCCCTGGTTGTTGCGGCCATCTGGGGAGTGAACCAATGAATGGAAGATTTTTCTCCCTCTTTGTCTCTCCCTTTGTCTTGTAACTCTGACTTTCAAATAAATTAATAAATCCTTAAAAATATAGATCTTTAGATCTATTAACATGTCTTTTAAATATCCCGGTGCCCTGTAATTAGGTGCATATACATTTATAATAGTCACATCTTCCTGTTGAATTGATCCCTGAATCATTATGTGGTGCCCTTCTTTGTCTCTTTTAACAGTTTTTATGTTAAAGTCTATTTTATCTGATATTAGGATGGCCATAACAGCTTTTTTTGTTTTTTGTTAGCATGGAATATCTTTTTCCATCCTTTTACTTTCAGTCTGCGTGTATCTTTGGTGAGGTGTCTTTCTTGTAGGTAGCAAATAGATGGGTTTTGTTTTTTAATCCATCAACCAGTCTGTATCTTTTAACTGGAGAGTTGAGACCATTTACATTCCAGGTGACTATTGATAAGTAATGACTTGGCCCTTCCATTTTTCCATAAATATTCCTGTTGTTTACTTTGGATTCCCTTTGTATTTTTACTGGAAGATTTTTTGCCTTCACTTTCTTTCATAGTGGTGACCATGTTTCTGTGTGTAGCACATCCTTAAGCATCTTTTGTAAGGCTAGATGAGTGGTGACAAATTCTTTCAATTTATGTTTGTTATGGAAGGTCTTTATTTCACTTTCATTCACAAATGAGAGCTTTGCAGGGTGCAGTATTCTTAGATTGACAGTTTTTTTTCTCTTAAGACTTGGAATATAGCTCTCCATTCTATCCTAGCCTGTAGGGTTTCTGATGAGAAGTCAGCTGTGAGTCTAATTGGAGATCCTCTGAAAGTTAGCTGGCATCTCTCTCATGTACATTTTAGAATCTTTTCTTTGTGTTTTACTGTGGAGAGTGTGACAACAACGTGTTGTGATGAAGATCTTTTCTGGTCATGTCTATTAGGAGTTCTGTGTGATTCCTATACTTGTATGCCCCTTTCTTTCTCCAAATTAGGGAAGTTTTCTGGAATTATTTCACAAAAAAAGGGGCTTCTAATACTTTCTCTCTTTCCATGCTTTCAGGAACTCCTAAAACCCATATGTTAGGTAGTTTGATAGTTTCCCATAAATCTCTGACACTGTTATTTAGTTTTTTAATTTTTTTTTGATCTGTCTAAAATTACCAGAGATTTGTCTTCTAATTCGGATATTCTTTCTTCTGCTTCACTGAGTCTGCTGTTAAGGCTTTCCACCATATATTTATTTGTTCTATTGAATTTTTAATTTCTAATACTTCCTTTTGATTTCTTTCTAAAATATCAATTTTGTGGGAAAAATTTTCATTCATGTCATATGTGGATTTCTTTAGTTCATGAATTTGCTTCTGATTACTTCTAAGCAATCCTACATACAATTTTTTGAATTCCATTTCTGGCATTTCATCAATCTCTTCATCTTCACAGTCTAGTATTGAAGTATGTGTTCTTTTGGGGGCATCATGTTGTCTTCCTTATTCTTGTTTCTTGAGTTGCTGCATTTATTAATAGGCATTTGTGGTGATACTTGGGTTTTTTTTTCCCCCCTGTGATGGCTTTTATCTTTGAGCTATGCCTTTGTTGCTTAATGGAGTATCTGGTCTTTCAGTGAATACCCAGAGGTGTGTGCTGGGTGTGGTCAGGGAGCTCTGTTCAGTGCTCCAGGGTGAGAGGAGTGAATAAGGTGGCACCCAACTTGAGCATTGTAAATCTTTTTTTTGTGTGTGTTTTTTTTTTAAATCTGCGGAGAAGTTTTTTCAACTCTCTTGGTGTGGTCTCACACCTCCTCTCCTTAAAGGAGACCAATGCCTGGGCACTAACCCCACTGTGTACAAGGCTCCCACAGTCATGAGCTCCCAGCTCCTGTCAATTCTCCCAGCCAGACTCAAACATCTCCTCTTAGCTGGTTGCTGGGCATGTGGATACAAGCTGTCACAGCTGTTGCATATGTCCAAAATGGCACCCGCCCTCTCTCAGCTGGTTACAGAGCACTAGTGCCAGGTAGGTTTTCTTTTTTTCCCTCTAGGTTGGCAGGTACACTGTCCCCCACAGGGCTCTAAGCTGGACTCCCATCAAGCTCTTCCTGCAGCTTTATCGCCAGTGGCGTGGGCTGCCACAGTCTGCTTTCACCTCATTCCACTGCCTCTCGGCTGCTGGGGTCCCAAGTTGTGCACGTCCACACCCTCCATGTAGTCCACAGTGCCCCCTCTAATTTGCATGGAGTTTCCTCTGCCATTTTCTCCCTAACTCTTCCCTGAGACTGTGATCTCGCCACTTTTTTTTTTTTTAACTATCTTTCCCTAGACTAGAGTAGTAGGCTCCCTCACTATTCTACCATCTTGACTCTCTAGCCTGCCTTCATTCATAGCTATTACAAATTATGAGAGGACTTCACAATTTTTGTTTGAGACAGATGTTTGGGTCAGTTGCCAAGATGTCCCTTGGAAGGCCTGCTTTCCATATGGGAATGGGGGTTTAAGTCCCATCCCTGCTTCTGTATGCAGCTTCCCACTAATGCACACCCTGGGAGGCGGCAGGTGACATCTCAAGTATTTGGCCTGTGGCAGATCTGAATTGACTTCCCGACTCTTGGCTTCAACCAGGCACAGGTCTCGGCTATTGTTGGTAGTTGGGGAGTAAACCAGCAGATGTCCAGTCTCTTTTGGTCTGTCCCTATATCTGTATCTTTCTCTCTATTCCTGAGTATGTGTGTCTGCCTTCTAAATAAAGAAAAGTAATTATTTAAAAAATGTTTAGTGTTCGTGGAAAGATAGAATTAAAAGATAATTTTATTTTGATGCAAAGATTTTTTGAAATTATACATACTTTTTCCATAATAAAATTTTTCTATGCACTTTTTTTTTAAAGATTTATTTATTTGAAAGAGCTACAGAGAGGCAGAGGCATAGAGAGACAGAGAGAGGTCTTCCATCTGCTAGTCCACTCCCCAGGTGGAACTCAATGCAGTCTCCCATGATGTTGGCAGGGACACAAGTGTATCCATTGCTGCCTCCCAGGATACACATGAGCCAGAGTTGGACTGGAAGCAGAGGAGCCAGGACTGAAACCAGGCACTGTAAAATGGGATGTGGGCACCTCAAGCAGCAACTTCAACTGCTACATCAAATGCCTATCCCTTTCCCCTTTATTTATTAAAAAAATTTCAGAAAATTAAGCTATTCTGTTTCATTCACCCTTATTTAACATCATACCTTTCTTTTTTTATATGATAGATGTGTTTTTTAAAGATTTATTTATTTGAAGTCAGATTTACAGAGCAAGAGAAGGAGAGACAGAGACAGAGATCTTCCATCTGCTGATTCACTCCCCAAATGGCTGCAAAAGCCAGGGCTGAGTCAAGCAGAAGCTAGGAGTCTGGAGCTTCTTCCAGGTCTCCCACATGGGTACAGGGTTCCAAGCACTTGGGCCATCTGCTGCTTTTCCAGGCGCATTAGCAGGGAGCTGGATCTCAACTGGAGCATCAGGGACTCAAACCGGCAACCATATGGGATGCCGACACTGCAGTTCATGGCTTAACCTGATGCACTACAGCACCGGCCCCACGATATATGTATGTTTTTATGAATATCATTGACTCGTGGATTTTCACAGATGTAACTTATTTCAATTAGCCATAAGTAATATAAATATATATGTATGTATTTTTTCTTTTTCTTTTTCTTTTTTTTTTTTTTTTTTTGATGCTCAAATGATACAGGTTCACCATGTCTGCCTTTAGGCTTGCTCCTTTACTCCTTCGCCTTTCTTTTCTTTTCTTTCTTTCTTTCTTTCTTTCTTTCTTTTTTTTTTTGTGTGTGTGTTAAATACTATCCAATTATTGGAACCAATAGTTCAAAATTATCACAAACAAAAACAAATAACAGAAAATACCCACATCAAAAAAAAAAAGAGAGAGAGAGAGAAAAAAATCACCAAATGTGGACATGTATATGCAACACATGCTGCTTTTTATTTATATTATTTATGCAATTTTCAAAATATAAACCCAATTTTATACAAGTTGTCAGTTTTTTCCTAGTGTTACCAGAGATAGCTGAGTCAGAGGTCCCTGTCTTCATACAAGACAAGAATTTCAGATGCGAGACAGGGAGTAGTAATAAGCATGCTAGTGAAGTTTAATGAGGAGAATTCACCTGACAGGCCAGGCGGGCATCTCGGCAAAGAACTTCGAGCCACTCCTCTGCCTGCCTCCTCCCTCCCCCCCTTCCTCCCTCCCTCCCTCCCTCCCTTTCTTCCGAGCAATCTTGCCATAATTATATTAATTTTAATTTTTAATCTTATACGTTGAAAAACAGATAGAAAAAGAGGGACAGATGGATGGACAGAGCTCTCATTTGCTAGTTTACTCTCCAAATACCAGCAATAGCCAGGGCTGGTCCAAGCCCAGGCAGGGGCTAGGAACCCAATACATGTCTCCCACGTGGATGGCAGTGATGTAAGCACATGAGCCATTATCTGCTGCCTTCCAGGGTGTGATCCGATAGGAAGCTGGAATTGGGAGCAGAGTTGAGTTCTGAATTCAGGCACTACAACATGAGACGTGTGTATCCCAAGTAGCGTCCTAACCACTAGGTCAAATGCTTGTCCCCAATCATTCTTGCTTTCTGAAAACACTGAGATACGTCAAGCCTATCTTTATTTTTCTCTTTCTGGACCCACACCAGAGATCCAGGTTAGTATCAGTGCAGCCAGGATGCTGGCACTGCTAGACCACTTTTTCTTTTAAGAGCTTGAGTTCATGTTGCATTTTCCACATGGAACAGAGAAATATTCCAATATAACTCTAAATCCCTCTAAATTCTGGCCTAATACATACATTTTTAATTTGTTTTCTATACACAATACCTACTGAAGGGTTTAATCCCTCATTTAACAATAGCTCTATTATCCTCTCTCTTACAATCTGCGTGTGTCCCGTCATTCACCAACCTGCATTAACTTTATAGACCCTGCAGGTTTTGTATAAATGCACGTTCTCCACACTAACACTTGTAGCAGCACTAGTCACAATAGGCAAATTGTGGAAGCAACCGAAGTTTCCATTGACAAATGAATGAGTAAAAAAATATATAGCGTATACATAGAATATTTTTGAGCCTTAAAGATGAAGATTATCCTGATGCATGCTACGATGCAGGTGAACAGAGGATGTGGTGAGTGCTGTAAGCCAGTCACAAAGATGAACACGGTGTGACTGCACTTAAATGAGGTGCCTGGAGTAGTGAAGTTCATTCACATGAAAAGTAGAATGGTGGCTGTGGTTGCTGGGGATAGAGGCAATGGAGAGTTGTTTAATGGGGATAGAGTTTTAGTTTTGCAAGATAAAGTCACAAAATGTGAATGTGTGTAACACTACTGAACTGTACACTTAAAAAGAACTATGATAAATTTATGTTACTTGTATTCTACCACAGTTAAATTTTTTTTAGGTTGATGCTTTCACCAGTAGGCCATGGGAATAGCTATTTTTCCAAAAATTCCTTTTTCAAAGAAAAAACTCTTTCTTCTTCAAAGAACTAATATATAAGCATTAACAATATTTAACAATACATTAATGCTTTCAGTAAATTTTGGAAAAAAGTTAAAAGTTCTCTAGGAATCGTTTCTGAATCTACAATCCACGGAATTTTAAACCTCTAGTTGGTTGCTAAGCCCCTAAGACGGTGTGCAAAATTGCAGATGATCATGTGTCAGGCATCTTTTCTCCCAGAGGAAGATTCTATGGCTTGCTTATATCAAGTTCCCCAAAATCTATGTGGCCCTAGAAGAAACCAATAGCCAATAATTATTCTACAGAAATGAAAATATTGAAAACTGGCTTTGGAAATCCATATTTTGCCCAATATCAGGACAAAGTTTTTATGTGCCAGAATTAAGATTTGAAAAATGTTACCAAAATAGAGCCTGTCTAGCAATTTAGCAGATAAAATGTGTAATCCTGTTTTTATGTTAAAAAAAAAAAAAAAAAAACAAAAAACCTGCATTTCCCAAATGCAACACTGGCTTACCAGCACTTCATGTGCAAACACTTGGGAGCGGCAGGAGAGAGTACCTGGACCCTGGCCTCATGGAAGAACTCTTTCCAAGCAAGCCAATGCCTGGGCTCCTCCAACAGGCTCTAATTCGGATGATCTCTGAGAGTCCCTGGCATCTGCATATCTTTGGTGTAACCATTTTTTGTATTCCATGGCCAGCATTCAGCATTGTGGTTTCAGACAGCCAAAAGTTTGAATCCCCACTCCCACACTCATGCACCAGGGGACTCTGCTGGCGTCAGATTATTCATCTATAAATTGAGGGTATAATTATACCTGTTTTGTCACACTATTATAAGGATAAGATAATATCTTAAGAGGAGTGCTGTATTTGGCACACAAAAATACAAGATAGCTACATTTGAGATAAACAACATTTTTTTGGTACAAGTCTGTTCATGTAGTATTTGGGAAATACTTACACTACAAAAGTATTTGCTGTTTATCTGAAACTCAGATTTAACTAGGTATTCTGTATTTTGTCTATCAACCATAGGCCTTGGCCAAGGCAGAAGCTCAATAACAGTAATAGTCCAGTTTCTATAGGAGCCTCATGAAGCAACTTGCTTAGGTAGGTAGCCAGATAGATAGATAGGTACTAGACTGAGAGATAGTTAATAGAGTGATCTTGGGCTACCTTAACAGTGGTGTTCAGACCAAGGGAACTGAGGGTCTCTCTGCCTTCCCCTGGGGTTAGATCAAGCCAGGGTAAAGGCTTGGGCAACATGTATGACAAGGCCTGACCTCTGGTGGAAGGAACCATTCCCTCAACAGAATGCTTTACATGCAAGAATCAAAGCTGTCTTCAGAGTTGTCCTAGAGCAACAGTGGGGAGCTTCCAGCCCAAGGGCCACGTGGAGCCCGCAAAACCATTTAGTCTTGGCCCTGCCAAGACAATGGCAGGTGGGAGTTGAAATTCAACACATCCATGGCAGGCTAATTTTTAAGTTGATGATTTTGTCTGGCCCACAAATGATATACATATCCAAATGGCCCCGGGCAGAGAAAGAGTTCTCCACCCCTGTACTAGAGCATAAACTAGAACCCAGGGGGAAGGGCTCCGCAGGGCGGCTTTCGGTGCAGTCCACAGACCCAGCAGGCTAACAGCTGAGCAGCAGTGAGTTTCTGGCCGATCAAGTCTGGACAATGTGACCCCCTGTCAGATGTGTCATAAAGGGCCTTTCCTCAATGAGCAGTTGCATACATGGCCTACCTATCCCCACATGCTCTGAACCAGGGCCGGCAGGGCTGGTGTCGCTAGGGTGTCTCACCAACGAGTGGCTCACCAGTCACACATTTCAAAGAATGCTCAGTAATGGTTGATGATAAAAGATTAAGTGTCAATGTATAAACAATGAGATGGCCTTTAAATCATAATTAATTAACAAGCATGGGTAACGTCAGCTTAAAAGTGATCACAAACTTACACTATATATGTGCAATCTTTGTGATGAACTTAGAGTGAGGAAGACAGATAGTATAAGAATGGGATTTGGGGGCTAGTATTGTGTAGCAGATTAAGCCTCCGCCTGCAGTACCAGCATCTCATATGGGCACTGGTTCAAGTCCTGGCTGCTCCACTTCTGATCCATCTCCCTGCTAATAGCCTGGGAAAGCAGCAGTAAATGGCCCAAATGCCTGGGCCCTTGCACCTACATGAGAGACCCCGAAGAAGCTCCCAGCTCCAGCCGTTGAGACCATTTTGGGAGTGAACCAACAGATGGAATACCTTTCTCTCTGTCTCTCCCTCTCCCTTTTTTAAGATTTAAATAAATCTTAAAAAAAAAAAACCGCTTCAGGGGCTGATATTGTGGTGCAGCAGGTTCTGACATTGCTTGTAACACCATATAAGGAGTGTGGGTTCCAGCCCTGGCTGTTCTTCTTCCTTCCTTCCTTCCTTCCTTCCTTCCTTCCTTCCTTCCTTCCTTCCTTCCTTCCTTCCACCTCTCCCCTCCCCTCCCCTCCCCTCCCCTCCCCTCCCGAGATTTATTTATTTGAAAGCAGAGGTACAAAGAGGCAGAGGCAGAGACAGAGGCACTGGTTCACTCCCCAGATGGCCACAATGGCTGGAGCTGCACTGATCTGAAGCCAGGATCCAGGAGCGTCTTCTGGGTCTCCCATGCAGGTACAAGGGCCCAAGGACTTGAGCCATATTCCACTGCTTTTCCAGGCCATAGCAGAGAGCTGGATCAGAAGTGGAGCAGCTGGGACTGGAACTGGAAACCATATGGGATGCTGGCACTGCAGACAGAGGTTTTAACTGCTCTGCCACAGCGCCAGCCCCTGGCTGTTCCACTTTCAACGCAGCTCTCTGCTAATGCACCTAGGAGGCAGCACATAATGGCCCAAGTACTTGGGTTCCTGCCACCATGTAGGTGACCTGGATGGAGTTTTTAGCTGCTGGCTTTGACCTTGCCCAGTCCTGGGTGTTGTGGGCATCTGGGGAGTGAACCAGTGGATGGAAGATCTCTCCATCTCTCCCTTCTCTCCCTGTCACTCTGCCATTCAAGTACAGCAATTTTTAAAAAGAGAGAGAGAACTCTCACTGGTTCACTCCCTAAATGCCTACAAGAATCAGGGCTGGCCTGGCTGAATCTGAGAGCCTCAAACCTAGAACTCAGTCTAGGTCTACCATGTGAGTGGCAGGAACCAAAGTCCTTGAAGCCTCACCATAGCTTCCCAATGTCTGCATGAGCAGGAAGCTGGAATCAGGAGCCCAGGGTGGGCTAGGCACTCTCACAGAGGATGCAGGCACCTGGACCAGCATCCCCTCAGCTAGGCCAGATGCCCATCCCCAAAACAATTTTTAAATTATTTAAATATATAAAAAAAGTACATTAAAAACTAGTAGATGCTAATGTATTTCTAATGCTAATTAGGACTTAAAAGGAAAACGTGATATGAATCTCCCACATGATTTTGAGCTCAATGCATTGTACAAGATTCTAAAATGTGGGCTACTCAAGTCATCCTGACAAGTGTAGAGAAAAGAACCGTGGCTTCCAGAGAGTCGTGTGACAAAGGAGATTCCAAATCATTGTCGTCGCCCAGACTTTTAAATGATAGTATCACTCAACTGAAACCTAGCAACATAGGATAAGGGCAGCAAAAGGAGCATTTGAAGGATGAACCAAAGCAAACTTACTGTATTATAACTGCGGAATGCTGACAAGCAGCAGGAAGTGAAAACCCCACTGTGTCTATCTTTTCTGTATTTTCAAAAAAAGCAATGTGCTTAGGTCTTTATTTTCTAATAGTACTAGTTCCAATTGATTAGGATGAACCCCACCTCAACCCCGCCCCTTGCTACCTGGCCTCTTCTTCCAGTCTCCCTTGTTTACACTAGGGGTTCATGAATCATTGGCCGGGAGTATTAGCAGAGCCACCTTGTAGCCATTGTAAGGAAAGGCCACCACAAAACACACCAAACACGGAGTAAGGGAAAAGGTTCATTGTCGGGTGGGGGAAACCCGACAGGCACGATCCCCATGCACAGAAGAGAACAGCCTGTACTGGGAGAACAGGTCTTTATAGCTTTGCAGAGGTAAGGAAGTGGGAGTGGCAAATCCCATTAGGGTGGGGGTGGAGCTAATGCTGGTGATTGGGCCATTCCGTCACCTGACTTCTAGTAAGCCAGGTTGGGCTGCATTTTACTAACAGCCATTGTGCGACAGATTCCCTTTTCACCTTTCACTTGCTTTGTTTGAAACATCAACAAAACCTCAGCTTATTTGTTCGTTGACATTCTCTTAGATGAGGACATGACAACACCAAACCCCATATTCTACCATTTCTACCTTGCAGAGCTTTTTCTAGAAATTAGTTTCTGAAGTTTCCATATTCTAATTTTCCTTCCAGCAGGGAGCAACAGGACCTAGCACAGTGACTAAAGCTCATCCCAACACACACATAAAGGGAGTCCACTGGCTGAGGAGGGCCTGAAGCTGGGCTTCAAGCCTTGGAGGCTCAGAAAGGCTCAGAACTCTAGGGATTTGGGAGTTCAGAGTAATCCTGGTGTAATTTCATGGACCAGCCTAGAAAACTGATCTAACAGATAACACAGGCCATGCGTGATACTAGGGAACATCAAAAAGTCCATGGAAAATGGAATTAGAAAGTAAGTTTAATCTGATTGCAAAAAAATGTTGAAGTCCCTAAGTCTTCAAAAAGTTCATGGAAGGGGCTGATGTTAGCCCAGTGGTTAAGACGCTGAGTAGGATGCTCCAGTCCCATATTGGATGCCTGAGATACACACCTGCCTGCAGCTCCTGACTTCAGCCGATTAAGACCATGGGAGGCAGAGATGAGGGCTCAAGTAATTTTTGGTTCCCGCTATCCATGCGGGAGACCCGGGTTGCATTCCTGGTTCCTAGCTTTAGCCTGGCCAAGCCCTGGCTGTTGTGGATATTTGAGGAATGAGCAGCAGATGGGAGTTCTCGCTCTTTCTGTCTTAATCTGTCTCTCAAATAAATAAATGCATATTGTGAAAAAAGTATGCATGGTTTCCAAAATTTTTTGCACTAAAATAAACCTAGCTTTTCCATTTTCCATGAATTTTCTGAAGTACTTCATATAACAGTACTTCTAAGAGAAATTACTTCCAAGAGGCACACAGCTTAGCTATGCATGACCTTTTGGGAAAGACTTCTTTCATTTTTTTGAAAAAATGAATTTGGGGTATGTGATCCTTTCATTAAAAACTCACTTAAATAGATAGGACTTCTTATTTTTCAATAATTCATGTTACCTATCACCAAAACAATTGATTCTGATGATATCGGAGCTATGCTTTGTTCATTTTAATCTGTTGAAGAAAACCCTAATGTGGGGAAATGTGTTACAAATTTACTTGAAAACTGATCAGCTGATGAATAAATAGGAAAGACCTTAAGTTATCATCAGTAAAAAACTTAAACAAGCAAACATTTACTGTTCTAGATGGGAGATAATTTGAGTCAGATTGTTTTTCAACACGCAGGAATTAAAGGCCATTTATAAGCATTCCTCATTTTCTTCCTTCAGTCAGACCTATTTTCTAGTACATCTTTGGATGCTGGTCTAACTTCCGTTCTCATCAGTGCCAACCCCACCAGCAACTCTATCCAGCCCAGCTGCTCTCACAACCTGCTAATTGAATAGATATGATGGCCTTTTTAGCCATCTATTCAAACCCACTACTTTGGCACATTCAGTCTAGGATTTTTCCATTGTAGTTTTAAAGGTGATAATTTTTATATTGAAAATTATTGTACTTATGCATAAGATGCAAAGATTTTACCAACTGAGATATTGGGACTGTGTTGATTGATTGCTATTTCTTAAATGGTGCCTCTGAGCAGCAAAGCTTCAAACGCTAATTAATTGAGCAGACACATTTATAGCACATTAATTGAGGTGACGTGTTTATGTCACCCATTACATGATCACATCGAATGTATTTAGAATATATTTCTAAATTCTGGCCAGCCCACACCCTGTGCTTTCCTCCTTTTGTTTTTTTCCTCTGTACTTATCTCCCCTGGAAGCTGTAGAACCTACCAGGGTACTTTCAAAAAGTTTGTGGAAAATGTATATAATGAAAACCCTACGCAGAGACTTCAAGATGCTTTGCACCAAAATAAACTTATCTTTTAATTCCATTTTCCCAGGAACTTGTGAAGTACCCTTTGAAGATGAATACTTTCCTGAGGTAAACGCTTGGACTTAAGCTATGATTAACATGAGCAAGATCATCTCTTCTATATAAGTTGCTTAAGTCAATATTTATTGAACAGCTGCTCTGGACCAGGGACCATGTTTGGTCCTGAAGATTTGAAAATGGACACCTTGTGTCTACCCACAAGAAACCCTGGTGCAGTGGTCCTCATCTTTAGTTTTCTTACGAGTCAAAACAGGATCTTGGAGCTCTCCTGTACCCAGTTTTTAATTTTAATTTTAATTTGGAGCAGAGTCCAAGGCTCTACATTTTAGCGAGCCCTCTGAGGGATTCTAATGCAGGTGCCCCACTGACAGCAGCATGTTCAGTACCTACTGAATGTTTTACGTTTGTGCCTTTATCGTGTTTCCAAAATATTTGCAAGAAAATGAACTTGTTTTTTTCCATGTCCCTTTCCAGGGACCCTCATATTCAGTGTCCTTTTTGTTAAATGCATTTTCCTCTCTATTAGTTTAAAATAAGAAATCTCATAGATTACTAATTAAGTATGCTAAGATTTGAATTATGAGCACTGTGCTAAAAACCTAGATATTTAATTACACATTTTCTTATTTTTTACCACAATTAAACCATGAATGAAATACCTTATAACACATTACAATAATGTACTCACTTTATAAAATTCATATTCCAAAGTTTACTACTCAGATTCTGTTTTTTTCTTCAAACTTTTCCTGTAGTTAGCGACTCCTGCTTCCAGAAATAAAACATTTAGTTTTTAATTTAATTGAAGACCTAAATCCTGATTTGCTTTGAGATACAACTCATACCCTTATACCTATGACTTTGAAAAGGGATTATGGGGCTGGCCCTGTGACATAGCTGTTAAAGCTGTCGCCTGCAATGCCGGCATCCCATATAGGCGCCGGTTCAGGTCCCAGCTGCTCCACTTCCGATCCAGCTCTCTGCTATGGCCTGGAAAAGCAGTAGAAGATGGCCCAAGTCCTTGGGCCACTGCACCTGCATGAGTGACCCAGAAGACGCTCCTGGCTCCTGGCTTCGTATCAGCACAGCTCCAGCTGTTTACAGCCATCTGGGGAGTGAACCAGTGCCTCTGCCTCTGCCTCTCTGTAACTCTGCCTTTCAAATAAATAAATAAATATCTAAAAAAAAAAAAGAAAAGAAAAGAGATTATGCAAGCTAAGTTTTAACAAAGCTAAACATGAAATAACCTCACCAAGTAAGCTTTTGGAGGCATATTCATGCAGATGTAATCAGGTACTTTGCTCACTAATGCTTAAGCTGGAGTGGTCAAAATCCCTGCAACTCCAGTCCTGAACTCTTTGAAACACGCTGTGGAGTCTGTGGTACAACCAGGCTGACCCTGGCCTCCAGGTCGCTTCCTTCAAACGTCAGATCTTTTTTTTTTTTTTTTTTTTTTTCTCCCTGTATTTTAACTGCAAGCTGTTTAGTCTTTTAGAGCCAATTAAAGGGATGCCCCGGCTCACCCTATGGAGAGAAAATCCATTCTCCTGCTCTGGCTTCTCTACAACCTCTATTTATACAGCTGACCGGAGGAGGGGATAGATACACACACACACACACACACATGCAATTATATAGATATGTGACAAGCCAGGTGACTATGTCAAGTTTTAAGGAGTACAAAAAAAAAAAATTCCCATGGATTTGATGTGTTTTTTTTTAAATAAAGATTTATTTTACTTATTTGAAAAGCAGAGTTATAGAGAGGAGAGAGAGAGAAAGAGCTCTTGCATCCACTGGTTCACTCACCAAATGGCTGCAATGGCTGGTACTCCATCTGGATCTTCCACATGGGTGCAGGGGCCCAAGCACATCTTCTGTTGCTTTCCCAGGCACATTAGTAGGGAACTGGATCAGAAGTAGAGCAGCTGGGACAGGAGCCAGCACCCATATGGGATGCCAGCATTGCAGGCAGCGACTTAACCCACTGTGCCACAACACCAGCCCCTGATATGTTCTAATTAGCAGGAGAAAATTATCCACCTAATGCTTAAATAAATGCAATAGTCTCATCGTGTCTCTCTTAAAGCTTTAAGAGCTCAACAGAAAATCTTACAAATAGTAATCATTTTCAGGGGTTTATCCATATGCTCAAGCAAAAAGAGATCTAAGGAGACAATTGCTGAGAAAATGAGCAGTGTTGATTATTCAGGAGCAGTTTGCATCCTGGAGGAACAAAAGGCAGGTCTGGATTTCACTATTTCCCACTGGAAGACGAGATGTAGTTCAATGTTGATTTTACTCGTGGATTATGCTCTGTGCTGGAATGGTTTTCTTCTTAGTGTCTGGCATTATTTTGTCGGAGAAAGGGTGTTTGCAGCTGCGCAGAATGCTTCATGCCCTTCGTGTTGAGGGCTGGAAGAATTTCACTAGTTCAGTCTCTACTGACAGCAAATACAGGAAAATGCATCTCAGGGAAATTTTGCTGCTGACTCCAACTTGCCAGCCACAGACATTCTGCACTTGAAGTGAGTGAAGCAAGGACTGTGTTCAGAAAGCAGACTGAGCAAAGCGGTGACTCATGAGTGGTTACCAAGAGCTCGTTTCAGTCCTCCCTCTTTTTTCCTTATATGACAAAATGGATTTTTCCTATTTTAAAAAATGTATTTACTTGAAAGGCAGACACGCACACTCACACAGAGATAGAGAAACAGAAGAGAAGAGAGCTCACCCACTGGTTCACTTCCCAAACACCCCCAAAGGCCACAGTGGGCCCAAGCCAGGCCTGAACTCCTCCTGGGTCCCCCACATGAGTGGCAGGGACCCACGTACTTGGACGATCACCTGTTGCCTTCCGGGGTGGATATTAGCAGGAAATAGAATCAGGAACAGAGCTGGAACTCAAACCCAGGCTCTCTAATATGGTGTCCCGTGAGGCATCTTGACCACTGTGTCAGAGACTTTGCTGGATTTTTTTAATGGAAAAGAAATACAATGATTTTTGCTTCTTTTTATTCGATTTTATTTCACTAAATTATTTTCTCAACCACAAAATAATGTATTCCATAGTAAAGTGTGGAACTTCAACCTATGTAATAATTTTGGGGCTGGTGCTGTGGTGCAATAGGTTAAAGCCCTGGCCTGCAGTGCTGTCATCCCATAAAGGTGCCAATTTGAGTCACAGCAGCTCCACTTCTGACCCAGCTCTGTGCGATGGCCTGGGAAAGCAGTGGAAGATGGCCTAAGTCCTTGGGCCCCTGCATCCATGTGGGAAACCTGGAAGAAGCTCCTGGCTCCTGGCTTCAGATCAGCCCAGCTCCGGCCATTGTGGCCATTTCAAATAAATAAAATAAATATTTAAAAAATTATAAACGATCAGTTTTGCTTATATGTAAATGAAAAAATCCCAGAATGTCACCAGATTCCTTTATGTACCTCTTTTCCTCAATTTATTTCTGCAGTGTGCAAGATTCAAGTTCAAGGTTCCATTGAAGACTGCAGCAGAGTTGCTGTGTACAATTGTGCAATCGTACAGTCTACAACCTGCACCACCATGTGTGCCAGTCCTGACTGTTGAGGCTCATTTTCCTACACGTGTTAAATGTTGAGTTTTTGGATTAATATGACTAGGAATCAAAAAAAAAAAAATCTCTCTTCAGTGGTGAGCACCAACTATGCCCTCAGCATATTGGCTTTTAGCATAACAGGGAAAAAAAATCCAGATATGCTAAGACAAGGGCAATTACATTATCAAAGCAATAAATAAATTATAAAACAAAACCCCAAAAATTAATGGTTGTCATGGAGACATATTTTATGGCGCTTCAGCCACACGCACTTTGATGGGTTATGAAGTGCCAGTGGGGATGGCTGCACTCCTCCTGAAGCAGGCTCTCCACGCACTCCTAGTATTGATATTTCTAAGCATGGCTGCTGGCCTCATGCATTTGATTTATGTCTGCCTATGGCTGAGCTCACAGCTCGCTTTCCTGAACTAAATGTGTGATTACTAATACTATACAAATTCATACCTGGGCAGAAGGTTTTAAAGAGCTGATTTAAGCAAGATTTCTCATAATCATGTAAGTTGGCTTTATTATTAACCAGAGAAAATTATCAAGCTTCACATCTTAACTATTTAGTAGATTTGATAAAAACAAGAAAGTGCATATGGTAAAGTATTATCGATCCATTAGGCAATTAATTCCAAATGGGATTAATAGCATAGAAACATAAGCAAGTAACAACATCCTCCAGTATAATCTTTCCTGTGAATAGCCTCAAGACATGTCTTTTCTTTTTTCTTGAAGATTCATGTATTTATTTGAAAGGCAGAATTACAGAGAGAGAGAGGGAGAGACAGGGAGACAGAAATCTTCAATATCCTGGTTCACTCCCCAAATAGCTGCAAACAGCCAGGTCTGGGCCAGACAGGAGCCAGGAGCCAGGAGCTTCTTCCAGGTCTCCCACATGGGTGTGGGGGCCCAAGCACTTGGACCATCCTCCTCTGCTTTCCCAGGCACATTAGCAGGGAGCTGAATTGGAAATGGAGTAGCCAGTACTTGAACCGGCACCCATATGGTATGCCTGGGTGGTAGCCAGTGTCTCTACCCACTATGCTACAGTGCCATCCCCTTGGCCAGAGCACTTTATAGTCCAGGTGATTTCTTCTGTCATCAAGGACTCTTTAAAACCCAAATGCCCTTTGGAAGCTTGCCACTTGTGTTATGAAAAAAAATAATAAAACGTTTTGCATCTGATCAGAGTAAAAATCCTGTATTATACCGGGAAAAAAAAAATTATGTGGTGAAATTACATTAGAAAATGCTGAGTCAAAGTTAACCTACTTCTGGACTGCCCACAGCCTTAAGAATCTCCAGGGAAGGTTCAAGGATGCTCCATTTCAATTCATTCCATCCAAGGATCAGAGACATGTGAGGCTGACAGGACACCCAGAGGGAAATGTGTTGGCCTTGCTAGCAAACCCTCCAGCTGTCCAGCAAAGACAGCTGCTACAGGTCTGCAGGACGCAGTGAGACCAAAAGCAGAAGGCTTGAAGAAACCTCATTTCCCCGTGCCCTTTCTGTGGCCCTCCCTTGGCAGGTGTGAGATGCTTAAATGCCCGTCACTTGGGAGGGCTGAGGGAACTCGCAGCCCGGCTCAGGGAGAGGCTGCTCCAAGTGGGCATCTTGAGCCACTCCACCGCTACCTGGAGAGGGGCATGGCACTCTTCTCACTCTCTTCTCCCAACGATGCGCAGGCAGATCTGGAGGGCCTGCTGATTGTGTCTCACCTGGGAATTCTCCAGGTTCTTGAGGCATAAGGGCAGTTCTTGTCTTATAAGACTTGAAAGTGAACCCAATTTGGAGTTAGTGAGAACTTGCTAAGAAAAAGAATATGATACTAGGAACCAAAGTGACCATTTAATATTAGAAAGTTCATTTAAAATGAGAAAAGAAATCACAACAAATTACATTTTTTATTATTTTATTATTTTTTAAAATTTAATTTAATTTTTTAGCTTCCCACAGCCACTGAATCTTTTTTTTTTTTTTAAGATTTATTTATTTATTTGAAAAGCAGAGTTACAGAGAGGCAGAGGCAGAGAGAGAGAGAGAGGTCTTCCATCTGCTGGTTCATCCCCAGATGGCTGCAACAACCAGAACTACCCTGATCTAAAGCCAGGAGCCAGGAGCTTCTTCCAGCTCTCTCACATGGGGGCAGAGGCCCAAGGACCTGGACCATCTTCTATTGCTTTCCCAGGCCATAGCAGAGAGCTGTATAGGAAATGGAACAGCGGAGACTCGAACTGGCGCTCATATGGCATGCCGGCAGCTGCAGACTGGGGCTTTAACCTGCTGTGCCACAGTGCCAGCCCCAATAAATTACATTTTGAAATCAATAAATACCAGTAAAGAAAAATCCAAAAATCCAGAAATACAGCGTGGATTTTACTAATTGCCTTCGTACCTCTATATTTTAAGAATATTTTTGCTACATGCTTGTTATTTGCCTTTTCCTATCATGATTTCACACTTCTCTAAAAAGATTTATTTATTTATTTGAAAGTCAGAGTTACAGAGAGAGAGAGAGATCTTCTATCTGCCAGTTCACTCCCCAAACGGTCGCAATGACTGGGGCTGGGTCAGGCCAAATCCAGGAGACGTAACTTCCTCCAGGTCTCCCAGGTGGGTAGCAGGGGCCCAAGCACGTGGGCCATTCTCTGCTGCTTTCCCAGGCCGTTAACAAGAAGTTGGATTGGAAGTGGAGCAGCCAGGGCATGAACCAGTGCCAATATGGAATAGTGCCGGCTTTACCTGCTAGGCCACAATGCCAGCCCCATGGTTTCACATTTTAAAAGAACATTTTACGTAGACTAAGAAGAGAATCTAGGCTTTCTGCTACCAAGTTCTTATTATTGGTAGCTTAGAAAAGTTTCTTTTAGCATCATAACTTATAGAAAATGTCATGTAAACATTGCAGAGTATTGTCAAGTTTTGGAAAATTTTTGCCCAATTTCTTTCATTTATCAGATTTCAGAACATCTTACGCTTTCTTGTGGGTGACTAATGGCACCACTTTGGATTGAAGACACTAGTTGAACAGTTTGCCATCAATGTCCTGTCCTAGCAGTTTGAGAACGAGCTTTTCTGCTTCGCCCTTGGGCCTCTGCACTGAGGTGCGGGTTGAGTTAGCACAATGGGTGCCAGGAATTTTCTTGAACATGATTCCTACACCTCAACAGCTCACACTCACCCCACCAGACACAGAAGTGCCTGTGAACCTCCTAAATATTTCCCACTCAATTGAAACTGAATGTGTCCTTAGTTTAACTTCCTCCTAGCCTGATCCCAAACCTACGCCACCCCAACAACCCTTGTGTTGTGTTGTGAGGGAGTGGAAGTCAGAATGGAAAAGAGCAGTGGGGCTAAGTGATTGCCGTTACCAAATCTGACAAGGATATGTGACCTGGTGAACAGAGTGCTAGATGTACCCTCTCTGAAGGATGAATCTCTTTGCAAAGTTTATCTGGCACTTTATCCCTTTATCATTTCTTCCTGCTCGGAACTCAGAAGCAGTGGCAGAGCTGAGGCAGCCATCTTATGACCACAAAAGAACAACGCTCAGGGCAGAAACCATTGCTGAGACAAAGGCGTGGTCTGTTGTGGCTACCTACATTCACACTTCTTGGCACATAAAAAAATTACCATGTTTCCTGTTACTTGGTAATGGGCTGTGATCATAATTCGGAATACTTCCTGTGATTCTGATTTTGAGCGAAGGATCCAGAGGGCAAGATTTCTTTTGCTGTTTCCTGTGAAACTTTGAGCATTAAAAAAAAAATTGTTGGCCTATGCAATGAATAATGTATATTTTTTCACAAGTCTTTTCTCAAGGACATTTTAAAATCAGGAAACAGGGACAGGCATTTGACCTAACAGTTAAGACATTGGTTGGGATGCTCATATCTCAGATAGAAATGTCTGGGTTCCAGTCTCAATTCTGTTCCCAATTCCAGCTTCCTGCAGTGCATACCCAGTGGTGGGGGGGGGGGGGGGCAGGCCATGATTGCTCAGGTGGCTGTGTCCTTGCTACCCATGTGGGAGACCTGGTTGAGCACCCAGCTTTGGCTCTGGTCCAGTCCCAGCCAATGTGGGGGAAATGAGCCAGTGATTGTGAGTTCTAGCTGTCTGCTCAGATAAAGAAATAAAGATTTTTTTTTAAGTTTAAATCAGAAAATATTTGAAGCCTTAAAATTATATAGTGTGGGGCCAGCTTTGTGGCATAGCAGGTTTAGTCACTGCCTGCAATGCCAGCATCCCATATGGGTGCCAGTTCATGTCTTGGCTGCTCTAGTTCCAATCTAGCTCCCTGCTAATGGCCTGGGAAAGACAGCAGAAGATGGCCCAAGTGCTTGGGCTCTTGAACCCACATGGGAGACCTGGAAGAAGCTCCTGGCTTCCACCTGACTCAGTGCTGGCCATTGTGGCCATCTGGGGAGTGAACCAGAAGATGGAAGATTTTGTGTGTGTGTGTGTGTGTGTTTCCTCTGTCTATAACTCTGAAATTTCAAAACAAATATTTTTAAATTACATACTATTAATATTTGAATTGCATGAAGATTTTATTTAGGATATGATATTAATTTAGGATGATTTTCATGGTTGGCTTTTACTTCATAATCTTTATTTTGTTCTTTTGTAAAATAGAAATTTTTTTCTACATATTTATTTATTTATTTGAAATGCAGAGAAAGAGAGAGAGCGAGAGTTAGTTAGTTCTGTCTGCTAGTTCAGTCCCCAAATGGCCACAACAGCCAGATCTGGGCCAAGCTGAAACTTGGAGCCAGGAATTCTATCCTGGTCTGGGGCCCAAGTACTTGGGCTGTCATCTACTGCCTTTTCAGGTGCAGTAGCAGGAAGCTGAGTCAGAAGGAAGGTAGCAGGGACTCAAACTGGAGCTCTGGGAGCTCTGGGAGCAGCAGAGTAACTGGCTGTGCCACAACGCTGGCCCCCAATTATTGGTTTTCATTAAACACAAATGATGCCACTGCGTTGTAATTTCTTTGTATGTAATGGGCAAAATATCAAATGCTATACCTATGAGGTGGTTTGCTTAGGTGTTAATGTGCTTATTAGGATCCCATAAAATAAGTTTTTAGGTGTGTCCAGAATCATTGCTTAAGCTAATGGACTTTAGGCTGTTTTCAGGTAATACTTAGGAACTGGTCATGATTCTGCTGAGAACCTACCAGGTATTCTTCACCTAGATCAGACACAAGAGATGAGTGAATGTCACCTGAACTTTGCACTGTGCTTAAGTGCTCCTTGTAATGCCGTGCGACCTATTTTTATATTTCATGTTTCACAAATGGGTTCCTGCTCTTTGCCCCTCCCGTGACTTTGCAATTTAGTCCAGAGTTCACAGTGTGTACTATCTCCTTCCTTTCAATGGAAGTTGCCTTTTGTTGTAGAATGTACTTCATTCTTTTATTGTAAATAATTTTCTACTTACACTCTGTTACTTATTCATTCAGCAAACATCCAATGAGTGACTCTATATAGCAGAGGCAATTAGAGGCCCTGCAGACTGGCACAAGGAAGGGCAGCCAGGCACTTGCCCTCAGAAGCTGGCTCTCTAGAGGAAGCAGACAGACAACACAGGAAGTTGTTTTGAAAGTAGGAATGGGAGGAGATATCTTCCACCCACTGGTTCACTCCCAAATGCCTGCAACAGCTAGGACTGAGCTAGGTAGAAGCCAGGAGCCTAGAACTCAATGTGAATCTCCCCTATGGATGCCAGGGGCCCAAGTACTTGAGTCATCACTCGCTGCCTTCCAGGGTGTGCATTATCAGGAAGCAAGAATCAGAACCAGAGCTGGGACTTGAACCCAAGTGCTCTGATGTGGACTGCAGGTGTCTCAAGAGGTGTATCAGTTGCTAGGCCAAACACTTGCCCCCAAAATGGCAAATTCTTAATTGGGTATTCTGGGAATTTTGGTGAGGTTAGCTCTTTGTTAAGCAGAACTGCCTTGCAATGTGAGAGGATATTTAGCCTCCCTGGCTCCTAGATACTTAATGCAGAGCACCTTCCCTCTTCGCTATGATAATCAAAAAATTTACCCAAACAGCCCTAAAGGGGAGGACGATTCTGTTATTCTCCGGTTGAGAGCCACTGATGATGGGAAGGAGATATTTCACGCACTTCCTCTGCGTGACATAATGTGCAACAGGCTGGATGTTTGCGTCCAGTGCTATGGGAGCCCAGAGGGAGAGACTGCCCCGAATGTAGTGTTTCCCACAGATATTTATGTAAGGGCTACTCCTGTTAAAATAATCCAACAGTGCCATTGCTACTCAGAATCTCTGAGAACTTATCTTCTGGGTCTACTTTTAGAGCCTGAGTCATATTCCCTGAATTTCTTCAACGGAGGCAACTTTCTTCATTTGGAAATATCCCAAAGTCATTTGTAGCCAAGCCTTGTGAAGAAGATGAGTGAACAAGCTGGACAGTATTATTTTCAGTTAAAAACAGAACATCCAATTATGAACTGACACTTAGTAGTTACTGCATTATGAAAAGCACTTAGGCCAGGTTTTAATGAGAGGTACTGCTTAGTTCATTATTTTTCATATTCTTCTTATCACTAGGTTGTTAGCACTCTATTAGGTGCTCTGGATACAAAAATGAAAAACAGGGGCCAGTGCTATGGCATAGCCTGTAAAGCCACCGCCTGCAATGCCAGCATCTCATATGGGCACTGGTTCAAGTCCCGGCTGCTTCACTTCCGATCCAGCTCTCTGCTATGGCCTGGAAGAGCAGTGGAAGATGACCTGAGTCCTTGGCCCCTGCACCCACGTGGGAGACCTGGAAGAAGCTCCTTGCTTCTGGCTTTGGATAGGCACAGCTCCAACCATTGCAGACATCTGAGGAGTGAACCAGTGGATGGAAGACCTTTCTCTCTCATTGTGTCTCTACCTCTCTCTGTAACTCTTTCAAATAGGTAAATTTTAAAAAATCAAATGGAAAACAATTCCTGCCTTAGGAGTTCACTCTCTAGTGAGGGATATAGACAAGTAAACCAACAATTGCAGGAAATTTGGGCATTTGACAAAGTGGTTAGGATGCCACTTGGGACACCCACATGCAACATCAGATCCTCTGCTTCCAATCCAACTTGCTGCTAATGCACACTCTGGGAGGCAGCAGGTGATGGCTCAAGTGCTTGGGTCCCCGCCTCCTACAAGGGAGTTCCATATGGAGTTCCAGGCGCCTGGCTTTGGCCTGGCCCAGCCTGGCTCTTGTGAGCATTTGGGGAGGGAACCAGCAGTTAGAAGGTCTCTTTCTGTCTCTATCTTTCTCTCTACCTTTCAAGTAAATGAAAGTAAGCACATTTAAAAAATTTTTTTAACGTATAAAACTGTGCTAGAAGAGGTATGTTTGTGCTTCTGTGGGAGTCAGAGGAAGGGCACGGCACTAGCTCAGTGGAACAGGGAGGAAGTGGGAAAGTGTGCCAAGGAGTTGATGTTTTCTCTGACTTTTGAAAGCCGAGGGCTAATTGGCATGGGGGAGGAATGCAAGACACTCTAGACAGAAGCAGAACATGTCCAAAAGGTACCAGGGATCAAAAGTGTGGTGCATTCCATGAGCCTCAAGTTCTCTGGTGCCTGGGGCAGGTGCTTTCTCTTTAGATAGGGGTAGAGGTTGATAGCACACGAGATAGGCAGTGTTATTTGTCATATCCCTTCTTATGTCCTGTACCAAGGAATTTATATTCAATATTAAAGATGAAGAATGGCCATGGAGTGTTGAAAGGGTGGAAATCTGATGATAACTTGCATTTTAAGTCATTCTAGCAATAGACTGGAAAATGAACTAGAGAAAAGTGAAATCAGATACAGTAGCCAAGATGCAGGAAGAATGGGAGGAATGATGAGGTCCTGAACAAAGAGGAGAGGGAGATGATGGGCTCAGGACATTAAAATAATCTTTTTTTTTTTTTTTTTTTGACGGGCAGAGTGGACAGTGAGAGAGAGAGACAGAGAGAAAAGTCTTCCTTTGCCTTTGGTTCACCCTCCAATGGTAGCCGCGGCTGGCGCGCTGCGGCCGGCGCATTGCGCTGATCCGAAGGCAGGAGCCAGGTGCTTCTCCTGGTCTCCCATGGGGCGCAGGGCCCAAGGACCTGGGCCATCCTCCACTGCACTCCTGGGCCACAGCAGAGAGCTGAACTGGAAGAGGAGCGACCAGGACAGAATCCGGCGCCCCAACCGGGACTAGAACCCGGGGTGCCGGTGCTGCAGGTGGAGGATTAGCCTATTGAGCTGCGGCACTGGCTAGGACATTAAAATATATACATATTCTGGCTGGTGCCACGGCTCACTTGGCTAATCCTCTGCCTGTGGCACCAGCACCCCGGGTTCTAGTGCCGGTTGGGGTGCCGGGTTCTGTCCCGGTCGCTCCTCTTCCAGTCCAGCTCTCTGCTGTGGCCCGGGAGGGTGGTGAAGGATGGCCCAAGTGCTTGGGCCCTGCGCCCGCATGGGAGACGGGATTGGGGGGTGGGAAGTGGGCGCCTGGCTCCTGGCTTTGGATCGGCACAGGTGCCGGCTATAGCGGCCATTTGGGGAGTGAGCCAACGGGGGGGGGAGGACCTTTCTCTCTGTCTCTCTCTCTCACTGTCTAACTATGCCTGTCAAAAATAAATAAATAAATAAATTTAAAAAATAAAAAATATATTTGTATACATATTCATATATAAATTATATATGAAAGCAACAGTAACTAAAGTGTGGTTATGGATCAAGGTAGAGTTCTAAAACCAGCATGGGTATGAATTACATACCTAGTAAAGATGGCATTTGAATTTAGTGGGAAAGAATGGCATATTTTTTATTTTTAAAAAAGATTTTTTTTTAATTTCAAAGAGTTACAGAGAGAGGTAGAGACAGAAAAAGATAGGACTTCCATCTGCTGGTTCACTCCCCAAATGGCCACAACAGCCAGAGGTGGGCTGATTCAAAGCCAGGAACTTCTAGGTCTCCCACATGGGTGCAGGAACCCAACCATTTGCGCCATCTTCTCCTGCTTTCCTAGATGTATTAGCAGGGAGCTGGATCAGAAGTGGAGAAGAGGGCACACGACTGATTCCTAATAGGATGCTGGCACTGCAGGCTGGGGCTTCAGCCCTCTGTGCCACAGCGTTGGCCCTAAGAATGGCATATTTAATAAAAGGTGCTGGCTATAAAGGTATATTAGTTCTCTAATCAATTATCAGAAACCTAGCGGCTTCACATAAATTTATCTTATAGTTCTATAGGTTAGAAATCTAATTTGAGTCTCACTGGGCTGAAATCAAGATTTCAAGAGGGCTCCTTTCCTTTTTGGATTCTCTAGGTGAGCATCTATTTCCTTGCCTTTTTGAGCTCTTAGAAGCCACTGTCTCTGCTTGGCTCTTGGCTCCCTCTTCCATCCCTAAGGCCCACAACACTGTTTTTTTCTATCCATCCCTCTGTAGACCAGTCACTCTCTGCTCACAGTCGGGAGAGTTTCCCCACTTTTGAGGATGTGTGATTAGATCAGGTTCACTAAGGATAATCTCATCAGGGGAATCCCTTAGGCCACTAAGGTCCACATAAGGTCTGGGGTTGGGTGCATGGACCTCTCTATGAAAACATTATTCTGTGCACTATAGGTGAAAATTGTCCATTTGTATCCCAACCACACATGTCCATTTACCCTCCCTACCTAAATAAAGAATCAACTACTGATGGATTAAAGATCTCAGCATAAAAAAAGTATAAAGACTACCAAAGTTTGAGAAACAAATGGAGGAGGATGTCTTTAAATAAAGAAGACCTTCCTAGATAGGATACAAAACCCAGTTAGTCATAAATAAAAGTGGACAGACTTGACCAAATGTTTAAATTACTTAAAACTTTGTACAATGAAGGGGACTATAGAAAAGATACGAAGTTAACAGACAGGCATCAGACTAGGAGAAAATATTTGCAAGGTGTGTAATAGACAAAGACAACATCTACAGTGTATAAAGTATATCTACGAATCAATAAGGAAAGCAAGTCAACCAGATTAAAAACTGGACCAAGGGGCTGGCACTGTGGTGTAGCTGCTAAAGCGCCACTTGCAGTGCCAGCATCCCATACGGGCGCTGGTTTGCGTTCCAAATGCTCCACTTCCGATCCAGCTCTCTGCTATGGCCTGAGAAAGCAGTAGAAGATGGCCCAAGTCCTTGGGCTTCTGCACCCATGTGGGAGACCCAGAAGAAGCTCCAGGCTCCTGGCTTCCAATTGGTGCAGCTCTGGCCAGCAGCCATCTGGGGAATAGACCAGCACATGGAAGACCTCTCTCTTTCTGCCTTTGCCTCTCTGTAACTCTTCCTTCAAATAAATATATAAATCTTAAAAAAAAAAGATCAATGCATATCTTTCTCATAATACATGTTTTTTTAAAAAATGGACCAAGGATAAACAGATGGTTGAGATGAGAAGAAATAAAAGTAAGCAATAAGGGATTAGTGCTGTGGCATAGCAGATAAAGCTGCCACCTGCAATGCTGGCATCCCATATGGTTGCTGGTTCAAGTCCCAGCTACTCCACTTCCAATCCAGTTCCCTGTTAATGCACTTGGAAAAATCAGCAGAAGATGGCCCATGCGCTTGCAGCTACATGAGAGACCCAGAAGAAGCTCCTGGCTCCTGGCTTCAGTCTGCCTCAGCCCTGGCCATTGTGGCCATTTGGGGAGTAAACCAGTTGATGGAAGATTTCTCTCTCTCTCTCTATCTCTCTGTCTTTCAAATAAGTAAAATAAACCATTTTTTAAAAAAAGTAAGCAATAAGCATCAAGGAGAAACAATCTAAACTTCCTTAGCTATCGAATAGTATTATTTCTATATATGTAGTAAATCTTTAGAGAAGATAAAAAACACTCAAGGTAATAGTTGCTTTGGTGGGTAGAGTAGAGAGGAGCTTTAATTGGGAACTTTACATATTGTTACATATTCTATTTCTCAATTCATAGCTGTTCACTTTTATTTGTAAACATCATTGACATATACTTGTATTTTCTTTTTAGCTTCTAGTCTTCTTCACCCTGTACTGGTTAGTTCTTCAGTCTTTTTCTTTGACTTCCATCACCTCAATATTTTGGAAGACTATGGACCAATAAGTGTGTAGACTGCTTCTCAATTTAGGCTTATCTGAAATTTCCTTTAAAAAAAAAAAGATTTACTTACTTATTTGAAAGGCAGAGTTACAGAGAGGCAGAGAGAGAGAGAGAGAGAGAGAGAGAGAGAGGTCTTCCAACCGCTGGTTCACTCTCCAGATGGCTGCGATGGCCAGAGCTGTGCCAATCCAAAGCCAGGAGCCAAGAACTTCCTCTGGGTCTCCCACGCAGGTACAGGGGCTCAAGGACTTGGGCCATTTTCTACTGCTTTCCCAGGCCATAGCAGAGAGCTGGATCAGAAGTAGAGCAGCTGGGACTCAAACCAGTGCCCAAATGGGATGCTGGCACTGCAGGCAGTGGCTTTACCCACTACGCCACAGCACCAGCCCCTGAAATCTCTTTTTAATTACAGGCAGACCATGCTAGAATGTTATAGAAATAAAGCTGAGTTCTGACTCTGTCTAATGAGTAGCCCACAATGTTTATTTGCCCTATTTCTGGTAGTGTTAATTCAATCAATTGACTGAACTAGTATCAGGGTCCTCAACCAAAAAAATTACTCCTCTAATCCTCTGTAATCAGCAAGTATTTTAGGTGACACACTCTGAGGCTAAAACTGTGTTCCTCATCCCACTTCCACCCGCTAGTATTAGTATCCGTAGATGCTTCTTCAGAATTTGTATATGCTGAGTGTAACAAAGTGATTTCCTAATTCCATCCTCCCTTCACCATTCATCAGAACATAGAGGAATTTCTCTGTAGCCCTGTTCCCTGAGATATCCATCACCATCAGTAAGTTTTGGTAGTCTAGGAGGGGTTTTTCTCTCCATGCTCAGGTCTAAGAATGAGAAGACAGAGGGTGGATTGATTGAGGTGGGTTCAGTGAATGACCATTCAGATAAATTAGGGACATTATTTGCCTTGGCAAATGAGAGGATGGATTATGAGGTCCAGCCGGATAAGGAGGAAGTAGGGAGCGGACATTTGGCCTGGTAGATAAGACATCTGGGTTCTTTTCCTAGCTCTGGCTCCTGATTCCAGCTTCCTGCAAATGTAGGCCTTGGGAGGCAGAGGGTTCTATTCTCAACTCCCAGCTCCTGATTCCAGGTTCCTGCTAAAACAGACCCTACGGGTCAGCAGTGATGGCCCAAGTAATTGAGTTACTGCCACCCACGTAGGAGACCTGGATTGCAATTTTCGTTTCCAGCTTCAGCCTGGCCCAGTCCCAGCCCCAGCCCCAGCTGTTGCAGGCATCTGGCGGTGGC
This sequence comes from Lepus europaeus, assembly GCF_033115175.1. Taxonomy (NCBI): domain Eukaryota; kingdom Metazoa; phylum Chordata; class Mammalia; order Lagomorpha; family Leporidae; genus Lepus; species Lepus europaeus. Next base: position 114,065,048 of record NC_084827.1, on the reverse strand, counting down.
AGGGGGTTGGGGAGTGATCATCTAACAGATGGCAGCTCTCTCTGTCTCTCCAACAAATAAAAAGTAATTTTAAAGAGGAGGAAGGCCAGCCAGAAGCAGCTGACAGATTAGGAGCAGAGGGAGAGAGATGAGATCCTAGGACCGCGATGATGCTGGCATGGTGCAAGGCAGCTCTGGAGAAGTGTGATGACATTAGCGCCTTTGGGTTCGAGTATGGGCTCCGTCTTTCGCCGTGGGTTTCTCCGAGGCTCACAGATGCTGCAGAGCCTCATTGCTTAAGCATGTGGAGTGATTCACACCTGCTGAAGTCAGGCAGCGAGTTGACTGCCTTCCTTTTTGAGGCTGACAATTTCGGGGTCCTGGTGATGCCAGGCTTGTATTCTAACCAACTTTGAAATTTTGTTTCAAGATCATAAAAGAAACACCCCCTTTGTTTCAGTTACTATTCCCCTCAGCAAGATGTTAGTTCTTGTAGCTTCTGTTGAGAAATCAGAACAAATGGCAAATGTTGTTGTTTTTGTTCTTAATCCAAACAGAAACTTTCTTGTGCTCAAGGTTTCTTATAGGTTGAATCTGTCCTAAATTTATCTTCTCAGTTTTCATTATCAGTTAATCGGATCTGAAAGCCTCAATTCCCTGAATTTTTAACATTTGCAGTAGGCTATAGCTTATTTCACAAGAGTCATCCTCTCCAACTTTGAATTTTGTCTATAAAAAATGTCATATACTTAGCATTGTTTTAATGCCCACATACTCTTAACTCATTTGCAGAATTTATATGGATAAAAATTTAGTCACAAATGTTTGTCTAAATAACAATCCCTCATTTTTAAGCCACTGCAGAAAACCCTTCTGTGCTCCTGAGGCCACAGTTAACATGCTACAGTCCTTTCTCTTCAGACAGTTCCTCCTCTGTGTGTAGGACTCCAAGGAGAAAACAATTGGTCTACTTATTTTGCTGCCTTCCCATGTGGCTAATCTGTAATTTTACATATCCGTACTTGAGGAGAAAGCTATCAGTGTGGATGAAACCACTGATAACAGGCTAAGGCTTTCCTTCTTATGAGCTCAGCATCTGATTTCTGTGACAAACCCCACCTGCTGAGACGCTGGGTCCTGGAAGGCAAATGTGTTCTCTTGCGCCTTAATGGCTTCTTGAGCTATTCCCTAATTGTGAGTGAAGACACTGATGTATAAAGCAAATATTGCCTGCTTGATTGTCAAACCCCAAACGACTTTGTCTTCCTCTTCCCCTCCATCCCTTCCTCCTTGTTTCATAAAAGGAATGGAAGGAGCTAGTGGCTTAATTGTAACACTCCCAGGAATGAAGACCTTGTCCATACCTCAATGCCTCCAAAAGATGTCTAGAGGACAAATAGGAGGCTGGGGGAATCTGCAAGTGCCAAGTTTCCCACTCCCCACTCATGTCTGTGTTATTCTCTTAACTCCTAAATTGCGAGAAACAAGGTCTTTGAAAGGAGAATGCAAAGGAAAAAAGAAAGGCATGCTGTATATTCATTTGGTTTGGGAATAAAGGATGCCCTGTAATCTAGGCTAAGAGACAGGGACGACTCATGTCAACTACGAAGGCTGTTAAGGAAATGAGTAACTCACTCACACCACACTCCAACCGTGCTTGTCATCGCAGCAGCATGGCCAGTTTCCGCATGCCGTGGGTCACTGCCATTCCATAGCTTCTTATATGGAACCTAAGACCCATTTTGTTGTAACAATAATTATTAGAATGGTCTTCGTATGTATCATAAGATGAAGCTATAAATAGCTGGAACTAGAGCAGGTGCAAGCTTCCGTGGCACCCTGGAAAGAGTCATTCAACACTGCAGCACTGAAAATGCACTGAATTATCCAGTGCAATAAACATGATATGTAAGATGTGATAGTCATCAGTAATAAGGCCATAGTACTTGGAAGTCAAGACTGTTTTGATAATGGTTAAGTTGAGTTGATAGCCTAAACCGGGGAAGTGGTGCAAAGCCTAAACTCACCCTTCTGTTTCTTCAGGTTAGTAAGTCTAGAAATGTGTAGCAAGAAGAAGAAAAGCGGTATACATCATAGCCATTCTGTTTGGCTCTATTTAGACAAGTAAGCTCTCAAGCCTCTGTGTACTTCTCCTTATAAAGCCTACAGATTCTCAATCCATTTCAGCTAACGCTCTGTTTGGTGTGTCTTTCTTTTTTTTTTTTCTTTTTTTCTTTCTTTTTTTTTTTTCTTTTTCCGGGGCTGCCCCGCCTGGAGCTGCCTGCGACACGGCGCCCACCTCCGCCTCCGCCTCCCCTGCCCGCCACTGGTGTGTCTTTCTGTTACCTTGATCATCAGCTGTGGGGTTCCCTTTCCCTGTGTTTTTGCCTGCTCTCTAGTCTGAGTTACTGCTGTCATCACTAGGCTTGTCTACACCAGAGCCTGTTGGCTTCTACTGAGTCGGTGATGAGAGATGGCCATGCAGAAGGGGTGAGAAGCCAAAGAGCACACTTCCCTCCAGCTCCGGTCTGTACTTGACAGCTCCGTGATGTTCTGTCTGGAAATCAAGATGCATGTCTGTGAGAACTGAAACTGAGAAAAGACATACGCAGGGCATTTGGGAGCAGGGGCTTTGGCCTCAGCCAGACTTGGGTTCCAATTCTGTTTTTTTACCTTAATATCTGCATGAACTCAGATAAGCTCTCTAACTCCTCTAAGCTGCAGTTGTCTCCCTTGTACAATGAAGATAACAACGGTCTCTATCTCCTAGAGTTCATAAGTTCCTAGAGTTTACAAGTAGCATCAAATTAGATAATGCATGTAAATGCCCTGCCTGGTGCATGGCATGCAATAATATTCAAAAATGTTACCTACTAAAAATTGCTATCATTAATATAAAAACAGTTATATTTGAAAAAATACACCATATCCTGGATAGAAGATGCTCCCAAACATTTGACCTTGAGCCTACAATTTGCTGTGCCTGCAACACTTTGTTAGTTGAGAAGGTACAGTTCTAGACAAAGGGAAAAAGTGTATCCTTTTTTCTTATTTGACAGGTAGAGTTAGGCAGTGAGAGAGAGAGAAACAGAGAGAAAAGTCTTCCTTCCATTGGTTCACCCCCCAAATGGCTGCCACAGCTGGAGCTAAGCTGATCTGAAGCCAGGATCCAGGGGCTTCTTCCTGGTCTCCCACACAGGTGCAGGGGCCCAAACACTCACGCCATCCTCCACTGCCTTCGCAGGCCACAGCAGAGAGCTGGACTGGAAGAGGAGCAATCGGGACTAGAACCTGGCACCCATTTGGGATGCTGACGCCGCAGGCGGATGATTAACCAAGTGAGCCATGGCACCAGCCCCGAGATAGTGTATCTTTGATGACTATTTCTGGTCAAATTTGGTTTCTCATTCCAGAGATCATAACTCCTTCCCCTCCCCTAAAGACACCCAAGTTTTCATGCCAAGGGCTCTCAAAGCATTTTTTTTTTAAGATTTACTTATTTGAAAGGCAGAGTTGCAGAGGGGAGAGAGAGAGAGAGAGAGAGAGAGAGAGAGAATCTTCCATCCACTGGTTCACTCCCCAAATGGCTGAGCTGGGCCAGGCTGTAGCCAAGAGCCAGGAATTCCATCCAGGTCTCCCATGTAGGTGGCAGGGACCCAAGTTCTCAGGCCATCATCCACCACCTCCCAGGGAGTGCAGTAGTAGGAAACTGGATCAGAAATGGAGGCAGGACTCAAGCCCAGGCTCTCCAGCAGGGGACGGGATGCTGATTTCCATTAAGCAGCAGCCTAACCTGCTATACCACAACACTCACCCACTCAAAGCATTGCTTGAAGAGCAGCCGGGAGCATTCTGCACCCCCACCCCCACACACCATGAACATCTCCCACTTCTACTGTGCATTTCCCCAATGTATAGGATAACCAAGGTAGAATTTTTTTGCCCAATATATTAGTATCTATTTTAATGATTTAGATGCTTATTTTATGCACTTAGCCCTTTATGTTACTGAGTGCCTGCTACCATATTTCACTGAATGTAAAATGCATTGACTATAACATGTGCCTTTATTTTATGTTAAAGGAGAAAACACTGCCAATTTAACTGTGTCATGCCATTAATTGTAAGAGGCATCCCGATCTTAGCTACATTAATTGGTGGAAATAGGGATTGTTCTAGTTGCTGGGAAACAAGGTGTGAACAAAGAAAAGTTGGCCCTCATGGAATGAGCATTCTAGGATGAAACGTGCAGAGTATTTTTTTAAAGATTTTATTTATTTATTTGACAGGTAGAGTTATAGACAGTGAGAGGCAGAGACAGAGAGAAAAGTTTTCCTTCCGTTGGTTCACTCCCCAAATGGCCGCTACGGCCGGTGCTGCGCCGATGTGAAGCCAGGAGCCAGGTACTTCCTCCTGTCTCCCACACAGGTGCAGGGGCCCAAGCACTCAGGCCATCCTCCACTGCCTTCCCGGGCCACAGCAGAGAGCTGGACCGGAAGAGGAGCAACCAGGACTAGAACCGGCAACCATATCGGATGCCGGCGCCGCAGGTGGAGGATTAACCTAGTGCGCCATGGTGCCAGCCCCCTTGCAGAGTATTAACAAAGAAAGAATACACACCCATAGTATAATTTCAGGTAATGATGAAGAAGTGTAAGGAAACACGAAGGTAGGCAGTGGGAGAACTGTACTACAGTCAGAGCGGTTACGGAGTGGCATTTGTGTACAGACCTGCAGCAAGGGAGAAAATGGGCCGTGTTAATATCTGGTGGAGGAGCTTCCAGGCAGAGGGAACAGTGAGTGCAAAGGTCCTGAGGTGGGAATATGCTTGCTCTGTTTGAGGGATAGCTTTGAGAAAGTCAACACAGGGAAGCAGAACTAGCAAGGCAGTGTGGAGTCAGAGGGGAGGCTGGAGGTCAAGACGGGACCAGGTCTTTGTGGACCCTACATTTGGATTTTCTTTTAAGCATGAAGGAAGTAATGGAAGAGTTTTAAGCAGGAGAATGACGTGATCAAATGAGTGTTTGATGGCAATTTCTCTGGCTGCTCTGTGGGAAGTGGAGGGCAGGATGGCAGGAGTGAGAACAGTGAGAACAATGATGAGGTTATTGCTTTAACTCAGTAAGAGATGACGATGGCCTAGATAAGGGCAATAGCCCGTCAGGAGAGGAGCGATGTTTGGATTTTGATCATATTTTTAATGTACAGCAGATCAGGACTTAATTATGTGGATGTGGGAAGTCGGGCAGACATGGAAGCCAAGACAATTTCCAGGGTTTTGGTTTGAGCAACTACTAAATGATGAGGCCATTTACAGACATGGGAAGACTGGGGAAACGTAGCTTTGGGAATACAAGCAAGAGTTCAGTTTTCGATATGCCAGTTCTAAAAAGGCACAAGAGAAGCTGATGAGAAGCAGGTGGGTCTCTGAGGTTGGAGCTCAGAGAGAGACCAGGGCTGGAGACATACATTTTGAACTAATCTGCATAGAGATGCAATGCAAAGCCTCCAGTGTGGGGCTCAGCTGTGCTCCCACGCTGGAATCACGTGGGGTGCTTTCAAACCTGTGGCATCCTGACTCTGCCCCTGGAGATGCTAATAGCGAAGGGGCCTGGATTTGAAGTTTCTTTTTAAAAGCTTCTCAGGCACTTCTAATGTGCAGTCCAGGCTGAGAATCAGGGCTCAAGGAGCAGGGTGGCTGATTTAGGAAGCGAAGGGAGGAGAATGAAGGAACAAGCCTAGACAGGATGCACTATTTAGTGACTCAGAAGAGTGGGTCCAGTAACAGGACTAACCAAAAGCAGTCAGCAAGGTAGGAGGAAAACTAGGAGAGTGTTCCAGAGTCAAATAAAGACAAGTTCAAGGTGAGGGAGTATTTATCTGAATAAAATACTGCTAGGAGGGCTAGTAAGACAAGCACTGAGAGTTAACTATTAACTGGGCATGACAAAGTGCGTTGTTGTTTTATAATAATTCTAAGAAGCTAATTAATTTTAAAATTTATTTGAAAGGCAGGGAGACAGAGACAGATACAGAAAGATCATCCATCCACTGTTTCACTGCCGGACTGCCTGCAACAGCCAGGACTGGGTCAGGCCAAAGCTAAGGGCCCAGAACACAATCTGGGCTCCCCATGTGGGTAACAGGGTCCCAGGTACTTGAGCCATCACCTGCTGCCCCTCCTCCCGCCACGGTGTATGTTAGCAGGAAGCTGGAATTGAGGGTAGAGCTGGGACTTGAACCCAGACACTTCAATATGGGATGTGGGTGTCCTAAGCAGTGCTTTAACCACCGGGCCAAATGCCCACCCCTTGCCTTTTAAATGCAAGGGTACTCTGAAAGGTTTGTAGAAAATGGAATTAAGGCCGGTGCCGTGGCTCAACAGGCTAATCCTCCACCTAGCGGCCCCGGCACACCAGGTTCTAGTCCCGGTTGGGGCGCTGGATTCAGTCCCAGTTGCTCCTCTTCCAGGCCAGCTCTCTGCTATGGCCCGGGAAGGCAGTGGAGGATGGCCCAAGTGCTTGGGCCCTGCACCCCATGGGAGACCAGGATAAGCACCTGGCTCCTGGCTTCGGATCAGCACAATGCGCCGGCCGCAGCGGCCATTGGAGGATGAACCAATGGCAAAGGAAGACCTTTCTCTCTCTCTCTCACTGTCCACTCTGCCTGTCAAAAAAAAAAAATGGAATTAAACAATAACTTTGTTTAATGCAAAAAAATGTTGAAATCCATGCAAACAGAGGGTTTTCAGGAAATTCTTGGAAGATATGTACTCTGAAAAAAGTGCAAAAAATTAAAATTTTTCTGCATCAAAATAAACTTTTTATTTAAATAAAAGGATTTACTTATTTATTTGAAGGCAGAGTTACAGAGATGGAGAAAGAGAGCAATCTTCCATCTGCTGGTTCACTCCCCCAATGGCCACGTGGGCTGAGGCTGGGCCAGGCTAAAGCTAGGAGCCAGGAGCTTCTTCTGGGTTTCCCATGTAGGTACAGAGGTCCAGGCATTTGGGCCATCTTCTGCTGCTTTCTCAGGTGTATTAGCAGGGAGCTGGATTGGAATTGGAGCAGCCAGGACTTGAACCAGTGCCAATATGGGATGCCAGCACCATAGGCAGCAGCTTAACCTATTGCACCACAGCACCAGCTCCTAAACTTCTCTTGCCATTCTTTTCCATAAACTTTTTTAAAGTACTCTTGTAGTAGAATAGTCCATAATAAGTGCTCCTCTCACCTTTCCTCATTTTACATACACTTATAAAGCTAAACTGGGAGATGTGAGACATTTTAGATATAAAGATAATTTAAAATACTAAAGGAAATATACTATCTACTGAAAATTGTATTCAAAATTCCATCCATTTTTTTAAAGTTGGTGAACCTAAAGAATAAGCCACATGGGGCCAGGGCTGTGGCATAGTGGGTAAAGCCACCGCCTGTAGTGCTGGCATCCCATATGGGCACCAGTTCAAGTCCCGTCAGCTCCACTTCTGATCCAGCTCTCTGCTATGGCCTGGAAGAGCAGTAGAAGATGACCTGAGTCCTTAGCCCCTGCACCCACATGGGAGACCCAGAAGAAGCTCCTGGCTCCTGGTTTCGGATCAGCACAGCTCTGGTTGTTGCAACCACCTGGGGAGTGAACCAGCAGATGGAAGATCTTTCTCTCTCTCTCTCTCTCTCTCTCTCTGCCTCTCTGTAACTTTGCCTTTCAAATACATAAATAAATCTTTTAAAATAAAAAAGAATATGCCACAGAAAATTTGGGCAATTGAGAAAAGGAAAATATACCACCCATCATTTTACTGCATTCACTCAGCCAGCACTATTTATTTTGTCATTCACTCACTTTGATTTAGGGCCTTGCTATGCAGCAGGCTCTGTGTTGGAGACACGGAAATGACAACAGGAGCCTCTGTCCTCAAGGAACTCCGGGCCTAGGAGGGGAGGCAGGCATGCAAGAAAGTAATTATAAACGAGAGGGGTACGTGTTGTAATAAAGGTTACAGGCAGCATGCTGTGGGCGTAGAGGAGACAGAGAACTTAATGTTGCAGGTTAAATGAGAATAAAGAAGAGCACCTTGGCAAACTAAAGAATTGGTCACCTTTTAAAATTTTTTGATAGAAACAAAATGGGAAGCTGGGTGGACGCCATGGTTACAGCCATGTAAAAATGTTTGGATGGCTTAAGTTGAGTGAGATGATGGGTCAGGTGAAAATAAAAAAAGAAAATTTTAAAAAATCAGGAAAAGGTAGGGGAAGGAAGGGAATTCTAAGCTGGAAGAAGGCAAGGGAAGTGAAGGAGTGTATATAGGCCGGCACCGTGGCTCAACAGGCTAATTCTCCGCCTTGTGGCGCCGGCACACCGGGTTCTAGTCCCAGTCGGGGCGCCGGATTCTATCCCGGTTGCCCCTCTTCCAGGCCAGCTCTCTGCTGTGGCCCGGGAGTGCAGTGGAGGATGGCCCAAGTGCTTGGGCCCTGCACCCACAAGGGTGACCAGGAGAAGCACCTGGCTCCTGCCTTCAGATCAGCGCGGTGCGCCGGGCGGTGCACCGGCCGCGGCGGCCATTGGAGGGTGAACCAATGGCAAAAGGAAGACCTTTCTCTCTGTCTCTCTCTCTCTCACTATCCACTCTGCCTGTCAAAAAAAAAAAAAAAAGGAGTGTATATAACCTGTTAGGCCACTGTGATAACTTTGGTGTGGCAGGAGCCTGGGGTTCCCATGAGGGAGTAACCAGATGTGGAACTGGAAAGACGGGCAGATGCTAACAAGATAAAGAAAGATCTCACAGCACCCGAGATGTTGGACTGTATTCAGTCACTTACAAGAAGCAGCCATGGGAGAATTCTGAAGTGGAAAAGCATGCTCACCTTTGGTGTTCCTAATAAAACCGTGGCCACAGCACTGAAAGGGGTTGAAAGGGAAGGCAGAAGGGACAGGTAGAACCTGTGCCTTAAGTCGCTGCTTGTGCCAGTTTGAATCCCAGCTGCTCCGCTTCCAATCCAGCAGTGGGTAATGGCCCAAATATCTGGGTCCCTGCCACCCATGTGGAAGACCAGATGGATCTGCAGGATCCTGGGCATGCCTTGGCCCAGCCCTAAACCAGTGGATGGAAGATCTCTCTCTCTTTCTCTTTCGCTCTCTCACTCTCTCCCTCTCCCACTCCCCTACCCGTTGCTCTGCCTTTCAAAAAAATAAATAAATGTTTAAAAAATAATCTAGGGGTAAAATAATAAGAGCTTGAAATAAGGCAATGGCAGAAAAATTGTTGGAGAAATGGATGGAGGCATGCATGGGAGGAGAAGAATCCAAAGGGCTTTTTAGGAGACAGTTTGGATTTAGGGACTGGTAGAATGTTGGATAACTGAGTCCTTATCCTGATTCTTACATATTTCTTGGCTTTTTTTTTTTTAAAGATTTTATTTACTTATTTGAGAGGTAGAGTTACAGACAGAGAGGAGGGAGACAGAGAGAGGTCTTCCCATCTGTTGTTTCACTTCCCAAATGACCACAATGGCCGGAGCCAGGAGCCAGGCGCTTCTTCTGGGTCTCCCACATAGGTACAGAGGTCCAAGCACTTGGGCCATCTTCCATTGCTTTCCCAGGCCATAAGCAGGGAGCCGGATCTGAAGAAGAACCATTGGGACATGAACCAGCACCTGTATGGAATGCTGGCACAGCAGGTTTAGGCTTAGCCTACTATGCCACAGTGCTGGCCCTAATTCTTATCTGTTTCTACTCAAGATAATGAATACAAGAGCAATTTGAAGGATGGGTGGACACCCAAGGAGAGATGCTTAGTGACCAGTTTGAGTATACTGGAGCTCAGGAGAGAGATATGCACTGAAGACACAAACATACGAGTCAATATTGTGTGTATGATTCTTGGAGTCATAAGAATAGGTGAGAGCCAGTGCTGTGGCGCAGCAGGTTAAAGCCCCGGCCTGCAGCACTTGTATCCCATAGGGGTGCCAGTTCTAGTTCCGGCTGCTCCACTGCTGACCCAGCTCTCTGCTAATGTGCCTGGGAAAGCAGCGGAGAATGGCCCCAAGTGCTTGGGACCCTGCACCCATGTGGGAGACCCCGAAGAAGCTCCTGGCTCCTGATTGGCACAGCCATGGCCATTGCAAGCATTTGGGGAGTGAACCAACGAATGGAAGACCTCTCTCTCTCTCTCTCTCTCTCTCTCTCTCTTTCTCTCTCTCTGTCTCTGCCTCTCTCTTTAACTCTTTCAAATAAATAAAATAAATCTAAAAAAAAAAAAAAGAGTAGGTGAGATTGTGCAGGAAAGTTGTATATATCACATCCACATGTTTTCCTTTCCAGTCATTTTATCCTAACTTACGTATTTGCTTACAATAATTGCAATACACAATTTTCCTTTTTCCTTTTCACCTTATAGCACATCACAAGCATTTGTCATGTTCCACCAGAGTTTCCAAAGTCTTCATAATTCTGCCTGAATAAGCCTATACTAGGAGGGTATGTTATCCTTTATAATTGACTTTGTTTTGTGGAAAACATTTTTATTCAAAGTTTTTTTCCTCCATATTTTAGATTGTCTTTCTTAGGACAGATTCTCAGAAATTTTCATATATGTGTGTTATATAGTTAAGATGCACTGTACATGTGTATCCAAATAACTTGTTCTATCAGTTTACCCACAATGCATAAGAATACCAATTTAACTTGATAAATGCCACAATTTGGTATTTTGTATATGTGTATGTATGTTTTTATTGTATGTGCTAAACATTTCATTGAAGCATAACATATGTGCATCAAAGTGTATATACCCTAGTATACAGCTTTATGGAAAATAAACACACTACATAAGCTGAACCTGAATAAAAAAACAGAATACTAGGCAGGCACTTAGCTTATAGTTAAGATGCCATTTAAAATGCTCACACCCCGTGTCAGAGTACCTGGATTTGATCCCTGGCTCTGGCTCCTGAATCCAGCTTCCTGCTAATGCACCCTGGGAAGCCAGTGAAGATTCAAGTAATCGGATTCCTACCACCCATGGGGGAGACCTGGATTGTGTTCCTGGATCCTGGCTACTGGTTTCAGCCTGGGTTGGCCCAGCTGAGGTTGTTGTGGGCATCCGGGGAGTGAACCAGCAGATGGGAAATCTCTCTCACTGTCTCTCTGTTTCTCTGTCTCTCTGCCTTTCGAATAAGTAAGAATAAATTTAAATAAAGAAAAAATGTAAAGAAACAGAACATTATCAGCATCTCAGAAGTCTCCCTGAAACCACCCCCAGAGGTAACCACCATCCTGATTTTTAATGCTATGTAATGGCTTTGCCCCTTTTTGAACTTCATATAAATAAAATTACACAGTATGTAATCCTTCATGCCTGGTTTTTTTGCTCTGCATGTTTGCACCATTCTTCCACATCAGTGTATGTAACAGTGATCTATTCATTCTCATTTCTCTGTGGTATGCCGTGTGTGCCTGTTCTACAAAATACTGAGCACTGGTGCTGTTTCTTGTTTGGGGCTGTTGGGAATACTGCTGCTTTGTGAACATTCTTATGCAAGTGCTTTGATGAGTATCCGCACACATTTCTGTTAGGGAGGTAACCGGAAATGCAATTGGTAGATCAGGGCTAAGTACACATTTGCCTTTGGTGGTTACTGCCTCCAGTTTTCCAAGTGTATCAGTCTCCATTCCCACCAATTGGTGGGAGTTTCCAATGCTCCATCTGCTTACTGACATTTTATTTTTTTGGTTTTTGCCTTTCTGATGAGTGGTATCTCATTTGACTTTAATCTACTTTTTTTGTTAAGTAAAGATGCCTAGCATCTTTTAATTTTTTTATCACTTGATTATTCTCTTGTCAAGTAATTGTTCAAATTTTTTGTCTACTTGTCTACTATATTGTCCTTCTTTTCCTTATTGTTGTGTAAGCTTTGCTTTATTGCATAATTTCTGAATCTAAATCCTTTGTTAAATTCAGATAATAATAATTTAACAGTATCTTTTTCTACTGTGTTTTCTTTCACTGTATTTTTTATAAATATTTATTTATTATTTGAAAGGCAGAGTTACAGAGAGGCAGACACAGAGACAGAGAGATCTTCCATTTGCTGGTTCTCCACACAGATGGCCCAACACTGATTCACCTGCAGGCGGCCACAAGGGCCAGGGCTGGGGCAGGCCAAAGCCAGAAACTTCATCCAAATCTCCCATATAGGTAGCAGGACTCCAAGCTCTTGGGCATCTGAGCAGCTGCCTTTCCCAGACCATTAGCAGGAAGCTGGATCGGAAGTAGAGAAGTTGGGATTCAAACTGGCACCTGTATGGGATGCTGGCATCACAGGCAGCAGCTTTACCAGCTATGCCACAACATCAGTCCCCTTTTTCACTGTCTTCAAGTGAGTCTTTTGGTGATCAGAGATTTTTTTTTTCCTTCTAGATTTTTTTTTTTTTTTTTGACAGGCAGAGTGGATAGTGAGAGTGAGACAGAGAGAAAAGTCTTCCTTTTTGCCGTTGGTTCACGCTGCAGCCGGCGCATAGTGCTGATCCGGAGCCAGGAGCCAGGTGCTTCTCCCGGTCTCCCATGCGGGTGCAGGGCCCAAGCACTTGAGTCATCCTCCACTGCACTCCCGGGCCATAGCAGAGAGCTGGCCTGGAAGAGGGGCAACCCGGATAGAATCCGGCGCCCCAACCGGGACTAGAACCGGTGTGCTGGCGCCACAAGGCAGAGGATTAGCCTGTTAAGCCGCGGCGCCGGCCGATCAGAGATTTTTTAAAATCTCAATACAATGGGGGCTGGCGCTGTGGGTCACTTGGTTAATCCTCCGCCTGCAGCGCCATCATCCCATATGGGCGCCAGGTTCTGTCCCTGTTGCTCCTCTTCCAGTTCAGCTCTCTGCTGTGGCCCGGGAAGGCAGTGGAGGATGGCCCAAGTGCTTGGGCCCCTGCACCTGCATGGGAGACCAGGAAGAAGCACCTGGCTCCTGGCTCCGGATCGGTGCAGCGCCGGCTGTGGCGGCCATTTGTGGGGTGAACCAATGGAAGGAAGACCTTTCTCTTTGTCTCTCTCTCTCTCACTGTCTAACTCTGTCAAAAAAAAAAAAAATCTCAATATAATGTAATCTGTCAAACTTGTCCTTTATGTGTAATACATTTATGTTCTGTTTAGGAAACCTTTGCCTACCTCAAAGTCATGAACATGTTTTCCTTTTTTTTTTTGTTTAAGACCTTTATTTTTAATTTCTATGTTTAGAGCTACAATTCTTCTAGAATATACTTTTGTGTTTGGTGTGAGGTAGAGTTCAAGGTGTATATTTTTCCATATGGATCTCCATTTGACCCAGCCTCATTTCTTGAAAAGATTATTTTTTCCTGCATTGCATTGGGGATTACTATTTAAGTGTATTCCCTGTTGATTATTTGAGCAGTTTGAAATTTCTCCATTGCTTTAATCAAGACAGAATAGCCTATCCCACAATAGCAAAACAAAACAAAACAAACAAACAAACAAAAGGCACCAAATTCCAAAGTCTTAAAACAACATAAATGGGGCTGGTACTGTGAAGTAGTAGGCTAAGCCTCCACCTACAGCACTGGCATCCCATTTGGGTGCCAGTTCATGTCCCAGCTGCTCCTCTTCTGATCCAGCTCTCTGCTTATGGCCTGGGAAAACAGTAGAAGATGGCCCAAGTGCTTGGGCTGCTGCACCCACATGGGAGACCTGAAAGAAGCTCCTGCATCCTGCCTTCAGATCAGCCCTGTTCTGGTCATTGTGGCCATCTGGGGAGTGAACCAGTGCATGGAGACCTCTCTCTGTCTCTCCCTCTCTCTGTAACTCTGCCTCTCAAATAAATTAATAAGAATCTTATTTCTCTATGTGCAGAGTCCATGCCAGGGGCCAATTCATAGGGCAGTGTTCTTCCTGTGGTGAATGGGAGGTCCAGGCCACTTTTGTCCTGTGCCTTCACAGTATGTGGTCTCTACAGTCCCTGCTAAAGAAGAGTGTGATGATGGTCCACAGACCCTTAAGCCCTTGCCTGGAAGAGATACATAACACTGTGTTCCCGCCCCCTTGTCTATACCTAGTACCTTGGCCTCATCCCACTGAAAAGGGGCTAGGAAGGATAGCTTTCCTGTATGCATAAAAAAGAAAGATGAAACAGACAGGTAGTGGCTCCACCACACTCCCATAATTAACTAATTCTATTTTCCGTTTTGTGAATTGTTTATATATATTATAATTTATCCTTTTTTGTGTAGCTCATGCTTATGGTAAATCAAGTTAACCCTTAAGATTCCTTGCTTTTTGAATTTATTTTAATTTAATAATGCTATCTAATTCATTGTAAGCTTGCTTTCTGCATTTTTACCTCTTTTGCAGTCTTTTTATGTTATTTTATTTATATGTATGTTATATAAGCAGAAAAGCATTGCATTTTAATTTTTAACACAATTTGAGAGGCTTCCGCTATGAATAAGATATCTAAACTCATGTTTAGTATCATCATGTTTTGGTGCTGTTGTTTTCATGTAATGCTTACTTTTTCAGTTTTGTCATTTGGTCTGAGTTTGTCTGATATTGTCTTCTTTGATTTTTTTTTAACAAATTATATTTATTTATTTGAAAGGCAGAGTTCTAGAGAAAGAGAGAGAGAGAGAGAGAGAGAGAGAGAGAGAGAGATTTTCCATTTGCTGGTTTCCCTTGGAATGGCTACAACGGCCAGGGTTGGACCAACCTGAAGCCAAGAATCTAGAACTCTATTGGGGTCACCCATGTAGGTGACAGGGGCCCAAGCACTTGGGCCATCTGCTTGTGCTTTCCCATGTGCATTAGCAGGTAGCTGGATCTGAGGTGGAATAGCTGGGAGTCAAACCAGCGCCTGTAGGGGTGCCCACATCACAGGTGGAGGCTTAACTCACCTCACCACGACGCTGGCCCCTCTGTGATTTTTGTTGGTGAACATTGCTCTCTCTCTGCTAGTGGGCTCCTGAGATCTTTCCACAATACTTTTAAAATCTACCCTTGTTTAATAGTCCCAACACAAAGCCAAACAGTAACTTGATTCTGATTTTGAGGCACCAAAATTTTTTCCTTCCCAGACCTTGTTAATTCTTTTTGTTGATACATTAATGTAATACGAGGCAGTAAACTCAGCCACTTGAAAAAAAAAATACAGCTTTAGTTTTTCATAAAGTAATTGCTGTTCCCATAAAATATTTGTAGATTATTGAAAAAGGTCAGGAAAAAAATTCACCATCATTTATCTCATCAAGATAACCACTATTGGGGTTGTCACCATGGTGTAGTGGGCTAAGCTTCTGCCTTTGGCGCTGGCATCCCATATGGGGGCCGGTTTAAGTCCCAGCTGTTCCACTTCTGATCCAGCTCTCTGCAATGGCCTGGGAAAACAGTAGAAGATGGTCCAAGTGCTTGGGCCCCTGCACCTGTGTGGGAGACTCAGGAAAAGCTCCTTGCTCCTGGCTTCAGTTTTAGCTCGGCTCCAGCTGTTGCAGCTATATGGGGAATGAACCAGTGGATGGAAGACTTTCTCTGTCTCTCCCACTCTCTGTAACTCTTCCTCTCAAATAAATAAATAATCTTTAAAAAACAAATAAACAAAAAAGTAAAACTGCTACAAACAAATTAAACAAAACCCAAGAACATAATGCAGCCCAAGTTAATAAAACTTAAAATTAAAAGACAACCACTCTTAATATTTTGGTCTGTTTTCTTTCAATTTCTCTATTATAGACATTTCCTATGAATGATACTATACTGTAAATATAGTTTTTATGTGCTTCTTTATTCACTGAAATTCTCTTATATGCAAACCAGTTATTTATAGTTATTATAAAACCTTCTCAAAATATTAATGATCTTCTCTGATGTCGATGGGGGCAGGTGTTTGGTGCAGCATCTCAAGTGTCCTCATCCCATAGTAGAGTGCATAGTTCAAGTCCTGGCTACTGACTTCTGGTCCAGCTTCCTACTAATACGCACTCTGGGAGGCAGCAGGTACTTGGATACTTGGATCCCTACCAGCAACGTGGGAGACTCAGGTGGGGTTCCAGCCTTTGGCCTGGCCCATCCATGGTTGTTATGGACATTTGGAGGTGTGAACCTATCTCTGTATCCCTTCCAGATGAAATGAAAATAAATAAATACATTTTTGAAAAATTCTACAATGGAGGCTTGTGTTGTGGCACAGAAGGTTAAGCCACTGCCTGGGATGCTAGCATCCAATATGAGTATGAATTTGAGTCCTGGCTGCTCCACTTCTGATCCAGCTCCCGGCTAATGCACCTGAGAAAGCGGCAGGAGATGGCCCAAATGCTTGGGCTCCTGCACCCATGTGGGAGACCTGGATGGAGTTCCAGGCTCTTGACTTTGATCTGGTCCAAACTTGGCCATTGTGGTCATTTGGGTAGTACACCAGCAGATGGAAGATCTCTCTGTGTGTCTGTTTCTCCCTCTCTTTCTCTCACTATGCCTTTCAAATAAATAAATAATTTTTAAAAAAAAATCTATGATTACAAATAAAATCTTGATATTGTTACATATGATTCTATGAGCATTTTAGAATTAACAGCATCATCAATTCATATTCAGTTATTAGTGTTTGTATTAACATATTTTTAATTTAAAAATTATTAATTTATTTTTAAATTTATTTGAAAGAATAAGAGGGAGTCAGAGATGGACAAAGAGTGATCTTATATTTGTTGGTTCATTCCCCAAATGCCTGTAACAGCCAGGGCTAGCCAGGCTGAAGCTCTGGACTTGGAACTCAGTGTGATCTCCTATGCGGGTTACAGGGACTCAATGACTTGAACCATCACCTGCTGCCTCCCAGGGAGCGCAACAGCAGGAAACTGGTCAGAAGCAGAGCTGAGTCTCAAACCTAGGCACTCCAAGATGGGATGCAACTTCCCAAGTGGCAACTTAATCGCTGTACCAAGCCTTCTCTGTATTTACTTACATGTGTAGTTAAAGTCTGTTTTAGATATCTTCACTAATTCTTTCCAGCCCAAATCATGAGTTCCATTTATGATTCAATGAGTCATGATTTTATAATTCTTTGCATTATGTCAAATCCACAACAGAATGTTTCTGATAAGTTTTTTGTTATTCACCAATAAAAGTAATGCTTTTAAGTTTTAATTAGAAAATTTCTTTTTTGTACTTTGACTAGCAGATGACTTAGTTCCAGTATGGAAAATTTCAGTTCATTACTGGTGCTCCTCCCCTCTCCCAGTCCCTCCCATCTTTGGTTCCTCGACCAAGGAGAAGCCTATGTGGAATTCCAAGATGCAGTTCTGGATGGGATTTGAATGTGTTGAAATTCTACATAAGGAACAAAAGAAAAAGGAAAAAAAGCAAGGAACTAGGAGCTCAAGACTAGTTCTGCTGCTTACGAGGGAGACCCAGATAAAATTCCTGGCTCCTGGCTTCACCCTGGTTTAGCCCCTGCTGTTGTAGCTATTTGGAGAGTGAACCAACTGATGGAAGATTTTTCTCTCTTCCTCTTCTCTTTCTGTTATTCTGCCTTTCAAATAAATGAATCTTTAAAAAAAAAAAAAGTCTTAAATTGGTGTATAGAATGGATCCAGACCCTGATGGATCAATTTGAACATTTGAGATCCTGGAAAGGTACTATTAACTTAGATCATTTTGAGGTACTTCCAAGCCTCGCTGAAAAGGTTCCTCATTTAGGAAGCCTCAGCTGTGATCTCTCTTGTCTCTAAAGTCCCCTATTCATGTAGCTCTACTTCGTTTCAAGTGTGGAAAATTTTCTGCTTAGGATGGTGGTTCTGTGCCTGACTTCACGCCTCACCTCCAAGCCACACATCTGATTCACTTCTGCATACTCCCACAGCACCTGGTAAATTGCTTTATTCAGGATAGGAACGCAACAAGTATTTCCCGAACTGAGTGTTTATCCGTCCATAACTGTTTTCAAAACTGATACACAGGTTATAAGCCTTTCTTTACTAAGTGCCCCAAGTGAACAATAACTTGGATAAATATTTACCTCTGGACTTTGTCATAGTGGCGGTTTTAAGGATTTCATTGTACGTTTACTGGTTTTTAAGGCACTATTTTCTCCTCCTCTTCCCATAAGAAACCACCATTCACTCCCCCTCATATCAACAATGCTTTTCTTGGGCTTAATATCTGTTTTCATTTTCTCATTAAATAATATGTAACACGTTGCTTTCCAGAGAGATTGGGAGAGAGAATACTTGGAATAACAGTGTCAAATTATCTTTTCTAAAACATTTTTTATAGTAAATACAGTCTGATGAATTTTCACAAATTGAACATGCATTTCTAATCAGATCAAGGAACAAAGTATCACCTGCAGCTTTTATTAGTAAAATGGCACAGTCTTATCTGTGGTGCCATCTTTGGCTCTAGCCCCCCTGCCATTGCTGGAAGCCAGGTGACCAGATGGCCCACTCTTACCCTAATCAGATTTACTGCTCCTACTTCCCTACCTGACCACCCCCTGATCCCAAAAAGGTTTAAGAGGACCTGGCCTAAACACATGTTCTCTCTTGATCTCTCTCTCTTTTACGTTCTCCTCCTCTCTCTTACCCTCTCGCCCCTCCCCACCCTATCCCCGTGTTGGACTTCCCCACTGGACAATAAACCTTCCCTCTAACTCCAGTGTTTGGTGTATTTTGTGGTGGTCTTACAGCTTAGAACCTCCTTCTTACTTATGACTGAGTTTTTTTGGGAGGAAGTGGAGGAAGAAATTCTCATTGATATTTGACATGGCTATGTTTAAGTTTTTAAATATATGTGAGGTTACATTTAGTGTTACATTTAGTGAAATAAACCAGTCCTCAAAAGATGAATATCATGTCTTCTCTGATACGTGGTAGTTAATATAAAATACAAAAAAAGATATAAGAATGAAACTGACATTTTTTAAAAAAGATTTACTTATTTATTTGAAAGTCAGAGTTACACAGCAAGAGAAAGAGAGGCAGAGAGAGAAAGAGAGGTCTCCCATCCGCTGGTTCACTTCCCAATTGGCCGCAACGGCTGTAGCTGTACCCATTCAAAGCCAGGAGCCAGGAGCTTCCTCCAGGTCTCCCCTGTAGGTACAGGGGCCCAAAGACTTGGGCCATCTTCTGCTGCTTTTCCAGGCCATAGCAGAGATCTGAATCAGAAGTGGAGCAGCTGGGTCTCAAACTGGTGCCCATATGGGATGCCCACACTGCAGGAGGCAGCTTTACCTGCTACGCCACAGCACTGGCCCCTGAAGCTGACATCTTATGATCTGATTATTATTTATGGTCCCTGTCCTTGTCTATATTCCGGTGGAGCAGTGGTGTTTCTGAAATCGGAGAAGACCCCCTAAATTTTACACTGGAATGTGGCCCCTTAAAGTTCTCTAGAAATGCTATCCAGGGTGCCACATGTGCTACCGGAATTTGGGGTACTTTACGAATTCACCATGGGCTTATTACTAAATCCCCGATATTAATAAGCCCAAGAGTGTTCTTGCCTAATATTTAGAGAAGAATTCTAAATACCGGCACAGATAAATGAGGCAGCATGGTACGTTTTAAGTTTTTATTTGGTAAGAAAGATGCATAAGAGAGTGAGAGCTTTATTTAGGGGAGAGAGGTGAATAGGGGTTCATACCAAGCACCAGGAACCAGCCACATGGAAGAGCATCTAGGCCAGGAAGCCTAGAGCACATGGCCCGAAGGCCATGCGCCCTGGAGGTGCGGGGCTACAGCAAGCCCCCTTCCTAGCAGGCGGCCGGGCTTTTAACCCACTTCCAAAGGTGAGTGGTTAATTAACCTGATTGGCTAGTGGGCACCCAGGTAGGGGAATGGGCCACACAGGGGTGTGGCAAAGGCATCAGGTAGGGGCATGAGGCCACACAGGCGCATGGCAAAGGTGTGTTCTTCCAGTTCACAAATCTGATCAATTTTAACCTGTATGCCCGCCTACTTCATTTCTACTTATTACTTGTTGAACATTATGGTTAGTGATGATTGAGCTTGTGATTATAAAGTAAATTTTAAGTATGTTACTGCAAAAATCAAGTTTTTCCTTGAAAGAGGGAGGACTGAGAAAGGGAGAATGGGAGAAGGGGAGGGAAGCATGGTTATTTTCTTACAATTACATGAAACATATGAAATCTGTTCTCTATATTAATAAAAATAAAACAACTTTAAAAAGATATTGTCAAAAATCAAGAATCATTTTTTTAAGAAGGAAACATTCATTTCTTTGCCTACAAAAAAGAAAAGAATTCATGCAGCAAAAATAAAGTCCAGGGTAAGATTTCGGAGATTTTTGTTTTTCCCTCTAATGTGATGAATTTATATTTTGCTTTAATCAGTAAACCTTAGGATGAGTAAAGTGTGTCACCAGATTACATTTGGTTTTATATGCTTTCGTAATTACTTTTCAAGGTCGCCTGCTTTTTTAAGAGGTATGCCATGGATTTAAAATCTGCTGAGAACTGTTTGCTTGTTGTACTTTGTTTTGCAAACATAATGCTCATGTCCTTGAAGGATAGTTTCTGGTGCACTTTGGGGGAGGGGATATTATGGTTCTGAAGCTGGTTTCAATTTTTTAACCTTAGGCAAAATGAATCAGTTTTGGGAATCTTGTAATCCCCCCCCCTTTTTTTTTTAGATTCATGAACCAAAACTTTTTTTTTTTTCAAATGGATCGATAAACCTGAAGGAGGTAACATTGCTGGACAGAGCAGAGGAAGTGTAACCTAGCCTATTGTGCCAAAGACCCTGGAACTCTCTCTGCAGGGATCTGGAAACCAAAACCTTGAAGCAGTCGTGGCTTTCGAAATTGTACACTGAAGGTAGAACAAGCCTAATAAAATGAGAGAACTTCATAATCCAGGGTGATTTGTCTAATCAGAAAGCTGGTTAAGGTGATATGTTGAGATGGCATGTTTTTTTTAAAAAGAATTACTTTATTTCTTTGAAAGACAGAGTTACAGAGAGGTAGAGAGAGGGAGAGAGAGAGATGTCTTCCATCCGCTAATTCACTTCCCAGATGGCCGCAATGGCTGGAGCTGCGCCGATCCGAAGCCAGGAGCCAGGAGCTTCTTCTGGGTCTCCCACGTGGGTGCAGGGGTCCAAGGACTTGGGCCATCTTCTACTGCTTTCCCAGGCCATGGCAGAGAGCTGGATCGGAACTGGAGTAGCTGGAACTAGAACCAGCATCCATATGGAATGCTGGTGATGCAGGCTAGGGCTTTAACCCACTGCGCCACAGTGCCGGCCCCTAGATGGCATTTTTTTTTTTTTAAAGATTTATTTATTTACTTGAATGTCAGAGTTACACAAAGGGAGAAGGAGAGGCAGAGAGAGAGAGAGAGAGAGAGAGAGAGAGAGAGAGATCTTCCATCTGCTGATTCACTCTCCAGATGGCCACAATGGCCAGAGCTGCGCTGATCCGAAGCCAGGAGATTCTTCCAGTCTCCCACATGAGTGCAGGGGTCCAAGGACGTGGGCCATCTCCCACTGCTTTCCCAGGCCATAGCTGAGAGCTAGATCAGAAGTGGAGCAGCTGGGACTAGAACCGGCGCCCATATGGGATGCTGGTGCTTCAGGCCAGAGTGTTAACCCGCTGCGCCACAGCACCAGCCCCTAGATGGCATTTTTAAAAATAAATTTAACATCCAATAGGGCAATATTCCTCTTATTATTCTCTTCAATGTTCATATTTTTATTTATTTACTTGCAAGGCAGAGCTATAGAGACAGAAACAGAGAGGCAGAGATCTTGCATCCTCTGGTTCACTCCTTAAATGCCCACAACAGGTTGGGCCAGGCTGAAGCCAGAAGCTTGGAACTCCATCCTGGTCTCCCATGTGAGTGAGCAGAAACTGGAACACTGGGGCCATCATCTGCTGCCTCCTCCTCTTAGCAGAAGGCTGGATCAGAAGTGGAGGAGCCGGGAATACAAACCAGACATGCTGATACGGGATGCAGGGCTGCCTAGCCCACTGTGCCACAACACAACACGTACCCCTGGATAGGCAACTTCAGGTGTGCCGATCTGTGTGCATACATCTGTACAAACAAGGAAATCAAAGTCTAAGGACGCTTCTGGGTAGAGGGAGCTATACTGACATCTGCCTAAGCTTGTTTTCTGCTGCTATAACAAACTACCTGAGACACGGTAATTTAAAAGGAAAAGCTGCTTATTTATTTAGGCTCACAGTTCCAGAGGTCCAAGAGCATTGCACTGGCATCTACTGCACGCCTGGCGAGGCCCTCATGCTGCTCTGTGCATGGTGGAAAGAGGCAAATCAAGCATGTGTGTGCAGAAGAGAAGCTCACGGGCAAGAGACTGAGGGAGGTGCCAGGCCTACTTTATGACAAGCTGACCTTGGGATAGCTAACCCACTCTGGAGGGAACTATATTAACCCCTTCATGAGGGCAGCTCCCTCATGGCCCAAATGCCTCTTAAGTCTCCACCACCTCTTGACACCATTACATTGGGAATTAAATGTCAGTGTGGGTTTTGTAATATTTTGTACATGGAAGAGTAGATCTAATACCTATAAGCAGTTTAAAGAGAAAGGATGAAGCAAATCTCTCTCTGTACCCCCACCCAACTGAGCAGTGCATTTAGCAATACTTTTGCAGTTCCTCTGATCACATCCACCCTTTTCCCTGACACAGGTAACTACTCTGCTTTTGACTTTTCATTTCCATGTTTTTCTTTCTAACTTAACCACATATGCATTCCTGAACTATACATTACTTGGTTTTAATGTTTTTGAGTATTTTTAAATGTAATCAAACTGACTTTATCCTTCTGTAGCTTATTTTAATTAGTATTATCTGTGTGTTTTAATTATTGTGTGGTATCTCGCTCCCTCTCTTGTCAATGGATACTGAGTGGTTTCCAGCTTTTTTTTAAGATTATTTATTTATTTGAAGACAGAGCTACAGAGAGGCAGGGAGAGAGAGAAAGAGAGAGAGAGGGAGGGAGGTCTTCCATCTGCTGGTTCACTCCCCAGATGGCCGCAATGGCCGGAGCTGCGCCAATCCAAAGCCAGGAGCCAGGAGCTTCTTCCGGATCTCCCACACAGATGCAGGGGCCCAAGGACTTGAGCCATCTTCTACTGCTTTCCCAGGCCACAGCACAGAGCTGGATCGAAGTGGAGCAGTCGGCATTCAAAAAGGTGCCCACAGGGGATCCCGGCACTGCAGGCAGTGGCTCTACCTTCCACGCCACAACGCCAGCTCCTCCAGTTTTTGGCTATGACGAGCAGTTGTACTATGGAATTCTTGTTATCTCTTGGTGCACATGAATAAGAACTGCTTTAGGATCTAGTCTTTGGATGGAATTCCCAGGGCATAGTATCTTCAACTTTACTATCAAATGAACTATTTCTTCTCTTAGATCAAAAGGGATACTGTTGCTAGATTTAGCAAGCTAACATACAGGGTACTCAGTTAAATTTGAATTTCAGATAGACAACAAATCATTTTTAGTAAAAGTATGATCCAGACAAAATTTATATTTCATCTGGAAATCCTGACAAAGTCAGTGAACTTGACCAAATCACACATATCCGCCAGTGAGGGACGAGCGTGGTGAGGATGGAGTAGGGGAGCATCTGCCCTTTCCTCCTTGGCTCGATGGCTAACCCAGGTGTTTTCTAAGCAAGTTAGCACTGGGCTCACATGCTGGTTAATCAGCTCTGTGGGTAATTGACTGGCTCAACAAATATGTATCACCAACCATATGCCAGGCAGGTGCTAGGGGTTGGATACACAGCTGTACATATGACAGCCACAGTCCCTGCCCCTCCTAGGCCTTCAGCAGGGAGAGGGGCATGGAGGACCAAGGGCAGAAGAGTAACGGTACCTGTACTACAGGAGCTGTGCTGTCCTGGTGAATGTTTGCTTAATAACTGGCTCCGGGGGGTGGGAGAGAGCCCTGATTTGTAACTTTTGCCCATTCAGGGGGTGGAAATACTCATCTCAAGGCTGACTGCAAGCTACATTTGTGGCTGCACTGAACACTGAGTTGGGAAGTGAGACACAACTGCTCTCAAGGCAGGATGGACCGGCTTTAGTACTCGTTGTTTGGGAGTAATGAGAAAGGACACCTCACTTAGGCTCTGGGCTCACTGTGGTTGATTTGGGGGAAATGGACCCAGGTGGCCTGGGCAGTAAACTTTTTTTGAATTTAGAAGGAATCAAATAATAAGAGAAGCAAATGCGTTTGTGATATTAGGTGTTTTGTAAGTATGTTTTCTGTGGTATTAAGTAGAAACAAGTCTACTAAGTATAGCTGTAAATTACTGTCATACTGTACACCAGACCTCAGATCTCCTCCTTGTGCCTATAAACCATCCATCGGGAGACCCTTGAACACCACTCCTGCATTGCTCCCTCCCCTCTATCCCAGCCCATTGTTGTTTATCACTCATTCACTCCATCCAAACACCTTAACAGAGCCAGGCAGTGTCCTGGAAGCTCAAGCCCCTGTCCTCACGGAGCATTCGATCCACAGAACTCTCCTTACATTCTTCCAGATTCTTCCAAAGCAGTTTTTGCTGCTTTGTTTTGCTTGCTCAGTTCACACCTGTGTTCTCAAGTTGACTTTCCCTCTGGGAACATTCCCCCAAGAAGGCTGCCAAAAAAACCCTTCCGATGATTTTTTTTTTTCCTGGCTCTTGAGATTTCTCCTTCACCACAGAATTGCAGGTGTCCCTCTGTCGGGATCTGCACTCTCCTGACTTCTTTCCTTCAGGTGATTTGATGAGTTGTGATGCATAGATGTGCCTGAAACCAACTCCGCAAGCAAGTGGTGGATGCCTCTTCTCCTGTCGTGCAGTCTATCACTCTGGCCATCCTGTTGCTCCAGCAGACATTTTTCAGATGCCTGTGTGCTAGCAAAGTGTGCACGCTGTACAGGAGCTTCTGTTTACCATTTAAAAGTCATGTTTTTGACATAATAATTTTCTATAATCACTTGCATAATGTGTCCAGAGGCCCTTTCATATTTAAATGTCTTAAAAAGTCTTTATTGAACTTTTCTTGAGTATAAAAAGTAACACATGATTCATTGTACATAATTCAGAAAAGCATAAAGGAAATAGCCCTAACTACCCAATCTTACAAACCAAGGCTAACCACTGACTTTTTGGGTATATCCTTCAACTTATTTCTTATGCACAGTTACGAGTGATTTGGAGTCACACCCACTTTTTCACTCACTATAGAGTGAAACTGTCTTTTTTGGTATTCTTTTGTCTGCATTAAAAAATGATGACATAGGGATGGGTGTTTACCTGAACAGTTATTGGTTGAGACACCTGGGTCCCACATTGGAGTGCCTGGATTCCATGCCCAGCTCTGGCTCCTGACTTCGGCTTCCTGCTGGTGTAGACTCTAGGGCAGTGGATAATGACTCAAGTAATTGGATTCCTGCCCCCAGTGTGGGAGACCTGGATTTTGTTCCTGGCTCCCAGCTTTCCTGTCCAGCCCTGGGCATGCCATTGTGGGCAACTGAAAAGTGAACCAGCAGATGGGAGCTGGCTGTCTGTGTCTCTAAATGGTTTAAAAATGATGACACAGCATTCCATTTTCAGACTAAGTGACAGTTTGCTTAATTGGCTCCCTTTTGCTGATAGAGGCCTCTTTGTAGGTTGGTGTGTGCTTCCTTCATTGTAAGGTACAAGAAAGCAGGAAATGAATGTTTAATTGTCCCTCTTGGGCAGCTCTGACAACAAAACCATACAGAGTAACTTGACTATGTATATACTGTGATCCTCAGTCTGCTTAAAATGAACGTAGGTTGGGATAAAGGTAACTTGAAGCTCTGGAGCAAGTTGGGAGGAAAACAACCTATGGTTTCCAAACCTCTTTGCTTGGGCTTGGTTTACCATCCTGAAGAGGACTTGAGGCCCTTGCAGTCTGGGAACGGCTAGCAGCGTGAGAGATCATGCAGTGACTAACCTCCTTTTCACAGATGAGGAAACTGAAATCAAGGATGATAACCTGCTGAGACTAACACTTAGGTCTCAACTTCCTTCCTGTCTTACGCTCTTTTCACCACAATCTGCTAAGTGGATACCCAAAAATACAGTAAGAGCATGTATTTATCTACATGGCGTTAGAGTGCATGAACTTTGGTATACAAATCTAATGGTAAGTGCCCAAGCAAAAGAGAAGCCCGTGTCCACACAGAGAGTTGCACAAGACATGCTCACGACAGCATTACTCATAATGGCCCAAACGTGGAAAGTGCGAGTGTCCATCAACAGCTGTGCCAACAAAGTGTGGTGTGTTCTCACAATGGACTGCTACTACTCAGCAACAAACAGGTGCTACTGACCCATGCAACAGTGCAGAGGAGTCTCAGAGTCATGGAATGAAAGAAGCCAGATAAGAGTAAAGACCGTATGCTTTCACCTACCTAAAATTCTAGAAAAAGCCAACTACTCTCTAGTGACAGGAAACAGATCTATAGGGGTGGGGTGGGAGTAGAGGTAGACCCAAGAAGGAACCACAAAGGGGTAGAATAAACCTTAAACCTTGGAGGGTAAAGATGTATTCACCGCCAGGCTTGCAGGGGTGGTTTCAGGCGTGCATACCCACCAGTGTACCAAATCATAAACACGTGCGGTTTACTGTCCGTCAATTATACCTCAATAAAGTTGTGGGATCTCCCTGTTAAGTCTGAAAAGTGAAACACGCCAAAAACTCACCGAAGTATCTGAAGCACAAGAAAACTAAAATTATTTCTGAGGCTGACAACCCAGGCTCTATTCTAGTGTGAGTTTATCTGAACAAAACATTAACTATGAGAAATGCCAAGTCATAAAAATAAAAAATAGAAGTGGCATTTTCGTCCCCCTGGTAATCATGTCATTTCCTCACGTCTATACAGTTGCTCTGCATCATAATCTTTTTTACGTGTTCGATGCAATTTGGTTTTCAAAAAAAGAGCAATAACCTTGCTGTATTTTTCCTGAACTGTTAGGCTGCTCTTTCCTGTAGGCGATACCCAGTCCTTGGTGTGTGTGTGTGTGTGTGTACGTGTATGGGCGTGGAAACAGCTACACTGTATCTATAAATTATAGCAAATGCTGTAATTTGTTTTGGGATTTTTGTAGTCTGCACAGCAGAGACACTGGAAACACGTTGGAAATTTCTAGAAATCGTACCCTCTTCTACAAGATGAACCCTGTACAGTTTTCCTAATACGTGAATTCAGTGATCAAAATTTTCCGTTTAGATTTTCCACTTACAGTTTTAAAACAAAGCAGTGCTATTCTGCACATATGTCTACAACACCGGTGGTGATTCTCAATTCCTTTACTCAAGATCGTCTTTTTCAGAAAACATTAGAAAGTTTGGTTTTCCCACTCCCCTCGCCGCACCCCCTCCCCACTTTTTCTCCTCGGCTCCTTTATTTGGTAATTACTCCCAATCTGTAGACGTGGAGGCGCACACGCCCCTCGCCGTGCTGAGGGGCGAGAAAGAAGCGACTCGCAACTTTTCAGTTCCATTTTGAGAAACCATCACATCGAACTCCCGAGACGCGACTGCCGAGAGCCAGCAGAAGCGTTCCTTCCCCGGGCTGGGTGTGGGTCTGGAGCCAGGCGCGCTGCCGCGGCGGAGCGGGGGAGGCAGGTGGCAGCGGCGCGGGAGCCCGAGCGGCGCGGCGGGGGCGCGAGCGGGGCGCGCCTCCCTCCGGCCGCCGCGAGGAGGCTGCCCCCGCGCACGCGAGTCCCTCGCCCCCGGGCTCCCGCGCCGCGCGGCAACCCGCCCGGCGCCCGCGTCTCCTCCCCTCGCGCGCGCCAGCTCCCTGCTCACCCCCCGCCCCCAGCCCCCGGCAGGGCCCTCCCCCATGCCCGCTGCTGCGGCCGCCGCCGCCGCCGCCGCTACCGGAGGCGCAGGAGCCTCGCGATAGTGTTTGCACAGGCGGCGCGTGACGCCGCCGCCGCCTGTAACTGATGCAGAGGTTACCCCGCCGCCTCAGCCGCCACCCACCGCCCGCCGCCGCCGCCGCTGCCGGCCGGGCGACGCCGGGGGCCGACGCACTGCAGAGGTGCCGGCAGGTTCCGCCCGCGGAAGTCTCCTCAGCCGGCGCAGCCCGCGCTCCGCCCGCGCTCCGACCCCGGCCCCGGCGGGCGCCCCCTCGACGCCTCCGCCGCCGCGCTCCGTCCCTCCGCCTCCTCTCCGGCGCGCCCGCCCGCTCCCTCGCTTCTCCCCCTTCCCCTCCTCCCCGTCCCCTCTCCTTCCCTCACCTCGTCCCTCCCCACCTCCCCGGCTCTCGGTTTCCTCCCCCATCCCCTTGACTCTTCCCCTCCCTGCCCTCGCGCTCTCGCTCGCCCTCAGCGCGGCCCCCGCCATGACGGAGGCGGGTGCCGGTGCCGTTGCCGCCGCTGCCGTCGCAGGGGGGGAGTCGGGTTCCCAGAAAGTAGCTTGATGAGTGTCCAAAGTAGCAGTGGAAGTTTGGAGGGGCCGCCATCTTGGTCCCAGCTCTCCACGTCTCCAACCCCGGGCTCGGCGGCGGCGGCCAGGTCCCTGCTGAATCACACGCCGCCATCCGGGAGGCCCAGGGAAGGTAAGCGCCACCGCGCCCGCGCCCGCGCCCGGGCCTCTGCGCCCGCGCCGCGGCCCCCCGCGCCCCCCGGGTCTCCCCCGCCCGACCCCGGGGTGGGGGATGGTGGCGAGGTGGACGCGAGGCCGCCGGGCCAAGGGGAGGTGGTGCGCTGTGGCTGTGGGTGGCGGCTCGCGGGTGGCGGAGGGGACGGGCGAGGGGGTGCGCGCTGGTGGGGACGGGGCGAGGCGCAGAGACTCGCCTGGGCTTCCGCGGAGCCGGTCCTGCGAGGGTGGGAAGCCTGCCCCCGGCCGCGAGCCCCCTTCCTGCTCCATTTGCCAGGACACTCGGCACTCTTAACCTCCTGGCCTCCGGTCCCCGGTGGGTTTTCCCTCCGGTTGGAGCCTTCATCCTGGAGCCCCCTCCCCTTCCCCGGCGCACTCCTCCCATAGAGGCGGTCCCCGCTCTGCGAGCTCCGCTACCCGGCGGCACCTGGAGGATGCCCCTCGCTGGCAGGGTCGCTGCCCTTTGGGGCTAGAGCCGCCGGATTTATCTAGCGCACTTTGATCCCCTGCGTGGCCCCCTAGAGCAATTCAAACGGCCGACTGACTCGTGGGCAGGCTTTTAAAACCACCCCCTCCAGATGGTTGCAACTTTCTCTCGTTCGACATCGCCTCCTGCGTGCTCGTGCGTTATCTTGTCGGGTGCAAGGAGGCTACTGTTCTTCTCTGACAGGGTTGTGGGTTTTGTGGGAAATAGCTGCGTAAAGGTTACTGCAGTCACGCTCCAGATCGGTTACAATTGTTTTCTAAGTTTGCTGGCTTCTTGCATGCAAGCGTGCTGCCGCCAGATGTAGCAGTTACACAGCTAGTAAGGCACCGGAGTGCTTTCGACTGAAATTTCAACTTGCTGTATTTAACTTTGGGTATACGACATAAAATGAAATTTGGGAGAGCATGCATTTCTAGGGGAAGGAGAAGTGCGCATGGAATCTCTTAACGCTCTTTTGTCTGGAAAACGCTTGGCGGTGTTCATCAGCAATTGGTAATTTTCGTACAAGGAGACTGAAGGCACATATTAAAAAAAAAAAAAAAGCTCTGGAAGTCCGATAGTCTGGTGAATCTTTTAAAGAAATAAAAGATTCGATTATGAGGAAACGGTGGGATTAATTTATTTTGAAAATATCTGTCGGTATTTACTATTCAGAGTCTTGACAATTGTTAATCAAGTGTTTTGTGCCCTGAATCCAGTGGTTCAGGCATAGCATTCTTTGTCATTTTGTTCCTGTGAGCATGTGTGAAAGTGACAATAGGCTCAAAGATTGGCATGAATATGCTCTAGAAAATTCATGGAAAGGGCTTGATTTATGGCATCCATTAAACATACCGAATACACTGACAGACATTTCCTCCTTTCATCTCACCCCAGCACCGAGCTTTCATTATCAGAAGATGAAAGTTTATTTATTGAATGACTCGAATTTAATCCACCACATGATTTTCCTTTTTGCACTGGAAAATTTGTAAATGGAGGTTTTAGAATGTATTTTGTAAATAGGGCAGTTGTTAATTTTAGCATCCCTTTACTTTTGCAGTTGCATTAAGATGCTTAATGAGAGTATTGTGAGTTGAGACTTTTTTTTTTAAAAAAACTGTGCCTTTTCATCATTCATTAATTTATTCATTTCTCAAGTATTTATTGAGCCATTAATATAAACCAGACTCTGTACTAGATACTGAGGAACAGTGTTGAATTTTTTGTTGACATCTCTGAGGGGTCTTCAGAAAGTTCATGGAAAATGTGGTTTATGAAAAAATATGCATAGGTTTCAGAATTTTTTGCACCAAAATGAATTCCATGAACCTTTTTTTTTTTTTTTTGTATTATATGAGCCATAAAACCTAGCATATAAGTTTCTGAGGTAACTTGAACTATAGTTTAAGAAAAAAAAAGTATGTGTTTATACTTGTCTACACTTTTCCTGATACTTGGCAATTTTGAGGGGTTGGAATATTTTTTCTTGAACTTCCAAATAACCAGAATCTTTCCCAACAGTGTAGATTATGATAATTTGTATGTAATCTAAAGTAGTAAGTTTGTTAATGCAGGAAATCATAGAACATGCTTTGTGAAAGTTACAGCTCACACCAAGTGCCTGTATGGCCACAGTGGGATATTTCTTTTTGACTGACCAACATGTAAGTTAAAACTGTTAAGCCTCTAGGCTAGTGCATTCATTTTGAAGCTTGGAACTGTATTCTCGGATTTCACTAATGCTAACGCCAGTTGTCTATGTGAAGCTTAAGGTATCAAGATGGAGATACTTTCTGTTGATTGAAATTCCAGTTTTTATGTTAACAAGTGTTTAGCACCTTTTACAGGTATACATGTTAGTATGTTGTATAAATTTCTGAAGTTGAGAAACCTTTTTTTTTTTTTTAAGATTTATTTTATTTACTTGAAAGTCAGAGTTACACAGAGAGAGAACGAGAGGCAGAGAGAGAGAGGTCTTCCATCCGCTGGTTCACTCCCCAGTTGGCCTCAATGGCTGGAGCTGTGCCGATTTGAAGACAGGAACTTTCTCTGGATCCCTCACGGGTGCAGGGGCCTAAGCACTTGGGTCATCTTCCACTGCTTTCCCAGGCAATAGCAGAGAGCTGGATGGGAAGTGGAGCAGCTGGAACTCCAACCGGCATGGCTTTACCTGCTACACCACAGCACTGGTCCCAGAGAAACCTTTTGACTGGTATCTGTTAATGGAATTGGAATGTATTGAATATGTCAAGAAGAGAGCCATCTTTGTTTCTTGAAAAATTCAGCCAATTTAATTTTACATATAATATAAAAATTTAAATTTCAGAGATAGATATGTATATATAAATATATATCTGATGAACTCTTTATGTGAACTTTTATTTTTAAAAATTTATTTATTTGGAAGACAGCACTCTCATCTGTTGGTTCACTCTCCAGATGCTCACAATGGCTAGGGCTGGGCCCGAACTGAAGTTGGGAGCCAGCAAGAACTCAAATTGTGTTTCATAATTACATGGGTGTCAGGAACCCAATTTTTCAACGTTAGTTTCCTAGTTAGTTTCCTCAGAGGGTATGCCTTAGTGGGAAGCTGGAGTCAGGAGCCAGAGCCTGGGAATGGAATCCAGGCTTTCTGATGTGGGACATGGAGATCTTAACCACTGAACTAAATGCCTGCCCCCAAACTTTGATTTATTTTTTAAGGATTTATTTATTTATTTAAAAATCAGGGAGAGAGAAAGAGAGATCTTCAGTCTGCTGGCTTACTTCCTAAATGGCTGTAATAGCCAGGTCTGGGCCATACCAGAGCCAGGAGCTAGGACCCAGGTCCATCAGGATCTCCCATGTGGGTGGAAGGGACGCAAGCCCTTGAACCATCCTCTGCTGTCTTCCTAGCAGAGAACTGGATTGGAAGCAGAGCAGAAAGAACTTGAACATGGGATGCGGGTACTGCATTAGGCCCCCTAAATTTAACCTTTAAAAAAAATATGAATATCTTTAAAAGTCATTAACTTATTTTGAAGTTTTGACGTATTTGAAACAAAAAAGACTTAAGATTATTATCTGATTATCTTTAATATGCTGTGTTTTGGCTTTCTTCTTACTCTGTTTTCCATTATCATGTTTATGTAGTTTAATTTGATTACAACTAAAGTACAGCACTAAGTATTAGAAGATTCAAGAGTCTTGGGTTTTAGGAGTGATGTGATGTAGTGAACACTTTTTTTAAACATTTATTTATTTGAAAGGCTGGTTCACTCCCCAAATGGCCACAACAGCTATAGCTGGGCCAGGCTGGAGCCAGGCGCCTCTTCCGGGTCTCCCATGTAGGTGCAGGGGGCCCAAACACTTGGGCCATCTTTCTCTGCCTTCTGTGCACGTTAGCATGGAGCTGGATTGGAATGGAGCAGCGGAGACTCGAACTGGTGCTCATATGAGATGCCAAGTGCTGTGGACTGTGGCTTTAGCCCACTGAGCCACCGTGCTGGCCCAGTAGTGAAGACTCATTCCACTGGGGCCCAAAACTTTTCCTTTATTAGTCTTGGAAATTCTCTTAGAAGTTATGTACTTAGCAGTGTAGCTCTAGATTTTTGGTAGTATCTTTCAAATTTATAATTTCCTTTCCATCTTTTCTTCTATAACCCTATTTAGATTAAGGGGTTGGGGAGTTAAGAAATTTAATTTTCAAATAAAGGCCAATTTTACTTTGTTGTAGTCTAGAATACTAAGAGTCATTTTGGCTTGATAAGCAAACTTTCTGTTTTTCTTGCTTATCAGTACATGATGAGTTGAATGAGTTTCTAAGAATCAAATGATTGATTCTAAAAAATGTTTGAATTTTTTTTCTCCTGTCCCACTTTGCCAATTACCAATGGTTTGCTTTACTCTTTTTTATAAATAGTGCATAAAAATTGAACATCACAGAATAAAATGTTGCTCTTTCTTTTGGTATTTAAAAACTACATTCCAGCTGGCGCCATGGCTCAACAGGCTAATCCTCCGCCTTGTGGTGCCGGCACACCAGGTTCTAGTCCCGGTTGGGGTGCTGGATTCTATCCCGGTTGCCCCTCTTCCAGGCCAGATCTCTGCTATGGCCCGGGAAGGCAGTGGAGGATGGCCCAAGTGCTTGGGCCCTGCACCCGCATGGGAGACCAGGAGAAGCACCTGGCTCCTGGCTTCAGATCAGCGTGATGTGCTGGCCGCGGCAGCCATTGGAGGGTGAACCAACGGCAAAAAGGAAGACCTTTCTCTCTGTCTCTCTCTCTCACTATCCACTCTGCCTGTCAAAAAAAAAAAAAAAAAAAAAAAAAAAAAAAAAAAAAAAAACCTACATTCCTATGAAAGTATTTGGACATGATTGAGGACTTGTAGGGAGACATTGGAAATAAAGATCTACCAGTGACCTTGCAGGCATCTGATTTGAAATCACTAGCCGAGGGAGGATGGGGTGTATGTTTTAAGGATTCCAGCTCATGGAAATGTGGTAGTTAACTTCCTTACAAAGTAGAGGTGGGAAACCGGGGTAGTGTTCTGGAAATGCCCTCATGAGAAATGGGATATGCTTTTAGGTCTTTGTTTTAGGACCCCTTTGCTTGCCTAGAAATTGTTGAGAACCTCAAAGAGATTTTGATTTTGTGGGTTATATCTATTAATATTTTTTGCATTTGAAATTAGGTGACTATTCCAGAAATATTTATTTAATAATAAACTAATTATATATTGATGCTTTTTAAATGAATAAATATGTTCTAAAAATTGTATTTTTGCAAATCACTTGCTTCTGCTTTCAGTCTTTTCTGATGTTATGATTGAGGTATGTGAAGAGAATCCAGCTTTACAAGCAGAAGGAAGAAGTTTTAATAGAGTTTTCGGAGTGAATACTCGCCTATGCTGTTACACCAAAATTCGGCATGTGGCAGTTTTTTTAAAGAAGATTCCTTGCCATGTGAAAATACATTGTATTCCAAAAGTGTATCCAGGAATTCTATGGATTATACATTTAGCCTAAAGATGACATATTTCAAAAATATAAATATGTAGATAAAAGTAGATTTATTCTCCCATTTTATTTTTTTTTTAAGATTTATTTATTTACTTGAAAGAGTTACACAGAGAGAGGAGAGGCAGAGAGAGAGAGAGAGAGAGGTCTTCCATCAAGATGGTTCACTCCCCAATTGGCCTCAATGGCCAGTGCTATGCTGATCAGAAGCCAGGAGCCAGGAACTTCTTCCGGGTCTCCCACGTGGGTGCAGGGGCCCAAGGACTTGGGCCATAGCAGAGAGCTGGATCAGAAGTGGAGCAGCCGGGTCTCAACCGACGCCTGTATGGAATGTCGGTGCTTCAGGCCAGGGCGTTAATCCGACCCCTCCCATTTTATTTAAAAAAAATTTTTTTTAAAGAATTTATTTGAGAGGCGGAGTTACAGAGAGAGGGAGAAAGGAGTAGATCTTTGATCCGCTGGTTCATTCCCCAAATGGCCGCAATGGCTGGAGTTGAGCTGATCTGAAGCCAGGAACTAGGAGCTTTTTGCAAGT
The DNA here is from genome assembly GCF_033115175.1 of Lepus europaeus. NCBI lineage: Eukaryota > Metazoa > Chordata > Mammalia > Lagomorpha > Leporidae > Lepus > Lepus europaeus. The sequence continues at coordinate 114,030,449 of NC_084827.1, read as the reverse complement.
CTCCCACATGGATGCAGGAGCCCGCACCTGGGCCATCTTCCACTGCTTTCTCAGGCCAAAAGCAGGGAGCTGGATCTGAAGAGGAACAGCCCATGTGGGATGGTGGCGTGCAGGCAGAAGCTTAGCCCACTGTGCTGTGGCTCCAGCTCCTCTCCCATTTTAGAAAGTAGCCTAGCAGGTGAAAGTTAAAAAACATAGATTGAGTTCAGTATAGTTTTCAAACAAGAATACAAAAGCCATATGGCAGCTAGTCTTGTCCAACAATGTAAAGAAACATTAGCTGTAAGAATTTCTTTTTTTTTTTTTTTTTTTATTTTTGACAGGCAGAGTGGACAGTGAGAGAGACAGAGAGAAAGGTCTTCCTTTTGCCGTTGGTTCACCCTCCAATGGCCGCCGCGGTAGCGCGCTGCGGCCGGCGCACCGCGCTGTTCCGATGGCAGGAGCCAGGTGCTTCTCCTGGTCTCCCCTGGGGTGCAGAGCCCAAACACTTGGGCCATCCTCCACTGCACTCCCTGGCCACAGCAGAGAGCTGGCCTGGAAGAGGGGCAACCGGGACAGGATCGGTGCCCCGACCGGGACTAGAACCCGGTGTGCCGGCGCCGCAAGGCGGAGGATTAGCCTGTTGAGCCACGGCGCCGGCCAGCTGTAAGAATTTCTAGCAGACTGCAGTGAGAGGTGTAGATAAATTTTGTAGATCCTTAAATTGGATGCTGTTGGACTTAAGGTCCCATCCAATTTCAAAAAGTAAACAGTCTCAGATTTCTTAAAAATCCCTGTTAAACTGTACTTATGTATCCATTAACATATTTGAATATTCTCTTAAGTCAGTAGTATGAAACTATTGTTGACTTTATTGCTATTTTGCATTTTTATTGTGCTTTTCCTCTGAGGATTTTCCTGTATTTTCTGGAGTCAACAAGATCAGTCTTCCTGAAATCTTGCTAAATTCCCTGTGAAAGATAATAAGCTTTGAAGACATTTTAGGGAGCCAGATGCTGTTTATGATACAGCTTAGTAGAATTGTAATATATTTGAGCACAGAATTTTAGAGTACTATGAGGGTCTGATTTTCAATTTTGAAAGAAAAACTGTAAACATAGTCTATGTAGTCTTTTATTTGTAATTGTTTATGTGATTTCAGAAGTAAATTGCTTAAGCTATTCTAATGTTGGTAAAGTTGGAATATGAAAAAAGGAAACAAAGTATTTAATCTCTTGAATTTGAAAATGCATATTAAATATAACCATGGCATAAATAAAATGAAGAATTGTAATTCTTAGAGTTTTTTACATGTAACATTTATCCTTATAACAATTCATATTTTAGTTTTATATGGAATGCAATGTCTGAGTTGGGTTTTTAGGTGGTTCAAAGTTAAGTGGAATTTCTCACTATCTTTGAGCTCAGTTTAATAAGTGTATATGACATCCAGCTTGAGGTTTATCCTTGCTGCATTTTTTTTTTTTTTTTTTTTGACAGAGTGGACAGAGGGAGAGAGAGAGAGACAAAGAGAAAGGTCTTCCTTTGCCGTTGGTTCACCCTCCAATGGTTGCCACTGCCGGCGCACTGCAGCTGGCGCATCCCTCTGATCCGAAGCCAGGAGCCAGGTGCTTCTCCTGGTCTCCCATGTGGGTGCAGGACCCAAGGACCTGGGCCATCCTCCATTGCACTCCCGGGCCATAGCAGAGATCTGGCCTGGAAGAGGGGCAACCGGGACAGAATTTGGCGCCCTGACCAGGACTAGAACCTGGTGTGCCGGCGCCGCAGGCGGAGGATTAGCCTATTGAGCTGCGACGCTGGCCTGCATTTGGGTTTTAAGCACTCATTTTCTGTAGAAGAGTCAAACCCACACATTCTTTAGTTTCATAAGCTCTATCATACTTATTAATAATGTCTAAGAATCTTAGAGTAAGTCAGAGGCTTGGTGTTGTGAAGCAGGAGAAGCATTGTGTTATTCAAGAGATAGTGATTGCAGTTGGTGTCCTGCCATTAACTGGGGTATGTATGACCTTGGGCAGGTTGCTTATCTCTGCTCAGTTTCATAAAATGAGAATTACAGAGCTGAAAGGGACCTTGGAAGCAGCCTAGTACAACTGTTCGTTTTACAGTTGAGGAAGCTTAGATAATTATAAGAAAGCTGGGACAAAACTCAGTTTCCTCACTCTGGGGTTAGTGTGTTTTCATCATACCTTGCAGCTAGGTGGTCTTTTTTTAATGTAAAAAACTTATGTAGATTACATAAATGACAGTGCAATGTGAAATTACTAGATGATTGCTTCTCAGAAAATATTTATGGAGTCTTTCTCAACCTGACCCCGATTTTACCCTAATCAGGTGCCTGCATTCTCCAGTGATTCCTAGGATTGTCTATTTTTCACAGCATTTCTATTATGCTATCTTCTATTAGTAGTATATCTTCCATTAGTAGTATCTTCTATTAGTAGGTAGCTCACTCCCCCCCCCCCCCCCATTCTTTATCCTTTCCTCTCCTCTCTTTTCAGATTTACTTATTTGAAAGGCAGAGTGACAGAGAGAGAGGGAGAGACAGGGAATCTTCCGTCTGCTGGTTCACTCCCCAAATGGCCATAAGGAAGCCAAGAGCCTGGAACTTCATCAGCATCTCCATATGGGTGGCAGGGGCCATCTTCCCAGTGCATTAGCAGGGAGCTGGATCTGAAGTGGAGCAGCTGGGACTTAAACAGGGATGTTAAGCTGCAGGTGTCAGCTTAACCTGCAGGGCTACAACGCTGGCCCTTACGCTTTTCTTTATATTGCCTACTGGGCAGAAAGCTCTTGAATTCAGAGACTGTTCATTTTCATACTTTAGATGCATAGCAGGATTTCTTTTACAGAGTTGGTACCCAGCTAAATGTTTTGTTTGTTGATAGACTGTTAGTGCTGTACACATATACCCATGTAGTTCAGATCTAGGAAGATGCTTATTTAGTAATTCTTAGGCAAGTTTTATTTTAGAGGGTGATACAGATAAGCCAATGAGGTTTGTTCAATTATTATTCCTATTTTACGGATGAAGAAGCTGAAGCACAGTGAAGTCAGTTAACTTGCCCATTGCCACCCTGAGTAGTAAGTGAGAGGGCTGAGATTTGAACCAAGTCTGTGTATTATTATTTTTTTTTTTAAGATTCATTTATTTGAGAGGCAGAGTTACAGAAAGAGGAAGAGACAGAGTAAGGTGTCTTTTTTTTTTTTTTTTTTTTAAGTTTTGACAGGCAGAGTGGACAGTGAGAGAGAGACAGAGAGAAAGGTCTTACTTTTGCCGTTGGTTCACCCTCCAATGGCCGTTGCGGTAGGCGTGCTGCGGCCGGCCGCAACGTGCTGATCCGATGGCAGGAGCCAGGTGCTTCTCCTGGTCTCCCATGGGGTGCAGGGCCCAAGCACTTGGGCCATCCTCCACTGCACTCCCTGGCCATAGCAGAGAGCTGGCCTGGAAGAGGGGCAACCGGGACAGGATCGGTGCCCCGACCGGGACTAGAACCCGGTGTGCCGGCGCCGCAAGGAGTAAGGTGTCTTTAATCCGCTGGTTCACTCCCCAAATGGCTGCAATGGCAGGAGTTGGGCCCATCCGAAAGCAGGAGCCAGGAGATTCTTTTGGGTCTCCCACGTGGGCACAGGGGCCCAAGCACTTGAGCCATCTTCTGCTGCTTTCCTGGGCCAATAGCAGGGAGCTGGATTGGAAGTGGAACAGCCATATAGAGTGCTGGTGCCGAAGTGTGGGTCCTGTCTGTGTTAATCACTAGAATATCCACTCAAATATATTGCCTAATTGAATAATTTCTTGAATAATTGAATAATTTTTAGTTTTTCTTTAGCAAATTTTAATTTACTGATCAGTCTTTTAGGCTCATTCAATTTACCTCTAAATTTTGTGTCTTTTTTTTTCTGGCATGATTTTATAGATATTTTCACATAAGATTAAAAAAAAAAAAAACAAGCTTTCTAAAAGAAAGCTGTACCAGCTGTGCAAATCGTACTTTTTTTTTTTTTTTTTAAGATGTTTCATCCCTTCATGGAAAATGTTAGAGATAGATTAATGAAAAATCTTATTTTCATGTTTGATAATCTGATTTGGAATTCCATTTATCTTAATATTTTGGCCTCTTAAGCCCAATGGAACCATAACAAATAAACATTGGAATTTGAACAGAGGATTTTCCGTTGTCATGTTGGAGTAGTCTGCTTATTGTGGAGGCTTTATAGCTTGATGGATAAGGCTCTGGACTAAATTGTGATGCTTTCTGGCAGGTGTCAACTCTATTATTATATATATATTATATATATATACATAAATATGGGCAGGAAAAAGGCTTGACTCGCAGTCTGACTCTTCTGTAAGGAATATTTTTAAACACACTTAGTTTTAATTCCTTTATTGCCCCCGTAGCATGTATTATATGGTAAACCTAATGAGAGGCAGAGAAAATTTAAATGGATTGATGAGAATTCAAAACATGGAGTGGAAAGGTACAAGAGCAGATTCAGGTGGTAGGTTGTGAAACTCAATTCCCATCTCTCCAGTGTGGCTTTATCATTAACTCTGAAATTTTGTTGACTTGAAGATGGCAATTTGCTCCTGCATTTAAATAAAAGTAGATTCTACAAAGATTGATCAGAAAGCCAAATATGGATTTTTTTTTAGGATGACTTGTAATATTTATTCCTTTCCATCTGTAAGGATTATTAAGATGATTATACTCATACATTTATGCCTTTCTTTGGAAACTGATTAGGCTTCCATTCTAAAGCTTTCCTTACATGTGATGCGCTGTGCGGTGTCAGGTCCCCCTGCCTGTCACTGCATGTGCTTTCCGTTTCAGGATGATTGTAGGACAGGTGAGAGGGTTTGCATGAAGCTATCCTATTCATTCTGTCTGATAAGACCCAAGGCATGCTTTCTTTTTATGATCAATAATATGTATTTACTTCTTAAGAAAGTACAGTGTTAACATTTTCTGGCAGATTCTGCCCCCTCCCCCCCAGCACGTGCCAATGTTATTTCATTGAGTGGGTGTACTATAGTTCACCACCCTTGCCTAGGTATTGTGTGGCATGATTCTTTTGGTTACCCGTGATAGAAAGCGCACCTTTGTTAAATTAACAAAGTGAACCTGCTGGTTTACATAACTGAGAATCTTATAGTTGGAGGAGGATGGAATGGTTTTGGAAACAACTAGATCCAGCATCTCTAACAATGTCATTTGATGTCCTTGTTTTTCTGGATTTTTCTAGCTTCTTGCTTCTGAAGCCTCAGATACATATATTTAGCTTAGCAAACACATTTAAAAGACAACTTCTCTTTCCTGAAATGCACATGTGAGTTCTGGGGTCGCTGTGATTATTACTGCTTGGGACCTGGGAGATGAGGTGTATAGTGAAAGTAGCCACAGAAAGGGAACCCACAGAAGGCCATGATTGACAGTCTACTTGAGATCGTATGGATTGGGTAAGGTACAATTTTCCTGATGAAGGTCTGCTGGTGAACAAAACAGCTGTGTGGGAGTCATTTAGATGATTTTTAAATTTTGTATTTTATGGCTGTTACAGACAATGATGTGGTAAAGGTAAAATTAAAAAAAATAGATTCTTTATTGAATTATCAGCAATTTTAGAGCTCTTGATCAATGTTGCTAAATTATTATGATTATCTTTTTTTTTTTTTAACAGAGATAGAGAGAGAGAGACAGAGAAAGGTCTACCTTCTGTTGCTTCACCTCCCAAATGGCCACCACGGCCGGCGCTGTGCTGATCTAAAGCCAGGAGCCAGGTGCTTCTTCCTGGTCTCCCATGCCGGTGCAGGCGCCCAAGTACTTGGGCCATCCTCCAATGCCCTCCTGGGCCACAGCAGAGAGCTGGACTGGAAGAGGAGCAACCAGGACTAGAACCCGGCGCCCATATGGGATGCCGGCACCACGGGCGGAGGATTAGCCAAGTGAGCCATGGCGCCGACCCCGCTAAATTACTTTTTGAATGTGTTTAGCTCGTATACCAGCAGAGGATAAAATGGGCACATATTTTTGAATCACATGTCATGTTCAACCAACCCATTCTACACATACTGGGCTTAAATATATATATTTTTAAAGATTTATTTGGGGCTGACACTGTGGCATAGTAGGTAAAGCCACCACCTGCAGTGCCAGCATCCCATATGGGCCTGGCTCAAGTCCCGGTTGCTCCTGTTCCTATCCAGCGCTCTGCTTTGGCCTGGGAAAGAGTAGAAGATGGCCCAACTCCTTGGGCCTCTGCACCCACGTGGGAGACCCTGAAGAAGCTCCTGACTCCTGGCTTCAGATCGGCTCAGCTCTGGCCATTCTGGCCATTTGGGGAGTGAATGAGCAGATGGAAGACCCTTTCTCTCTCTCTGCCTCTGCGTAACTCTGACTTTAAAATAAATCTTAAAAAAATAAAAATATTTATTTATTTATTTATTTATTTATTTGAAAGGCAGAGTTAGAGAGAGGCCAAGAGAGAGAAAAGGGTTGGTCTTCCATCTGCTGGAGTTGAGCTGATCCGAATTTGGGAGCCAGGATCATCTTCTGGGTCTCCCATGTGAATGCAGGGGCCCAAGCACTTGGATCACCTTCTACTGTTTTCCCAGGCCATAGCAGAGAGCTGCATCGGACGTGGAGCAGCTGGGACTTGAACCAGCACTGATATGGGATGCCAGCACTGCAGGCAACAGTTTTACCCACTACGCTAGAGTGCTGGTGTCTTAAATATTATTAACAAATGCTTTATCCAAAGAGCTTATCCAAAGAGCTGCAAACCTGACATTGAACAAATATCTAATCCAGTTTATCAAATGTCTTATTATATTTTCTCTTAATATTTCCTCTTATTTTTTAAATTTTATGGTTATCAACAAAAAAACCGAAAGGCTGATCAAATGGTAGTAGTCTGGAATCTCCCTTTTTCACCCCCGTTCTTCCTAGTTTCTCTTCTCTAGTTGACAGCATTATGCTTACTTTTTGTACATTGGTATCATATATAAAAAACATTATTACAAAATAAGTTAATGTAACATGTTTTAAAGTGCATACTTTGTGTTGTACCTGGGTTCCAATTTGAGCCTTTTTTTTTTTTTTTGACAGGCAGAGTGGTCAATGAGAGAGAGAGAGACAGAGAGAAAGGTCTTCCTTTGCCATTGGTTCACCCTCCAATGGCCGCCGCGGCCGGCACGCCGCACTGATCCGAAGGCAGGAGCCAAGTGCTTCTCCTGGTCTTCCATGTGGGTGCAGGGCCCAAGGACTTAGGCCATCCTCCACTGCACTCCTGGGCCACAGCAGAGAGCTGGACAGGAAGAGGATCAACTGGGACAGAATCTGGCGCCCCGACTGGGACTAGAACCCGGTGTGCCGGCGCTGAGGCAGAGGATTAGCCTATTGAGAGTCTTGCCACTTAATGTAGTATTAGGTTACTTAAACTCTCAGTGCCTCACGTATAGATTTTCTTGTTTGTAGGAAGGAATCATAATAGTATCCACCTCCCAGTGTTTGAGAATTAAATGAGAAGTGCATGGCATGTTAATTGTGTGTGGGTATAATGATACTTCAGAATTTAAGTGATTGTTCTTTTTGTGATGAAGACTAGGGAACAACAAGTATTAATGATATATGGTCAGAAACACTTCACTTAGATGGCTTGTCTCTCTGGTCTGTTGAAGAATTCCAGCAGAGTTGTATCTGACATAAGCAGATTTCAGATGATGTTCTAAATTGCTACTTTTATAATTTAGTTCCTGTAATTTTCTATGACTTGAGGATTGATTAGATTTATGAGACATGGTTATATCATTTAAGCCACAAAGCACTAGATTTGGATTAGCAGTCTCATTCTTTCTTTGATAGGCAGTAATATACTCTAAAGCACTATATTGCAAGTTTTTTTTTTTTTTTTTTAAACCAGGACTTTTTTAAAAAATAAATTTTTAGGCCAGTGCTGCGGCTCACTTGGCTAATCCTCCACCAGCACCCCGGGTTCTAGTCCTGGTTGGGACACCAGATTCTGTCCCGGTTGCTCCTCTTCCAGTCCAGCTCTCTGCTGTGGCCCGGGAAGGCAGTGGAGGATGACCCAGGTGCTTGGGCCCTGCACCTGCAGGGGAGACCAGGAGGAAACACCTGGCTCCTGGCTTCTGATTGGCACAGTGCACCAGCCCTAGGGGCCATTTGGGGAGTGAACCAATGGAAAGGAAGACCTTTCTCTCTGTTTCTGTCTCTCTCTCACTGTCTAACTCTTCCTGTCAAAAAAAAAAAAGTAATAAAATAAATAAATTTTTAAAAATCTGTTTGAAAAAAAAAAATCTATTTGAAAGGTAGAAACAGATCTTGTATCCTGATCCTGTACTCCCCAAATGCCTGCAAAAGTAGGGGCTGGGTTAGGCTGAAGCCAGAAGCCAGAAATTCAATCTGGGTCTTCCATGGGTGTCATAGGGATGCAAGTATATGGGTCATTACCTGCTGCCCTCTGGGGTTTGCATTAGCAGGAAGCTGAAATCTGAGGTAGAGTCGGGACTTGAACCCAGGCACTCTAATGTGAGGTAAGGTGGTTAACCACTAGTCCAAATGTCTGTGTGCCCTGCAAGTTTTTAAAAGGGGGCCTACATATTTGTTTGTTTTAGTATGTTCTTATTTGTAGCCAGGAGCATGTTTATGTATAGTGGGTGCCTCATTGTGTTTACTAGTAGGTATGTAGGTGATGTGAACAGGGATTTGCATCCTTTTTCCATCGCATTTTGTCTTTGTGACCCTACCCATATTTGCCATTGTCGCTTTTGTTGTTGAGTTTTTTTTTTTTTTTTCTTTTGAGAAGAAAAGCAGGGACAGAAAGTAAGGTAATATTAAGGAGTCATTGAAAAGTAACTTTTTTTTTTGAAGACTTATTTATTTGCAAGTCAGAGTTACACAGAGAGAGGAGAGGCATAGAGACAGAGAGAGAGAGAGAGAGAGAAGGTGAGAGAGAGAGAGACAGAAAGGGAGGTCTTCCATCCACTGGTTCACTCTCCAATTGGCTGCAACGGCCAGAACTGCGCTGATCCCAGGCCAGGAGCTAGGAGCTTCTTCTGGGTCTCCCACATGGGGGCAGGGGCCCAAGGACTTGGGCCAATTTCTACTGCTTTCTCAGGCCATAGCTGAGAGCTGGATTGGAAGTGGAGCAGCCGGGTCTTGGCACTTTGGGCCAGGGCATTAACCCGCTGTGCCACAGCGCCAGTCCCGAAAAGTAACTTTAAGCTTATGTTCCTTCATCTGTATATGTTCCTATGTTGTACAGTATTCATAACTATCTTTATTTTTTTTAACTTCTATTTAATGAATATAAATTTCCAAAGTACAGCTTATGGATTACAATCGCCCCCCCCCATAACTTCCCTCCCACCCGCAACCCTCCCCTTTCCCGCTCCCTCTCCCCTTCCATTCACATCAAGATTCACTTTCAATTCTCTTTATATACAAAAGATCAGTTTAGTATATATTAAGTAAAGATTTCAACAGTTTGCACCCACATAGAAACACAAAGTGAAAAATACTGTTTGAGTACTAGTTATAGCATTAAATCATAATGTACAGCATGTTAAGGATAGAGATCCTACATGAGGAGTAAGTGCACAGTGACTCCTGTTGTTGACTTAACAATTTGATACTCTTGTTTATGGCATCAGTAATCTCCCTAGGCTCCAGTCATGAGTTGCCAAGGCTATGGAAGCCTTTTGAGTTCACCGACTCTTATCGTATTTAGACAAGGTCATAGTCAAAGTGGACGTTCTCTCCTCCATTCAGAGAAAGGTACCTCCTTCTTTGATGACCTGTTCTTTCCACTGGGATCTCACTCGCGGAGATCTTTCATTTAGGTCTTTTTTTTTTTTTTTGACAGAGTGTCTTGGCTTTCCATGCCTGAAATCCTCTCATGGGCTCTTCAGCCAGATCCGAATACCCTAAGGGCTGATTCTGAGGCCAGAGTGCTGTTTAGGACATCCCTCATTCTATGAGTCTGCTGTGTATCCACTTCCCATGTTGGATCGTTCTCTCCCTTTTTTGTTCTATCGGTTAGTATTTTCAGGCACTAGTCTTGTTTATGTGATCCCTTTGATTCTTAGACCTATCATTATGAACAATTGTGAACTGAAATTGATCACTTGGACTAATGAGATGGCATTGGTACATGCCTCCTTGATGGGATTGAATTGGAATCCCCTGGTATGTTTCTAACTCTGCCGTTTGGGGCAAGTCAGCTTGAGCATGTCCCAAATTATACATCCCTTCCCTCTCTTATTCCCACTCTTATATTTAACAGGGATCACTTTTCAGCTAAGTTTCAACACTTAAGAATAACTGTGTATTAATTACAGAATTAAACCAATATCATAACTATCTTTAAAGTGAATGTATGATCTAGTTAATACATACACAAAAACTCAATCACAATTGTTAAATCTCATTTCTTTTCACCGTTATAATATTGTGGTATCTATAAGGCATATAATCACTTTTCTTACTTTGAATTGCTTTATTATTTTTGAGATAGAATATTTTTAATTGACATTATAGTCAAAGATTTAATGCTCCACTAAATAAAGAGTTCAACAAATAAAAAGTAAAAAAGACTATAGTTGAGCTGAATTACTTCTTTAGTATAGAGTTCAAGGAGTTGATTTATTGGACAAAGGGAGGTAAATGTTTTTGTTACTGAATGTGTATTGTTATTATTTTTTTTCTTAAAGATTTATTTATTTATTTGCAAGTCAGAGTTACACAGAGAGAGAAGAGGCAGAGAGAGAGAGAGGTTGTCCATCTGCTGGTTCATTCCCCAGTTGGCCGCAATGGCCGGAGCTGCGCTGATCCGAAGCCAGGAGCCAGGAGGAGCTTCCTCCGGGTCTCCTATGCGGGTGCAGGGGCCCAAGCACTTGGGCGCCATCTTCTACTGCTTTCCCAGGCTAAAGCAAGAGAGCTGGATCGGAAGTGGAGCAGCCAGGTCTCAACCGGCGCCCATATGGGCTTCAGGCCAGGGTGTTAACCTGCTGCGCCACAGTGCTGGCCCCTTGTCATTATTTTCTTAATAGGATAAGTAGGATTTTTTTTTTTTTAATTAATTTATTTTTTTGACAGGCAGAGTGGACAGTGAGAGAGAGAGAGACAGAGAGAAAGGTCTTCCTTTGCCGTTGGTTCACCCTCCAATGGCTGCGGCCGGCGCATCGCGCTGATACGAAGCCAGAAGCCATGTGCCTCTCCTGGTTTCCCATGTGGGTGCAGGGCCCAAGCACTTGAGCCATCCTCCACTGCCTTCCCGGGCCATAGCAGAGAGCTGGCCTGGAAGAGGGGCAACTGGGACAGAATCCGGCGCCCTGACCAGGACTAGAACCCGGTGTGCCGGTGCCGCGGCGGAGGATTAGCCTATTGAGCCGCGGTGCCGGCCGATAAGTAGGATTTTAAGGCTTATTAACATCTAATTCATACTTTAAAAAAATTGATTTATTTGAAAGGCAGAGTTAGAGGGCTCTCCCATCCACTGGTCACTCCGCAAATGGCTGCAAACAGCTGGGTCTGGGCCAGGCAGAAGCCAGAAGCCTGTAACTCCACCTGGGTCTCTTTTTGGGTTGCAGGGACCCAAGTATGTGGACTGTGTTAACGTTGCCTTCCCAGACACGTTAGCAGGGAGCTACATTGGAAGTCAAGCAGCAGGAACTTAAACTGGTGCTCCTGGGAGGCCAGGGTAGCCCGCAGCAGCTTAACCCACTGCATGGCCACAACGCCTTCCCCCTAATTCACACTTTTAAATAATGCCTTGTGGATTAGGTCAAACACAGGCTGTGAGTTGTCAGTTTCCAACTTTTGATGTCAACAGATGAATTATAATGTAGTTGTAGCGTATGCCGTCAGGGTGTTATAGTCATTGGTCGTTTGGTTGCTAGAAATGAACTTAAGCAGAACAAGTTTCGTGGTAGAAGGATATGGTGTTGGATATCTCTTAGAACACAGGTAGGTCTCTAGTTAGGCCTCAAGGGGACCAAACCAGAAACAGAAAATTAAAGAACTACAGTAGTACATATTCTCTTGTGGATCACAGAGCAACCTTCCCAAAGCTCTGAAGTAAAGTTGTCTGAAATGGAGAAGTAGGGAGGAAGGAAATTGTATTTCTGTCATAGAAGTGTGAATAAAGTACTCCCTAGAGAAGGAAGTTATATAACTTTCCTCCAGTTTAACTGCTGTTAAAAGATATTTTGTTTCAATTGGTATGTCTTGATTGCTAGTGAGATTGAACTTAATACTTGTATGAAAAGCCCATTGCCAGTATTTCTTGAAGTTTATATCTTATACATTTGAATATATGATCAAATTCAAAGTCAAGCTTGTTAGTATTTGATGGAACCATTTTCCTCCATCATGTTTTTTTCTTTTGTGTGTTTTGTATTTCCCATTATATAATTTTTATGCTTTTACTGAATTCAGTATCGGTTTTTCTTTCTGATATTTTTAGGTGTCTTAAGTCTTTGCAAGTTACTACCTTCTAAATTCTAAATAGTCTAATTTTGCTATGATTCAGTTGACTTTAATTTTAAATTTCATGAGATATCTTACAGTTCACATTGAACCATAACACATACAAAAAATGCATGCAAAATACCACTCAGTGAGGTATTATAAATCCTGACCTGTGGAACTGCCACTCAGGCAAGAAATCACTTCAGAAGCTCTCCTTCCCCTTAGTCACTGCTTTTTTCCTGCAACTATTCTGACCTAGTTCTGCCTGACGTTGAACTTCATATAAATGGACTCTTGTCTATCCGTGTCTAGCTGCATTTGTTCTGAACAACGATGTTAATTTCTAAAACTAATTCATCTTTATTGCTCTTTAGTATATTACTTCGCATGAATATACATTTTATACACTCCATTGATTGATACTTGATTATTCCCACAGTTTTTACTACTAATAATGCTGTTATGAGCATATTCTCCTCATGCACTGTTATCTGTTGGGTAGGTAACAGTAAATATGTTGGGTTATAGTTATGTGTGTGTTTGCTTTTCATAGATCTGCTAGTTTCCAAGGTGGTTGTACCATTTTATACTCCCTTAAACAGAATATGCTATCTTGGATTATTTAGCATCCTCACCTATAATTAATATTGACAGTATTACTCATTTTAGCTATTATGGAGGTTATGAGGTAGTATCTCTTTGTGGTTTTAATTTTCATTTCCCTGATAACTAAAGGTGTATATCACTTTCATACAATTTATTGGTCTTTTGGATATTTTTTGTGATGTGCCTATTCAAAAGTTTTGTTCATTTTTGTCCTTTGTAATTTAAAAAAATATCAGAAGGAATTAATTCTTCTTGCATTTTAGTAAGAAATGTGACTTTTTAAAATTTATTTGAGGGGCTGGTGTTATGGTGTAGTGGGTGGGGCCGCCGCCTGCAGTGCCAGCATCCCATATGGGCACCAATTTGAGTCCCAGCTGCTCCACTTCCCGATCCAGCTCCCTGCTAATGGCCTGGGAATGCAGTGGAGAATGGCCCAAATCCTTGGGCCCCTGTACCCACTTGGGAGACCTGGAAGAAGCTCCTGGCTTCGGATCAGCACGACTGTGGCCACTGTGGCCATTTGGGGAGTGAACCAGTGGATGGAAGATCTGTCAGTCTCTGTCTCTCCCCCTCTTTCTCTAACTCTGCCTTTTGAATAAAATAAATAAATCTTTTAGAACATTTTTAATTTGAGAGACATTGCCTGTCTGCTGTTCACTACCCAAATTCCCACAACAGATAGGTCTGGAACGTGCCAGAGCCAGCCAGGAAATCCAGTGAGGTTCCTTACTTGGGTGGCAAGGACACAGCTACTTGAACCATTGCCAGCTGCCTCCCACAGTGCACATTTGTAGGAAAGTTGGAATCAGGTGTCCAGGAACTCTAATCCAGGTACTCCATGGGATGTGGATACCTTTTTTTTTTTTTTTTTTTTAAGGATTGATTTCTTTGAAAGGCAGTGAGAGAGGAGGAGGTGGGTGGGGGGGGGGGATTTCTTCCATCTGCTGGTTCACTTCCCAAATGGCCACAACAGCCAGGACTTGACAAGTCCGAAGCTAGGAGCCTAAAACTCCTGAAACTCCCTCTTTGTCTCCCATGTTGATGGCAGGACCATTTTCTGCTGCTTTCCCAGGTACATTAGCAGGGAGCTGGATTGGAAGCGGAACAGCTGGGATTTGAACCAGTGCTCTGAATTGGATGCCAGCACTACAAGTGGTGGTTTAACTCACTGTGCTGTAGGTTAACATGAGTGTCTCTTTTTTTTTTTTTTTTTCCAGTTTTTATTTGAAAGGCAAAGTTACAGAGAGAGGAGAGAGAGAAAGAGAGCAAGCTTCCATCTGCTGGTTTACTCCTCAGAGTCACGATGGCAAGGGGTGGGCCAGGTGGAAGTCAGGAGCCAGGAGCTTCATCAGGGTGCAGGAACTCAAGCACTTGGGCTATCTTCTGCTGCTTTCCCAGGTGCCTTACAGGAAGCTGGATCTTAAGTGGAGCAGCCAGGACTCAAACTGACGCCCAAATGGGATGCCAGCTTTTCAGGTGGCAACTTAAACCTCTGTACCACTGTGCTGGCCCCCAACATGGATATCTTAATTGCTTGGGTAGACTCCCACCCTGGGAACTGTTTTTTATTAAATCGTTCCCACACCACATTTTTTGGCATGCTTTTTCCTTTTCTTTGTGGTGTTTAAGAAGCCTTTTTCAATTTCAGGTTCATAAAAGTGTTTTTCTGTATTATCTCTTCTTGATGTAGCATTTATAGCTGTAAATTTCCCTCTAAGGGCTGATTTAGTTCATCCCATACGTTCTGATATGCTGTGCTTTTTGTTTCTATTTATCTCAAGTGTTTTGATTTTTCTTGACAGATTGATTTTTAGGAGTATGTTAATTTCCATATATTTGTGAGTTTCCCAGAATTCTTTTATTACTGATTTCTAATTTAGTCTTATTGTGGTTATAGAACATACTTTTTAATCTTTTCCGGTTTGTTGGTGCTTTTTTTTAATGCTAGAATGAGGTACTTCAAAAAGTTGGTGGCAGTGGGAATTAAAAGATGTTTATTTTGGTGCAAACAAATTGTAAAATCAGTGCGCGAATTTTTTTTCATTATTTACATTTCCATGAACTTTTTGAAGACCCTTAATGAGCTTGAATGTTGGTTGTTGTTGTTGTTGTTGTTGTTTTTCACTAAAACTTATCTTTTCATTACGTTTTCCATTAACTTTTTTTGTTTGTTTCAGTGAGGACTTGGGCCCCTCTGTAGCAAAATGTATTTTCAAAAAATATTTATTTGAGGGGAAGTAAGAGGATGAGAGCTCCCATTCACTGGTTTGTGCCCCAGATGTCCTCAAGTGACTGGGAGCCAGGGACTCAGTCAGTGTCCCTTCTGTGTGGATGATAGAAACCCAATCACTTGAGCCATCACCACTGTCCTCCAGGATGTGCTCTGTTAGGAAGCTGGAAACAGCAGCTAGAAGTCAAACCGAGGCACTCCAGTGTGGCATGTGGACATCCTAACTTGTGTCTCAGCTGCTATGATGGCCAAATGCCCACTCCCTTCACAGACTTTCGAAGTACCTTTGTATATACAGGCTTTTATTGGAAACTTTCAAAGTGTGCTTTAGATGAATGTGTATTATGTTGTATAGAG
Organism: Lepus europaeus; assembly: GCF_033115175.1. Taxonomy (NCBI): domain Eukaryota; kingdom Metazoa; phylum Chordata; class Mammalia; order Lagomorpha; family Leporidae; genus Lepus; species Lepus europaeus. The sequence continues at coordinate 114,014,765 of NC_084827.1, read as the reverse complement.
TACTTTGTAGATGTCTGTTGGGTCTACTGTTGTTGGTTTATAGTGTCTAAGTCTTCTATTTCTTGATCGTCTGCTATTTATCATGTGCTAGTTCTGTTTCTTATTGTTGGTGTGGAGTGTAGCATTGAAGTCTTCTGTTTTTGTTGCATTGTCAATTTTTCTCTTTAATTCTGTCACTTTGGGCTCTGTTACAGGGTGCATATAGGTTTGTAATTGTTGTATCTTCCCAGTAAATCAACTCGACATGTGATAAATTGTTTTTTTTTTTTTTTAAGATTTATTTATTTATTTGAAGGGCAGAGTTACGGGGGGGTGGGGTGGTTGGTCTTCCACCCACTGGTCCACTCCCCAGAAGGCCACAATGGCCGGAGCAGGGCCGATCCAAAGCCAGGAGCTTCTTCCTGGTCTCCCACACAGGTGCAGGGGCGCAAGCACTTGGGCCATCTACTGCTTTCCTAGGCCAAAGCAGAGAGCTGGATTGGATGTGGAGCAGTCGGAACTCGAACCAGCACTCATATGTGATGTCCGCACTGCAGGCGGCAGCTTTACCTCCTAAACCACAGCGCTGGCCCCTCTCTTTATTTCTCATGTTGTTTGTGGTAGGTCTTTTTCCACTTAGTTATAGGTTGAGTATCCCTTATTGAAAATGCTTGAGATTAGAAATGTTTCACACTATTTCAGATTTTTGGATTTTATTTATTTATTTATTTATTTATTTTTTGACAGGCAGAGTTGGACAGTGAGAGAGAGACAGAAACAGAGAGAAAGGTCTTCCTTTCCATTGGTTCACCCCCTAAATGGCTGCCACGGCTGGTGCGCTGTGCCGATCCGAAGCCAGGAGCCAGGTGTTTCCTCTTGGTCTGCCCTGCGGGTGCAGGGCCCAAGCACCTGAGCCATCCTCCACTGCCTTCCCGGGCCACAGCAGAGAGCTGGACTGGAAGAGGAGCAACCAGGACAGAATCTGGCGCCCCAACCGGGACTAGAACCCGGGGTGCTGGCGCCACAGGTGGATGATTAGCCAAGTGAACCATGGCACCAGCCAGATTTTGGGATTTTATATAAACTTCTACTGGTTGAGCATCGCTAACTTGAAAATCCGAAATCAGGAACACTCCAAAACCGAAGTTCTACTACTAGGTGCTCAAAAACATTTGGGCTTTGGACTACTATGGAATTTGGGTTTTTGAGTTAGAGATGCTCCTATACTTTGATTTGTATCTTTTAAAAAAATTTTTTTTAATTAATGTAAAGAAAATAGCTTTTATGTATTCCCATTTGTATCTTTGACAAAGTGTGTAGACAGCATTTAGTTGTATCTTGTTCTTTTCTCTTTCTTTCCTTTTTTTTTTTTTTTTTTGCGAGGCAGAGTTAGAGACAGAGAGAAAGGTCTTCCTTCCGTTGGTTTACTCCCCTAATGGCCACTATGGCCAGCGCTGCGCTGATCCAAAGCCAGGAGCCAGGTGCCTCCTCCTGGTCTCCCATGCGAGTGCAAGGCCCAGGCACTTGGGCCATCCTCCACTGCCTTCCCGGGCCACAGCAGAGAGCTGGATTGGGAGAGGAGCAACCGGGACAGAATCCGGTGCTCCGACCCTGGGGTGCTGGCGCCGCAGGTGGAGGATTAGCCTAGTGAGTCACGGCGCCGGCCTCTTTCCTGTTAAAGATTTATTTATTTATTTGAAAGAGTTACAGAGAAGTAAAGGCAGAGAGAGATACCTTCCATCATATGGTTCACTCCCCAGTGGCCTCAATGGCTGGTGCTGGGCCAAGCTGAAGCCAGGAGCCAAGAGCTTCTTCTGGGACTCCCATGTGGGTGCAGGGACCCAAGCACTTGGGCCATCTTCTGCTGCTTTCCCAGGTGCATTAGCAGAGCTGGATTGGGAGTGGAGCAGCTGAGACTGAAACCAGTGCCCCATGTGATCCTGGTGCTGCGGGTGGTGGCTTTACCTGCTATGCCCCAGTGCCGGCCCAAGATCTTATTATTTTTTAATATTTATTTATTTATTTGAAAGAGTTACACAGAGAGAGAGAGAGAGGTCTTCCTTCCGCTGGTTCACTCCCCAATTGGCCACAATGACTGGAGGGAGCCGTACCGATCTGAAGCCAGGAGCCAGAAGCTTCTTCCTGGTCTCCCACATGGGTGCAGGGTCCCAAGTACTTGGGCCATCTTCTGCTGCTTTCCCAGGCCATAGCAGAGAGCTGGATAGGAAGTGGAGCAGCTGGGACTTGAGCCAGGCCCATATGGGATGCTGGCACTACAGGTGGCAGTTTTACCCGCTATGCTACAGTGCTGTCCCATCTTGATTTCTTCCTGTAGATTCAATTTACCATTTGATATTTTCCAGCTACAATAAAGTTTGTCTCCCCTGTGTCTTTTGTGTCATTACATTTCCATATGTGATAGGCTCAGCAATATGATTACACATGTGTTGTATGTGCAGTTGCTTTTTCAATCAGTCAAGGAGAATATGCAGTTATCCTGTCTCATAATTATTTATGCAGTTACCTGTGTTGGCACTCATACTTTTTTTTCCATATAGATTTGGTTAACTCTATGGTGCATCCAGAACTCATCCTGCTCTTCTACCAGCTCCAGTCTATTGTTTAGCTACTCTAGGGAGCTTTTAATTTCAATGATTGTATGTTTTAACTCCAGAATTTTTATTTTTTATAATTTTTACTTTTCATTGATGTTCTTTATTAGTTGAAGCATTGTCATATGTTCGTTTGGTTCTTTGGACATAGCTTGAGTTTTTTGAACATATTTATAATAGCTCTTTTTAACTGTGTCTGGACCTAATGTGAGCCCTTTCAAAGGCACTTTCTATTGCCTGCCTTCCTTATGTATAAGTTACACTTTCTTGTTTCTTTTTATATCTCACGATATTTTGTTGAAAACCACAGTTTAGGTAGTGTGTCATGGCAACTCTGCATGTGGATCCTCATCTCCCCCACCCCCTGGAATTGTTGCTGTTTACTTGTTCTGTGGCGTGGACAGAGTAGTTCAGTGATGGCTGTTTTCCCCACAGTGTACAAAGCCTTTGATGTTGCTTCTTGCAGGATCTCATTTTGGGCATGTGCACACTCTCCCTGGCCGTGAGGGATAGCTGTGGTTTTGGCCTTGCTTTCTTATCTATCTTTCCCCCAGTCTTTGTTGAGTTTGTGGCTGGTTTGCCCTATTGCTGTCAGTTTTCACTAATTGCTCGCTGTTTATGGTATTGTTTCCATCCACATCCTGGGGCATAAATTGCTCACTGGTCTGATCCCATTAAAGTCAGGCTTCTACGGAAGCTAACACTTGTGCTTATCCCAAGAGAGCTTACACTTGTGCTTATCCCAAGAGAGCTCTTACTAGCTTTGTCCTTACCTAGATCTCTTCGTTAAATTTGTAGCTGCTCTGCAGCTTTGCTTTTTTCTGCTACTATCATGGAACTACTGACTTCCTTATAGTTCATTCACAAGATTGCCATAGTTTTGGACAGTGCCCAGAGAAACAAACTGGCCCAATCTATTCCAGATAAAGTTAGTATCCGTGGGTAGGGCTCCAGAGGTTTCTGCTCTTATTCTCGCCTCCCCTCAACCTCTGCCTTGCTTAAGTGGACCTAGGGGTGGAGGCAGGAGATCAGTTCTCAGATGTCACCACTGCTCTGAGAGTGCCATAGGGGTGGTAGCCCCTGTTCTTCTCAGCTTGCCTTTCCTGGTAATGAACCATTTACCAATTACATTACAATTACCAATTACCATTACATGACTGGTAATGACTGCTTACCAGTTGAGTGACTGGAAACCAATATTTTTTTGCCCTGCAATGCTTGAGGTAGAGCTTCTGCTTACAATTGGGGATTGGTTGGGGGGAAGGAAGTCCCAGTGTCCTCATCTGTGCTTGTCTGGAATAGAGCTTTTGCAGCATGGAGCTGAAGACTGGGTGTGGGATGGTGAAAATGCCAGCAGCCACCTCCTGGGGTGAAACTGGAGTCCTACCCTGGGAGCAGGGAGCTCCCAAAGCACCTGCCTCATTAGAACTTCACCCCTGAGTTGCGTGGGTGGGGTGGGGGTGGCTTATGGTTCATAAGTCACAGATACTTGTTATTGTCACCTCATTAAATAGGTGATTTAAAATATTGTTTTTTTTACCAGTTAAATGACTTTTTCAGTAGAGAGCTGGTTTAGTGAGCTCTGCTGTATCATGCCACTGTTTCCAAAGAATCCCCTATATTTTATCTTTCAGAAACACTTTTATGCTTTTCATAGAGGTTTATAATCCTCCTGAAATTGATTTTTCTTATGGTGTGAGTTGGGACTAGGTTTCATTTCCATATGACTATCCTGTTGTCAAAGAATTGCTCTTTCCTGCTGCTTTGCAGTGCTACCCTTTTTTTTTTTTTTTTTTTGGAAATCAAGTGTCTGTACTAAGATCTGTTTCTGTGCTGTATATCTGTATCACTTGTTTATCCTTGTGCCAGTACCTTATATCTTCATTACTATAACTTTATAGTAAAATTGAAAGCCAGTAAAACAAGTCTTCTTACTTTTGGGTAGGCAGAATTCTAAAGATGTTCCCTCAGGATTTTTGTCCCCTGATTATTCAGTTGAACACTAATCTAGATACTGCTGTGAAGGGATTTTGTAGATGTAATTACGGTTACTAATTAACAGACTTTAAAATAGTGAAATTATCTCTGATTATTTGGGTGGGCCCAGTATAATCATGTGAGCTCTTAAAAAGAGGAAGGTGGAATAGAGAATCCTGAGTAAGATGCAGCAGAAGAGATCAGAGAACAAAGCGAGGAATGGACTTGACCTTCTGAAGCCTTTGAAATGAAACCACGAGCCAGGGAATTCAGACAGCCTCTAGAAGGTGAGATCAACCTCTGCTTGACGATAGTAGGGAAATGGGGACCTCTGTCTTAACAGCTGCTTGGAACTGAATTCTGCCAGCATCCTGAATGAGCCTGGAAGCACATTGTTCCCTAGGGCATCTAGTCAGGAATATAGACTTGTCTGGTACCTTGATTTCATTGTAGTGAATGAAGAGAACCATGCTGTGCTAGGATTTCTGGAGATAACAAATGAGTATTTTAAGCTGCTAAGTTTATAATAATTTGTTTGGATAGCAATAGAAAATTAATAAACACTTTACTGATTTTCTTTAAGATTACCTTGGCTAACTTTGTCTCTTGAAAGTTCTGCAAAAAGATAGTATGTTGATGGTGTGATTGAGATAACACTGAATCTAAAGGTCATTTCTATACAATAATGAGGGCTTCCAACCTTATATAAATTGTACTTGTTTCATCATTTCATATAGAATTTTATAGTTTTGTCTGTAATGATCTTGCATAATTATACTTTTGTGTGTTTTATATTTTTTAGATCTGTATAGGTTCTGCTATGGTTTTTGTTTTACTAATTAACAGACTTTAAAGTAGTGAGAAATCAAACATTTTATCATCATGAAGTGTCCCTCTTTAGTAATGCATTTTTTATCTAGTCTTAAGACAGATACACTAACATTCATTTGGTGTCTGTGTGATATGTTTTTCCATTCTTTTGTTTTGACTTCCATGTTTTTGCTGTCTTCTGTAAGTATCATGTTATTCTTCTTTTCAAAAAATCTTATTTGACCATGTTTGTCCTTTAATTGGAACATTTAGTACATTTGCATCTGATATACTTAGTGGCACAATTAGACTTAAGTTGTTAATACTAATAAATTATTTTTATTTATCCTGTCTGAGTTTTATTTTCTTTCCTGATTTTTGCAATATTATTTTGTATTTCAGTTAACTTCTCGTAATTGGCTTAATAGTGATACTGTCTTTTCTTGCTTCTTTAGTATTTAGAGATAACCATATGCCTCCTTGCTGTGTTAAAGTGTAAAATAAGTCAGTACTTTTTCCTGTTTTTGGTCAATGTAACAACTTTAGAAAAGATTAATTATACCTTTCCCTCTCTGGAAGTACATGCTGTTACTGGATAGTTTAGTTCTATATATGTTGTAACTGCCCACAAATATTAGTGTTTTGTTCTGTAATGATACATTCTTCATTCTTTAGTGCATCTATAGTCCTTTCTGTCTGCCCAGTAATATTCTTTAATATTTTCTGTATTTGGGCATGTCTGGTAACGAATTCTGTTTCTTGTTTGATAACGTCTGTTTTCCATCTTTGTTTTTGAAGGTTTTTTTGTACATAAAAATCTAGGTGGGCAGTTATTTATTTTTTAATTTATTTGAGAGGTAGAGTTACAGACAGGGAGGGAGAGACAGAGAGAAAGGTCTTCCATCCATTGGTTCACGCCCTGAATTGCTGGAGCTGAGCTGATCTGAAGCAAGGAGCCAGGAGCATCTTCCGGGTCTCCCATGCGGGTGCAGGGACCCCACACACTTGGGCCATCTTCTGCTTTGCATGCCATAAGCAGAGAGCTGGATTGGAAGAGAAGCAGCAAGACATGAACGGGCACCCAAATAGGACGCTGGTGCCTAAGGCTGAGGCTAGGCCCACTGTACCACAGCTCCTTTCAAGTTAGCATATTGTCCCTTTGAGACCTAGTTTCTATTGTTTGTGGTTAGAGGTCAGCACAGGTCTTCCTTCTTTGATTGTAATCCAGTTTGTTAAATCTGGTTGCTTTTCAGACTTTCTGAGTTTATTTTTGGCTTTCAGCAGTTTTGTGATGTCAAAGTGTAGTCTTTTATTCGTTCTGCTTGGTATTTCTAGAACTTTTTAGAAGTTTTTAGTTGGGACTGCGCTAGTCAGTGCCACTAGCTGCCTGTGACTGTATTTTGAAAAGTTAAAAATTCAGTTCCTCACATTTCAATTTCTCAGTAGCCACATGTTGCTATTGGCTATGGTATTGGCAGATGGAGAATATTTCTGTCATTGCCGGAAGTTCTGTCAGCACTGGTGAGTGCTGTCATCACTCAGAGAATTCTCAGACCATCTCACTGCAGACAGTGCTCCTGGCTTGTCTTCTTTCCTTCTGGCACTCCAGTTACACATGTATTAGACCACCTTACATAAGCCCTGTGTTTTCCATCTTTTTATTCCTGTAAAAGTTTTTTTATGATAGATTTTTCTGACCGACCTCCAGTCCATTAATCCTACTTTCTCAGGCCATAGCAGGGAGCTGGATTGGAAGAGGAGCCACCGAGACATGAACCAGTGCCCAGATTGGATGCTGAGGTCGCAGGCAGAGGCTTAACTTACTATGTCACAGCGTGGGCCCCTCCCAGTGGGTCTTTTTTTTTTTAAAGATGTATTTATTTATTTGAAAGTCAGAGTTACACAGAGAAAGGAGAGGCAGAGAGAGAGAGTTCTTCCATCTGCTGGTTCACTCCCCAATTGACTGCAATGGCCAGAACTACACCGATCAGGAACCAGGAACTTCTTCCGGGTCTCCCACGTGGGTGCAGGGGCCCAAGGACTTGAGCCATCTTCTACTGCTTTTCCAGGCCACAGCAGAGAGCTGGATCGAAAGAGGAGCAGCCAGGACTAGAACCGGCGCCCATATGGGATGCCCGTGCTTCAGGCCAGGACGTTAACCCACTGAGCCACAGCGCCGGCCCCCGCAGTGCGTCTTGATCTGTGTTTTTCATTTACTTTTCAGTCTTTTTTTTTTTTGTTTTGTGGAGGTGGGTTTCTGATTAATTTTATTGCATATAGGGCACTTTATGTGAAAAGGTGTAGAAATAATTTTTTTAAAGATTTATTTATTTTTTTGAAAGGCAGAGAGAAAGGTCTTCCATCCACTGGTTCACTCCCTGAATTGCTGGAGCTGAGCTGATCTGAAGCAAGGAGCCAGGAGCATCTTCCGGGTCTCCCATGCGGGTACAGGGACCCCACACACTTGGGCCAATGGCAGAGGGAAAGGGGGGGAGGGAGGGAGGGAGGGAGAGAGAGAGAGAGAGAGAGACTTCTCTTGGCTGGTTCACTCCCCAAGTGTCCACAATGGCCACAGCTAGGCCGATCTGAAGCCAGGAGCCTGGAACCTCTTCTGGGTTTCCCATGCAGGTGCAGGGGCCCAAAGACTTGGGCCATTTTCGACTGCTTTTCCGGGCCATAACAGAGAGCTGCATCAAAAGTGGAGCATCCAGGACTCCAACCGGCACCCATATGGGCTGGCAGCACTGCAGGCAGTGGCCCCTGTAGAAATAATTTGAAGCCTCAAATGATGCCAGTTTTTTCTGATAGAGGTTGTACACTTAATTATGGCAAGAATATGGGACACTAAAAATCTCAGGTTTTCTTCATTTTTAAGGGTGGAGATGATTAGAAGTTCGCCTTCAATTCTGTCTCTTGGTGTTATTCAGGGATCTTAAGCCAATGTTTGGGGCTAGCTCCAGATTTCATTTTTGCCTGGCTAGCCCAGAGAGGCTGTGGGATATTTTTCTTAGCTTCTTAGGGCCATAGTCTCTAGTTCTTAAAAAAAAATCAGCAGATGCCTGTAGGGAGGAGAAACCTCATACCAGGTTCACCTTTCTGAAATTTCTTCTTTGCCTGAAGTTTGTCCCCATGGTTCTTCACTGCCTGATACGTAGAAGCAGACTTTTCATTTTTTCACTGTCCAACTTGTCAGGTTGCCTTGGCCAGAAGATACTAATCTGATTTACCTGATCACTGGAAGGAGAAATTATTATTTGCTTTTATTTGTAATATTTTAATTGACTTTTGAAATTTTGAGTGATGTTAGTCTTTTTCTCCTTTACCACTCCTTTCTTGCATTACTCCCTCTTTATCTTCCTTTTTTTTAAATTGCCAGTTTCTTATGTAGTTTTTGAAGAGGCCAGCTTGTGGAGCAATTAGCCACCTAGAGTGGTAGGTTTAATTTGCAGGTGAAGTATCTTTGCCTTTTATGCCTTAGAGATTACTGTAATTTTTTTTAAAAAATTTTTTTTTTATTTTTTTGACAGGCAGAGTGGATAGAGAGAGAGACAGAGAGAAAAGTCTTCCTTTGCCGTTGGGTCACCCTCCAATGGCCGCCGTGGCCGGTGTGCTGAGGCCGGTGCACCGCGCTGATCCGATGGCAGGAGCCAGGTGCTTCTCCTGGTCTCCCATGGGGTGCAGGGCCCAAGCACTTGGGCCATCCTCCACTGCCTTCCCGGGCCATAGCAGAGAGCTGACCTGGAAGAGGGGTAACTGGGACAGAATCCGGTGCCCCGACCAGGACTAGAACCTGGTGTGCCGGCGCCGCAAGGCGGAGGATTAGCCTAGTGAGCCGTGGCACCGGCCAAGATTACTGTAATTTTAAAAGGTTTGTTTGTGGTGTTCAAGTAGTACAATATAAGTTATATTTGAGTTCACATAAAATCTTAGAGTATTTTTTATTTTTATTTATTTTTTGACAGGCAGAGTTGGACAGTGAGAGAGAGTCAGAGACAGAGAGAAAGGTCTTCCTTTTCCATTGGTTCACCCTCCAGATGGTTGCTACGGCTGGCGCGCTGCGCCAATCCGAAGCCAGGAGCCAGGTGCTTCCTCCTGGTCTCCCATGTGGGTGCAGGGCGCAAGCACTTGGGCCATCCTTCACTTCCTTCCCAGGACACAGCAGAGAGCTGGACTGGAAGAGGGGCAACCAGGACAGAATCTGGCGCCCTGACCAGGACTAGAACCCGGGTGCTGGCGCCACAGGCGGAGGATTAGCCTAGTGAGCCGCAGCGAGTATCTTTTTATTTTAATTACTTATTTGAAAGGCAAAGTTAGAGAGAGAGGGAAAGATAGAGATCTTCCATCCTCTGGTTCATGCCCCTGAATGACTGCAAAGGCTGGGGCTGGGCCAGATAAAAGCCAGGAGCCTGGAACTGCATCCTCATTTCCGCCATGGGTGGCAAGGACCCACGCACTTGAGCCGTCTTCTGCTTTGCCAGGTGCATTAGGGAACTGGGTCTGAAGTGCAGCAGCCAGAGCCCAGCCAGTGCTCATGTGGGATGCCTGTGTCCCAGGCAAGGTGACTTAACCTGCTTCACTACGAAGCAGGCTTCTGGAGTATTAGAATGTGTATATTTTAAACAACTATTTTCTCCATAAAATAGTTAAGATGAAGTTGATTGTAGTGAGCATGATACTGAAAAAGTGTAATAAATCATGAAGTTAAAGTTTGTCATTGCCAGAGTTTGGAATTTTACATTTGGATAGTATGTCTGACTGGATAATTTAACGTAAAATGGCTTTAATTACAGAATGAGTGTTGTAGCCTTCTTGGCTTTAGAAACTTTTCTTACAGTGTAGTTGTTGGCTAAATTTGTTAATCATCAGAAGAAATAGTGAAGCATAGTTTGGTTAAATGTTCTTTGGGGTTTTTTTCTGGTATTGTCAAAGCACAAATAACATGTGGCACACAATTTCTACCATGCAAGTACAGCTTTCTGTTTCTGGAAAATTCTTTTTTCTAATAAGTTTCAGTCATAATGGAATTTTGTTTTATTCAGGGATTAAGATCTAACACTTCATAGTCAAATTTTAAAAAAATATTTATTTATTTATTTATTTGAGAGACAGAGTTGTAGACAAAGGGAGAGACAGAAAGGTTTTCCATCCGCTGGTTCACTCCCCAAATGGCTGCAACGACCAGAGCTGGGCTGTCTGAAGCCTGGAGCCAGAAGCTTCCTCTGGGTTTATCACATGGGTGCAGGGACCCGAGCACTTGGGCCATCTTCCACTGCCTTTCCAGCCATCAGCAGAGAGCTGAATCAGAAGAGGAGCAGTCAGGACATGAACTGGTGCCCAGGGATGCCAACACCACAGGTGGAGGCTTAACCTATGCCACAGTACCGCCCCCCCCCCTTTTTTTTAAAGATTTATTTTATTTGTTTGAAAGTCAGAGTTACGGGGAGGGAGGAGGGAGAGATGGAGAGTCAATTTTTGATCTGCTGGTTCAGTCCCCGAATGGCTGCAGTGGCCAGGGCTGGGCCAGGATGAAGCCAGGAGCTTCTTCCAGGTCTCCCATGTGGGTGCAGGGGTCCAGGCCCTTGGGCTGTCTTCTGCTGCTTTTCCAGGCCATTAGCAGGGAGCAGAATCAGAAGTGTAGTATCCGGGAATCTCAAGTCGGCACCCATATGAGATGTTGGCATTGCAGGCAGAATCCAGTGCCCCGACTGGGACTAGAATCAGGTGTGCCGGCGCCGCAGCGGAGGATTAGCCTATTGAGCTGCAGCGCCGGCCCATCCATCATACCCTTCTGAGCCTGCTTTTAAGAAAATGATGATTGGGGCCAGCGTTGTGGTATAGCAGGGTTAAGCTGCTGCTTGCAGTGCTGGCCTCTCATACCAGAATGTTAGTTCCAGCCCTGACTGCTCCACTTCTGATCCACCTCCCTGCTAATCTGCCTGGAAAGCAGCAGCAGATCACCAGCAGCCACCCGTGTGGGAGACCTAGATGGAGGTTCATGTTCCTGGCTTTGACGTGGTCCAATCTGAGCCATTTAGGGAGTCAGCCAGCTGATGGAAGATCTCTGTCTTTCTCTACCTTTCAAATAAATAATCTTTTAAAAAAAAAAAGGTAAAAGTGACACCAGTTGTTCATTAGTTGTCATTAGTTCTCAACAATTTTTTTTTTGTTAGATTTATTTATTTATTTAAAAGGCAGAGATACAGAGAGAGAGAGAGAGAGAGAGAGGTGTTCCATCTGCTGGTTCACTCCCCAAATGGCTGCAGTGGCTGTAGCTGTACTGATCTGAAGCCAGGAGCTTCTTCTGGGTCTCCCACGTGGGTGCAGGGGCCCAAGGACTTGGGCCATATTCCACTGCTTTCAAGGCTATAGTAGAGAACTGGATCGGAAGTGGAGCAGCCAGGACTTGAACCGGTGCCCAGATGGGATGCTGGCACTGTGGGCAGCAGCTTTACCCACTATGCCACAGCAATTTTAATTGTGTGTGTGTGTGTGTGTATATATATATATATATATTTTTTTTTTTTTTTTGACAGAGTGGATAGAGAGAGACAGAGAGAAAGGTCTTCCTTTTTGCCGTTGGTTCACCCTCCAGTGGCCACTGCGGCCGGCGCATTGCGGCTGGCGCTTCGCGCTGATCCAAAGCCAGGAGCCAGGTGCTTCTCCTGGTCTCCCATGGGGTGCAGGGCCCAAGCACTTGGGCCATCCTCCACTGCCTTCCCGGGCCATAGCAGAGAGCTGGCCTGGAAGAGGGGCAACCGGGATAGAATCCGGCGCCCCAACCGGGACTAGAACCCGGTGTGCCAGCACCGCAAGGTGGAGGATTAGCCTGTTAAGCCACGGCGCTGGCCTAATTGTATATTTTAACTGTTATTTAGAATACCCTCTCTAAATTTGTGTAAAATAAAACTTTTAGTCCAGCTATTTGAGACAACAGAGTTGGATAACTGCGTAGCTGTGTAAGTCCTACATTCTTTAAGATTGCCCGAAGAGTGTATTTACTAATGAAAACTTATCCTAAGACTCAGGTTTGCTCCAGATACTGTACATATTGAAAGTGAAGTGTGTTTACATATGCCTGAGTGCATGTGTCGATGTTTGGTTGTAGAAATCAAATAGCCACATAAGAGTGCTCATTGAATTGACATTTTTATTGATAGATATTTTTTATTCATTTCATTTCATCTCTACCTAATTTATTGTTTTGGAATTAAGTGTAGAGCATGAATTTGCAAATATTTTTGTGTAAACAGTTGTTGCAGCTGCTCTTGTGCTGTAGTGTGAGTGCATCTATAGACAATACAGATGGGTATGTCTGTGTTTATATATAACATATATGGACACTGAAGTTTGAATTTCATGTAATTTTTACTTGTCATGAAATGGCCATCTTCTGAAGTTTTTTTTTTTTTACCTCATATTATTTAAAAATGTAAGCATTATTGTTAGTTCTTGGGTAGTGGAAACAGACCATGCAACTCACCCCTGTGTTGAGCAGCTTTCCCTGAGGAGGTTGAACCTTTGCATTTAACCCAGTTATCCAAGTAGGTTCTACAAGTTCTAAGTTAAATAGGGGCCAGCACTGTTGGGTAATGAGTGAAAGTTACAGTGCCAGCATCCTGCCAGCATCCCATATGGGTGCTGGTTCGAGTCTCAGCTGCTCCTCTTCCGTTCCAGCTCTCTGCTATGGCCTGGGAAAGCAGTGAAGATGGCCCAACTCCTTGGGCCCCTGCACCCACGTGGGAGACCCGGAAGAAGCTCCAGGCTCCTGGCTTTGGATCAACACAGATCCGGCTGTTGTGGCCAATTGGGGAGTGAACCAGTGGATGGAAGACTTCTCTCTCTGCCTCTCCTTCTCTCTCTGTAACTCTGCCTTTCAGATAAATAAAATCTTTTTAAAAATTTAACAGATATTTCTCTAGTATGTATTTGAGAAAGAGTTCTCATCTACTCATTCACTCCCCAAATCCTACAACATTTGGGGCCAGGATGGGGCCAAATCCAAGAGATGGGATTCAGTCCTCGCCTCCCAGGTGAGTGGCAGGAACCCAGTTACTTTGAACTATCACATGCAGCCTCTCACAATTTGCATTAGCAGAAAGCTGGAATAAGCAGCTGGATCCAGGTGCTCTAAAGTGTTATGTATATACCACCTTTTATTTATGCCATTCGTTTTTTAAAAAGATTTTTTAAAAAACTTTTTTTTAGGCCGGTGCCGTGGCTTAACAGGCTAATCCTCCGCCTTGCGGCACCGGCACACCAGGTTCTAGTCCCGGTTGGGGCGCCGGATTCTGTCCCGGTTGTTCCTCTTCCAGGGCCAGCTCTCTGCTAAGGCCCGGGAAGGCAGTGGAGGATGGCCCAAGTCCTTGGGCCCTGCATCCGCATGGGGAGACCAGGAGAAGCACCTGGCTCCTGGCTTCAGATCAGCGCGATGAGCCGGCCGCAGCGGCCATTGGAGGGTGAACCAACGGCAAAAAGGAAGACCTTTCTTTCTCTCTCTCTCTCTCTCTCTCTCTCTCTCTCTCTCTCTCTCACTATCCACTCTGCCTGTCAAAAAAAAAAAAAAAAAAACAAAAACTTTTTTTATATATTTGAAAAAGTTATAGAGAGAGGAGGAGAGACAGAGGCAGAGTTCGTCCATCCACTGATTCACCTCCCAAATGGCCACAACAACCAGGAGCCAGAAGCTTCATCTGCATCTCCCACATGGAAGGCAGGGGCCCCCAGCACTTGGACCATCTTCTACTGCTTTCCTAGGCACATTAGCAGGGAGCTGCTTGGAAGTGAGCAGCTGGGACATGCACTGGTACCAGCATTGCAGGCAACTATTTTATCCACCGTTCCACAATGCCGACCTGCAGTCGATTTTTTTTTTTTTTTTTTTTTAAGATTTACTTATCTATTTAAAAGGCAGAGTTACAGGAGAGGCAGAGAGAGACAGACAGGGACAGGGGTCTTCCATCTGCTGGTTCACTCCCCAGATGACTGCAATGGCTGGAGCTGCACGGATCTGAAGCCAGGAGCTTCTTCTGGGTCACCTACATGGGTGCAGGGGCCCAAAGACTTGGGCCATCTTCTGCTTTTCCAGGCCACAGCAGAGAGCTGGATGAGAAATGGAGTAGCCGGGGACTCAAACAGGTGCCCGTATGGGGATGCCAGCACTTCAGGCGGTGGCTTTACCTGCTACACCACAGTGCCGACCCCCGCAGATCTTAAAAACATGTTTTTTCTGTCATTTTTTTTGAAGAATTGTAACAGAAGAGAAAACATAATTCTACCAGTACAATCTTGAAGACAAAGCACAGTCAAAGCAGTGGCTACCAGGAGGCAGAAGTGGTGTTGTGAAACAAACAGTTGGCTGGTCAAGAACGAAGGTCATGACAAAAGTATTTTTGGAAAGCTTAAGGCATTTAGCTTGTTGACTTTCTGGAGGAATGGAGAAACAATACCACCTGCTTAATAGAGGAGAATTTAAGAAAGTCAGCCGAAGTTTTAGCAGATAAACATCTAGGAAAGTTCACTAGAGAGTCCTTCTCCACTGTGACAGTATTTCTTCTCATTCCTCTCATTAGGAAAGAGCAGTTTTATGAACGCTTTGATGAAAAAGCTCTAACCATCCACCTTACAGTCCTATTTGAGTCCTTCTGACTTCTTTTTGTTTCCTAATCTTAAACTTTTTTTGGGGGGGGGCTGGCTCTTTGGCACACTAGGCTAAGCCTCTGCCTCCAGTGCTGGCATCCCATATGGGCACTGGTTTGTGTTCCGGCTGCTCTACTTCTGATCCAGTTCTCTGCTATGGCCTGGGAAAGCAGTAGAAGATGGCTTGGGTCCCTGCACCCGCGTGGGAGACTCGGAAGAAGCTTCTGGCTTCAGATCGGCGCAGCTCCAGCTGTTGCGGCCATCTGTGGAGTGAACCAGGGGATGGAAGATCTTTGTCTTTATAACTTTGCCTTTCAAATAAATAAACAAATTAAAATTTTTTAAAAAATCAACACTGACAGCAGAGGCACATGTATATAAAACAAAAACAAAAAAACCCTTTTTTTCATTAAGGTTAATGAAGGACTTCATTGACATGGTTAAGTTCCCAGGATGCCCTTTAGGAATGGACTAAATGGTTGGTATCATTGATACAAATGTGCCTTGAACTTGACGACTCTCACGTTGGGGAGTCAAGTTTATGTATGTGTATTTTCTTTTTACTTGAAAGAGGCTGAGAGTGTGAGCACACGTTAGCTCCCAGCCACTGGTTCACTGCCCAAATACTGCAACAGCCAAGGCTGGGCCAGACCAGGAGCCAGAAACTCAAAGCAGGTATATCTCACATGGATGACAGGGACTCAACCACATGAGCTGCTCCCAGGTGCCTGTTGCCCCCCAGGGTGCATTTACAGGAAACAAATTGGAGCAGAATTGAGACTTGAACCCCAGCACTCTGATAGGGGATCAGGCGTCTCAGGTGGCCTCTTAATTGCTGTGTCAAACTCCTGTCCCTGTTTTCATCTTTGATTCCATTTTCCACAAACTCTCTGAAGCCCTCTTATAAGTGAGATCATGCAGTATTTGTCTTTTTGTAAAATAAGCTTATTTTATTTAGCATAATGTCTTCTAGCTCATCCATGTTACCAAAACAACAACATTTCCTTTTTTTTTCCCTTTAAAGGCTAAACAGTGTTGCATTATTTATATATACTACAGTTTGTTTATTTTCTACCTGACTAAAGTATCTCAGCTTGTATCCTTTGTAATTTCTTTATTATATAGTTTTACGTATTGAGCTATAAAAAATTACAGTTTGTTGGTTTTATAAATAAGGTCTCTTGTGTTACTGAGCATCTGTTACATGCCAGGAGCAGTTTCTCTATATAAAGTATTGCATTAATCTTGATGTCAGTAAATTAGATATTTATTCTCCTTTTATGACTAAGGTTGAGTATTACTAGGTGGTAGAGCTGAGTTTCAGATTTTGTTTTGCCTTTTAATTAATTAATTAGAAAAGCAGAGAAACAAATCTCCTGTATGCTGGTTCACTTCCCAGATGCCTCCAACAGGCAGCGCTGGGACAGGCCAAAAGCCAAGAGCCAGGAATCAGTCCAGATCTCTCACTTGGGTGGCAGGAATCCAGCTAATTGAGCAGTCCCCTGCTGCCTCCCAGGGTGGACATTAGCAGGAAGTTGGAATTGGGAGCACAGCTGGGACATGAACACAGCATTCTGGTATAGGATGTGGGCTTCCCAGGTGGAAGTTCAACCAAGTACCTGCTCCTTAGTTTTGGGTTTTAGGACAAATTTCTTCAATTTGAGAATTTGGAGATACCTGAGAAAATGCATATATATATTGAGAGTTTACTCTGTGTTAAATGAGCTTAGACACCTTGATATTTCAGTAAACTAACAAGGTAAAAAATACTCCTGTTCTTTAGAAGCTTGTATTGTAGTGTTAGGAGATAATGCTGGCTCATCAGTAGAGCTGTAGACTCAGAATCATTCTACTTGCCAGGGAGTATGAAGTGTATGACTGTCTGATGGGGAAAGAGACATGTGAATTAACTACATGATCTCTCTCTAATCGCCAAGTATCAGAGCATTCATGAGGTCTTGTAGGTCTCTGAACATGGTGCCTCGCTGGTGATCAGATGTGCTGTCAATCTATCTTGGAGTGGTCTTAGCAGGTGGAATGTGCTGCAGATCCTTCGCCAAGTATTCCCAAGGCTACCTCCGTGTTTGGAGATTTGCTAGGACACTTTAGCATATGGTTGTACTCATGGCTAATGTACATTACAGTGAAATAGTGAGGATTCACAAGTGGATCATGAGGGAAAAAGGCATAGATAGAGTCTGGTGTCAGTCTGTATAAAGGTTTCCTTATGTTCACTCTCGACAGAGATGTCACACACAAAGCTTCCTCTTCACTCTGCCGTGAAGGTGTTGTGATACAGCAGCAGGTATGTCTATGAGAGACACTGCATACAAGGTTTTTTTGGTTACATGTTGATCTAAACATGTACTAAAATTCCCTGAAAAGGTATAGGTCTTCAGCATATTTCCTGTCACACTGTGTGCGTGAACAGTGTAGGCACAGTGGACCACTCCTGCTGAAAAGTGGAAATACCTTTGTAGGCAGGACTGTGTAAAGGTAGCTGCCCTCGGCCTGCTGTGTTAACTTTCGAATCTGTTGACTTTGGGTTGAGATTGTGAATCTGGTGAGAGAGAAAGAGTGCTGCTATTTACATTTCATGTTTCCTATCAGGATTTGGGAGTCATTGTTCTAAGGAAATAACCTTAAATTCCAAAGCAACATTTTAAGTATAAAGAAAAGTTTGCTCCAGTACTGTTTTTAATAGCAAGAAATTAGGAACTACTTAGACTACTTGCGGTAAGGAAATGATTAACTACATCACTGTTCTTCCATATAAGGGAATGTTAGGCAGCCATGAAAATAACCTTTATGAAAACCATGTCATAATGTGGAAAATTGCTTTTGTATAATTGGAAAAAGGTTAGTATACAAAGTAGTAACTTGTGTAGAATATTTGCAGTAGTGATGGCTGCCAGACAACTTTCCTAGTACCTAACTTTGTGAATTCTCTTAAAAACAGGAAAATGTTAAGTTGTTAAGTTTTCATAATGGGAAATTTTTTTTAAAGATTTATTTTATTGGCTGGTGCCATGGCTCACTAGGCTAATCCTCTGCCTGCGGCGCCAGCACCCCGGGTTCTAGTCCTAGTCAGGGCACCGGATTCTGTCCCGGTTGTTCCTCTTCCAGTCCAGTTCTCTGCTGTGGCCTGGGAGGCAGTGGAGGATGGCTCAAGGGCTTGGATCCTGCACCCGCATGGGAGACCAGGAGGAAGCACCTGGCTCCTGGCTTCGGATCGGCGCAGCGCACCGGCTGTAGTGGCCATTTGAGAAGTGAACCAACGGAAGGAAGACCTTTCTCTCTCTGTCACTGTCTATAAGTCTCTCTCTCTCTCTCTCTCTCTCTCTCTCACTAACTCTGCCTGGCCAAAAAAAAATCATTTTATTTTTTTTTAAAGATTTCTTTATTTGAAAGAGTTACACAGAGAGAGAGAGAGAGAGAGAGAGAGAGAGGTCTTTCATCCACTGGTTCACTCCCTAGTTGGCCACAACGGCTGGAGCTGCACTAATCCAAAGCCAGGAGCCAGGAGCTTCTTCCATGTTGCCCATGTGGGTGCAGGGGCCCAAGGATTTGGGCCATTTTCTACTGCTTTCCCAGGCCACAGCAGAGTGCTGGATCAGAAGTGGAGCAGCCAGGACTTGAACTGTTGCCTATATGGGATGCCGGCACTGCAGGCAGTGGCTTTACCCACTACACCACAGTGCTAGCCCCTGTAATGGAAAATTTCAAAAGATTATTGCAGCAGTGAGCAGAATAATATGACAGTGAACTCCAATGTACTTCCCAACAGCTTTGACAACCAGCAAGCTGTTAAATTCAAAAGTTAAAGTTTTTCTAGCTTTTAATTAACTTAGACGCAACAAACTCACTCAGTAAATCTCAGCTATTATAAAAGTATGGCCTTGGCCGGCGCCGCAGCTCAATGGGCTAATCTTGTGCCTGTGGTGCCAGCACCCCAGGTTCTAGTCCTGATCAGGGCTCCAGATTCTGTCCCGGTTGCTCCTCTTCCTGTCCAGCTCTCTGCTGTGGCCCGGAAGTGCAGTGGAGGATGGCCCAAGTGCTTGGGCCCTGCACCGCATGGGAGACCAGGAGAAGCACCTGGCTCCTGGCTTCGGATCAGCGCAGTGCGCCTGCCGCAGCGGCCATTGGAGGGTGAACTAACGGTAAAGGAAGACCTTTCTCCCTGTCTCTCTCACTGTCCACTCTGCCTGTCCAAAAAAAAAAAAAAAAGTATGGCCTTGGGGCCAGCACTGTGGCATAACAGGTAAAGCCATCGCCTGCAGTGCCAGCATCCCATATGGGCAGTGGTTCGAGTCCCGGTTGCTCCACTTTCCATCCAGCTCTCTGCTATGGCCTTGGAAAGCAGTAGAAGATGGCCCAAGTCCTTGGGACCCTGCACCCACATGGGAGACCTGGAAGAAGCTCCTGGCTTCAGCTTGGCACAGCCCCTGTCGTTGTGGCCATTTGGTGAACCATGGATGGAAGATTTATCTCTCCTTGTCTCTCCTCTCTCTGTGACTCTTGACCTTGAAATAAATAAGAAAATCTTAAAAAATGAAAAAGTGGTATCTAGGAGCCTAGTGTTGTGGGGTGTGAATGGAAGATTCTCTCTGTAACTCTGCCTTTCAGATCTTATAACCTTCTTGAATTCTTTTTGTTTCCTATACTTTCAAGTGTATTGTAAAACTAATGAAAGGTGGACATTTAGCCTAGTGGTTACAGTCCTCTTGGGGTGTTTGTGTCCTATATTGGAATACCAGGGTTTATGTCCCATCTGGCTCCTGATTCCAGCTTCCTACTAATGTGAACTCTCAGAGGCAGCAGGTGGTTTGATACTTGCCACCCATATGGGAGACATGGATTTAGTTCCTGGGCTTGGCCTCATCCTAGCTGTTAGGTGCATTTGAGGAATGAGCCAGGGGATAGGAGCTTTATCTTGTCTTTTGTCTTTCTGCCTCTCAAATAACTAAAACAAAAAAGGATATTAGCAAACTTTTGATTTAAATGAAATATTTTTTCTTATTGGAATGATTTCTTAACTTTATTATGGTCTGTTTGTAATAAAATTGCATACCATGTATAACATCAGAAGTAGAATAAAAATAATAGAAGAAAAACCTTCCCTATCTGCATAAATCAGTTTACTAAATATAATATGAAAAGTAGCAAAATTTGAAATGAACTAAGATATTTTTGGACTTCAAGAAGTTTTGAATTTAAGAATATGTGGTGGCCAGTGCCTCAGCTCAGTAGGCTAATCCTCTGCCTGCGGCGCCGGCACACCAGGTTCTAGTCCCAGTCGGGGCGCCGGATTCTGTCCTGGTTGCCCCTCTTCTAGGTCAGCTCTCTGCTCTGGCCCAGGAGTGCAGTGGAGGATGGCCCAAGTACTTGGGCCCTGCACCCCATGGGAGACCAGGAGAAGCACCTGGCTACAGTGCACCCGCTGCAGTGGCCATTGGAGGGTGAACCTACGGCAAAAAGGAAGACCTTTCTCTCTCTCACTGTCCACTCTGCCTGTCAAAAAAAAAAAAAAAAAAAAAAAAGGTATAAAAAAAAAAAGAATATGAGGAGATTGCTCAACAGTAGATTCTACTATTTGAAAGGTCTTAGTTAACAAGCTCATTTTCTTGACTTTTTGGTAACTGAACTAAGCTTTTAAAGACATGCTTTCCGCATATTTTGACTTTGTTTTTATCTGTTTGACAAAGAAGATGAAGTCTTAGGCAGTCAAGAAATTGAGTAGTGAAAACACAATTCCTGCCTTAAATAAAAGTAATGTGACTTTAATGCTGATTAACCAGAACTAATAATAGGTTCAAGTCTATCTTCCTTACCACATGGAGAGGCCATGCCTTTTTTCAAAGTTTTTTTTTTTTTTTTAAAGATATATTTATTTATTTGAAAGGGTTACACAGAAAGAGAGGAGGAGAGGCAGAGAGAAAGAGGGGGGCAGGTAGGTCTTCCTTCTGCTGGTTCACTCCCCAATTGGCCGCAACAGCTGGAGCTGGACCAATCCGAAGCCAGGAGCTTCTTCTGGGTCTCCTGCGCAGGTGCAGTGGCCCAAGCAGTTGGGCCATCTTCTACTGCTTTCCCAGGCCATAGCAGAGAGCTGGATCAGAAGTGGAGCAGCCGGGACTTGAACTGTTGCCTATATGGGATGCTGGCACTGCAGGCGGCAGCTTTACACATTATGCCACAGTGCTGGCCCCAAGGCCATACTTTTATAATAGCTGAGATTTATTGAGTGAGTTTGTTGTGTCTATGAAGACACAGGCAGAGAGAGAAAAGTAGAGAAAATGTTTATTAGAATTGAGCATGACAAACTGCTTAATGGATCAGATTGTGTCTGCCATTTATGTTTCCCTAACATTTTTCTTCATTGTATAGAATGTGATTAGTGTCTAATTTGAGTACTGATATTACTTGTTATGTATTTTATGTGAAGTTTTGAGCCTACAGTGGTAAATTTGGGGAATGAGTTTAATAACATTAATAGCATGTTACATAATTAAGAGACAGGTGATTGTTTTTTGAAACGGCATATTCAAGAATGGTATAGTGTTTAGTGGCTTTTATAATTTCTTTTTCAAATACAGTCACTGTATAATATAGAATTTAATGAATAATAATGAGGTTACTTTTTCTTCAGGAAATTTTGCTTACTGCAATTGAGAACTGGATATTTTGGATAAATGTCAGAAATGACAATTTGAATCCATAAATGATTGAAATCTTTGAAGTGTGCTCTCTAGAACAGGAATTAGCAAATCTTTATTACATGGTTTACAAAAATTTAAAAAATTTATGAAATTTGAATTTCAGTGTCCGTGTATGCCTTAAAGTTTTATTGAAACAGAGTCAACTACTGGTGTATTGCAACAGCAGAGTTGTATGGTTGTTGACAGAGACTGAATATGCCATTCTCATCACTTTGTGCTTGTTTGATGCACTACAGATTGTAGTGCAATGGTTATAATTTGACAGTGTTTTGTGTGCCACATATTGCTGGTTTCCAATATTTATTTTATTTATCTATTACAGTGCATTTCATGTCAAAATAAGAAAAAAGTGACAAAAATGGGCTTTGAAATGGCGTTCTTTTAAGGCACAGTGAAGTACAGGTTACTTTGTCATTGAATTAGCAAGCATTATTCATATTCAGTGACACTGCAGCTGTGATAAAGGAATACAGTATATTTTGAAATTGCTTCAGTAAGCATAAAACAGTATGCCCTACTCTCAGTAAAGCAATAATAAGAAAAATCAAAAAATTTAAAATGGAATAACTCATTACAGTGTAATTTTTTCATAGAAATGAAAATGAGGCTACTACCCAAATAAGTTTCCAAGTGGGTCATTCCTTAGCCAAGCAAGGGGAGCCATTTACTGATGTTGAGTTAATTAAATTGTGCTTGATTGCAGAAGTCAAAAAATTTTATTTCCAGAGAAAATACACTTGTTTCAAACTATTAGCTTTTTGGCAAGAACAGTTAATTTAAGAGTTGAGGACATCTGAAACAACATCAATAGCCAATTAAAAAATAAAGCAAATGATTTAGAGTGGTTTTCCTTGGCTCTTGATGAGCCCACAGATGTTATTGATACCACTCAGTTGTTGTTTATTCAAGGAGTCCGTGCCAAGTTTGAAGTGGCAGAAAGACCAGTATTATGAATAGTCTTTGTGGAACAACTACAGAGAAGAATATTTTCAAAGTTGAGAAAACACCAAGCATAATCTGAAGTGGGATCTGCTAAGATGTGTTATAATGGCTGGTTATAAAATATGCATAAGAGCAGAAAAAGATTTAGTTGGATAAATTTATAAAGTTTATAAAAGTATAAGGTGTTCAAAGCCTAGTTTTATTTGTTGTGTTATCAGCAGGTACTTTGCAGAAAATATTTGAATCTATTATGTATTTTATTGAATCAATACTGTCTTTAAATGAATTTAACCTAAATTATAAGGCAAAATGTGAAACTCAGCCTGAAGTAAAGTCATTTCAATGAAAACTGATATTTCAATCCCAAGTAATGTCAAGCTGCTTTATATATTTCATATGCTGTCAAAGAAGTTAGATCTTCATTCCTGTGTGAATTTCAATTGATAGAGTTTCTAGCCTCAAACTTTAGTATCACCAGTGTTTTTCAGACAAGTACAATGAAGATTTCTTTATTTCACAACCCATTTAATTGTGCAGTTGAAGAACTTCTACCTAACCTTCAGATGGAAGTGATTAATGTGTAGTGTAGGGACATATTAAAAGACAGATAACGAAAGAAGAATGCAATATAATTCTGTAACTGCCACCCAAGTAATGAATATGTTCAATTAAAATCATGTGCTTGCAGGTTAATACCAGTATTTGATAGTACCTTATCTGTGTGAGGACATTTTCAAAGGTAAATACATAAAATCTCATTACAAATCAGTGTTAACAGATGAGTATTTGCAATAGATTTTGATGATAGGAAACTTAATTAAATGAGATGTTAAATCCCAAAAGAATTCCAGTCTTTTCATTATCAGACATATATTACAGTATATAATGAGCAGTTATTATGTCTTGAGTTTTATCCATAAAAAGTTTGTGGACACTTATTTTCTCTCTTATTACATAAGCAATTTTTGAGATTTTGCCTGTAAGGACTAAAATAGTTACAATTGGGTCTTTTACAGAAAAAGGTTGCAGATCTGTTTTCCAGCAGTGCTTCTTAACCATGAACGCAAGTAGTAGGAACCTGGGTAGCTTGTTAAAATGCACAATCTGATTTGGTATGTCTGTGGAGAGACCAGATATTATGCATTGCTTATACTATAGCGTTTTAGGTGGTAACAGTTGTTGCTAGCCCATAGACTGCATTTTGAGTAGTACTCCAGTATTCAAGATTAGATTTTTAGACAAAAATAATAATTTGTTAAGCGTTTGTTGCCACTAGCATACTAGTGGCAGTTGACTGTATTGCTTCAAGAGATGTTAAAAGCTGTTAGAAGGCATTAAAGGATGAAGGTGAGGTTGGGGCCTCCAGTAAGAGTTTTTGGTTAGAAACTTGTTTTCTCCTCTTGATGTATATGTAGTTACCTCTGTGACTTCATTTGGAGTGGGTTCAGGTCCCACAGGAAACTACAGATCTTAGGGAGAAAAATGGGGAACATATATCTTCTTATTATCTGGCCCAGTGTCCTCAACTTCCCCATTAGTACCAATGTGCCAACAACCAGCTACGAAGCCAGAGTGGGCATAATGTATAGCACATATGTGTTTTATACATGTTTTCTTTCAGTCTCTTGTTTGCATTTTCATTTTGTAATCTTGTCGTATGAACCAGCAGTATTTTAAAATGTTGGTCAAGTCTAGTGTATTTGGATTCAATTTTAAAGCTTTTAAAGGATCTTTTAAAGTGTTTACTTCAGTGTCAATAAGTACATTTACTGGGCTGGCGCTGTGGTATAGTGTGTAAAGCCACTGCGTGCAGTGCTGGCATCCCATATGGGTGCCAGTTCTAGTCCCAGCAGCTCCATTTCCAATCCAGCTCTCTGCTGTGGCCTGGGAAAGCAGTGGAAGATGGCCCAAGTCCTTGGGCCCCTGCCCCGATGTGGGAGACCCAGAAGAAGCTCCTGGCTCCTGGCTTCGGATCGGCACAGCTCTGGCCATTGAGGCCATTTCAGGAGTGAACCAGCAGATGGAAGACCTCTTTCTCTGTAACTCTGCTGCTCAAATAAATAAATAAATCTTAAAAAGTTTAAAAAAAAAAAAAAAGGAAGAGTGGGATTAAAGGCTTTTTACTTTGAGAGAGAGTCACTGTATTTTGAGACAGAAGCAGGGAGTGGACAGGGCAGAATATATGCAGGTTTAGGGATGCAGATAAATGGGGAAGGGCAGCCTGTGTCCTGCCAGTTCTCTCCAGATGAAGGGTGAGAAAGCGAACCTTAAAAGAGAAATTCAATGAGAGTAGTTGTTAGCTATTAAGAGAGGAGTGTCAGGGTGTGTGGAAGGAGGCTAGGGTAGCTCCTTACATCATTCTGGATTCTGGTAGTATCCTCCTTACTCCCTTTGACAACTCCACATTTCTGCTGGTTTTGCAGTGTTACCAGTAGAGAATTAGCAGACATAGAAAAATACTTTTTTAAAGAGTTTAACTGAACTTGAGCTAGAGATTGTGCTGCTTTAGTCTTTATAGTAGTAATTATACAAGGGTGCTTTTTCCTCTTTCCTCTTAATTCTTAAGATGCTTATTTAATAATAGGTGTTAACTTCGGTAATCTGCTTTATATATGTTGTGTTTCTTCTACCTTATGGAAACTTAAAACCATGAGCTGTAGAGTTTACCCTTTGTACCTGTAAGTTCTACAACCACAGGTTCAGTCAAATTGAAAATACTTGGAAAAGAAAAAGTTAGCATCTATTTTGAATATGTCTAGATTTTCCCCCTTTGTCATCATTCCCTAAAAATACACTAACTTCTTCCATAGTGTTTACATTGTATTAGGTATTATAAATAGGCTAGAGATGATTTAAAGTAAACAGGAGGATGTGTGTAGGTTACATGCAAATAAACACTGCCGTTTTATATAATAGGAACTTTAGCATTTTGGATTTTGTAATAGAGAGTTCTGGAACCATTCAGTTACACACATTGAGAGATGATATCTTCAGGAATATGACAGTGATAAAACAGTCCTTCCCAATTTAAAATGTAGTTAGTTAGGTACCATTTAAGTAAGTGGTAATGTCACTTAGTGTCCAAATTTTGTATAAGCTTAGAGTAGGGAGATTACCCTATGAAAGCAGTATTTTTCAAACTGTGCATCCATGGTCCATTAATGGTTGATTAAACCAGTTAAATGGTTCACAACCAATGTCTCTCCCCTCTTATTTGACAGGAAGAGAAAGAAAGAAAGAGAGAGCCAGCTAGCCAGATAAAACTCCTATCCACTGGTTCACTCCCCACATGCCAGCAATGCTGGGCACTGTGCTCAACCAAAGTCTGCAGCTGGGAGCTCAGTCCAGGTCTCTCACGTGGGTGGCAAGAACCATTCACTTGGTTAATTAATCACTACTGCCTCCCAGGGTCTGCAATGGCAGGAAGCTGGAATTGGGATCATAGCTGGGATTTGAACCCTGGCACTCAACTGTGGGATGTGGATGTCTTAACTGCTAGGCACAAAGCCGGTAAAACCAACACCCCTGGGGGCCGGTGCTGTGGCTCAGTAGGTTAATCCTCTGCCTGTGGTGCCAGCATCCCATATGGGTACCTATTCTAGCCTTGGCTGCTCCTCTAGGGCTGTGCTCTGCTATGGCCTGGGAAAGCAGTAGAAGATGGCCTAGATGCTTGCACCCCTGAAAGAAGCTCCTGGATTCGGATCGGCACAGCTCCGGCTGTTGCAGCCATTTGGAGAGTGAACCAGTGGGTGGAAGACCTTTCTCTCTGTCTCTCCCTCTGTCTGTAACTCTTTCTCTCAAATAAATAAATAAAATCTTAAAAAAAAAAAAAAACTTACCCAGCTGTCCCTCCCAACCCTCACCTTTCTTAATAGCATAGACTATTCTAGATAGTAGACACTGTGTAGAATTCATTACTGCAGTGCAGTAAGATTGCATGTTTTGTAAAACTTTATAATCTATGTAAATGTGTTTTTTTGTGTTGAATTTGATGGGAAATGTATTACTGTGGTTGAAATCAGAAATGCTAGAAATCCACTGTAGGATTTTAAACATCTGCACATAAATTTTTATGAAATGTAGTGTTTGTGTGTATGTAAATACATGTATACATACATACTTGTCTGTTTTCTTAACAGGTGCAATGGATGAGCTTCATAGCCTGGATCCAAGAAGGCAAGAGTTATTGGAAGCTAGGTTTACTGGAGTTGCAAGTGGGAGCACGGGGAGCACTGGCAGTTGCAGTGTTGGAGCTAAAGTGAGTAAAATTTTCATCTTAATTTGATAGTCTTTGTATTAACTAGTCTAATATATGTATATCTATATTTAAGATTTATTTATTTATTTGAGAGTCAGAGTTAGAGGGTTCTTCCGCTGGTTCACCAACCAGATGGCTGCAACAGCCAGGGCTGGGCTAGGCTGAAGCCAGAAGCAAGGAGCTTCTTCTGAGTCCCTCATGTGTGTGGCAGGGGCTAAGCACTTGCACTTGGGCCATCTTCTGCTTCTTTTCCCAGGCCATTGGCAGGCAGCTGGATCAGAAGTGGAGCAGCCAGGATTCTAAAGGGCACCCATATGGGATGATGACATCTCAGGTGGCAGCTTTACCCGCTACTCCACAGCGCTGGCCCTAAAATGTATTTTGCTAAAAGATCCCTACATGTATGTTTAGCAGCAGATTACTTATTGGAACTTTGATGATTGTGAAAAACAATTTATAACAGTGATTTCTAATGTGGCAGAACATATTTTAGGAGAATTATAATACAGCATGATGTGTTTTAGGGTAAAAAGTGCTGTTAAGTACCTCTGTGATTAGATTTGACTAACTCATGTAATCTCTCAACTCAAAAGTCTTTTATCCTTAAACACATCTGCAGAGTTCTTTTTGCCACGCAAGGTAACGCATTCACAGGTTCTGGAGGGGAGAGTGTAGTCACTGGGGACTAGTATTTTGCTAACCATATACTGTCATCCTTCTGTTTGCTTTTTATTTTAGTTTTCAACTAAACTTTGTTCAGTAGGGAATAATTAGTGATGACTAATGATGAAGTAATTCCTAGGATGAAGTCATAACAAAATATTTCAAAATATAGGAAAAATTTGATTAGTAAGCTCTCCTATAAAAGGGTCCAGTTGATATCTGATAATTACAAGACAGAATGAGTTCTATTCTGTTGAAAAAAAAGTTTTATTTTTGTTCTTTGGATTATCTTTTAGAAAAAAATAAAAAATTAAGCTATGAACATCCTGAGAAGTCATGAGTATTTACAGTATTATAGTTAGAATGGCTCAGAAACGAAGTCCAAACACTAAAACTGAGTCCTGTAGGCGAGTTAGATGCTTCTTCCCACTCTGGGCCACACACATATTCCAGTTTCTTTTATTTTTAGAGTTTTACTATAATATTTGCTCTTGAATCCTTCTAGGGTCCACCTTTTTTATAGCATTGGTAGCACTTCAGTTTTAATTTTCTTCACTTAGTGAACGAGTTTTCTTCATAATACTTTCTTTTTAAAATTTTTATTTATTTGATAAACAGAGAAAGAAAGAGGCAGCTCCCATCTGCCAGTTTATTTCCAAATGTCTGCAACAGCTGAGGTTGGGCTAGGAGGAAGCCGGAAGCACAATCCAGGTTTCCCTTGTGTGGGCGAAAGGGACTTGAAACGTCTCTTGCTGCCTTCCAGGGTGTACAACAGTAGGAAGCTGGAATACCAAGCAGAGTAGCCAGGACTTGAACTAGGCACTGCATTATGGGATGTACGCGTCCCAAGTTGCAACTCAGCCACTGTGTCAAATGCCTCTCTATAATATTTTTATTTTGAGAAATAAAGCACATACCATAAAGTGAGCCCATTTAAAATATACATTCAGGGCTTTTTAGTGTATTTGCTGTGTTGTTTAACTATTACCACTATCAAATTTTAGATAGTTTTTATCACCCGGAAAATTAAGCTATGAACATAAGCAGCAGCTGCCCTGGTACCCTGCTCCCATATCCTACATTCCAGCTGCTGATAACCACTCTACTTTGTGTTTTCCTGGATTTGCTTTCCCTGGACATTTTATATAAATGGGATTACACATTATGTGGCATTTTGTGTTTGACTTTTCACTTAGCATAATGTTTTCATGGTCTGTGAGTGTTGTAGTATATTACACATCAATACTCATTCCTTTTTATGAGTCAGTAGTCTATGTATGTTTGTGCCGTGTTTTGTTTATCTGTTTATGATTTGGTGGACATTTGTGTGTTTTCTGTGTGTTGTTTTATATGAATGCTATGAACTGTTACAAACACTATGGTAAAAGTTGTTTTTTTTTTTTAAGATTTATGTATTTATTTGAGAAACAGTGTTACAGACAGAGGGAGGAACAGAGAGAGGGCTCTTCTGTCTGCTGGTTCACCCCACAAATGGCCCACAATGGCTGGAGCTGGGCTGATCCAAAGCCAGGAGCCAGAAGTTTCTTCTGGGTCTCCCACATGGGTGCAGAAGCCCAAGCACTTTGGCTGTCTTACACTGCCTTCCCAGGGCATTAGCAGGGAGCTGGATCAGAAGAGGAGCAGCAGGGACTTAAACAACCATGCCCATATGAGATGCTGGCGCTGCAGGCAGAGGCTTAATCTACTATGCCACAGCACTGATTCCCAGTAGAAGTTTTTGTATAGATTTATTTTAGTTCTTTAGCTACGTAGGTCAGAGTGGTTACAGTTTTTATGGTAATTGCATAGGTTTAGTAATTTTAAAAACTTGCTTAATTTTTATTTATCTGAAAGGCAGACTTGGAGAAAGGAAGAGACAGAGAGAGACGGAGATCCTCCATCCAATGGTTCATTCCCCGAATGGCCACAACAGCCAAGGGCTGGATCAGGCCAAAGCCAGGAGCCAGGAAATCAATCCTGCTTTCCGGCAAGGGTAGCAGGAGCCCAAGTATTTGGGCCATCTTCTGCTTCTTTTCTCAGGTGCATTGGTAGGGAGCTGAACCAGAAGTGGAGCCGTTAGGACACTAACCAATGCTTATATGAGATGTTGGCAGCTTAACAAGAACCACTGCACTATAATGCCGGCCCCATGTTTAGTATTTTGAGGAATAGTCAGAATATTTTCCAAAATAGCTTCATCATTTTATAGTCCCACCAGCATTCTTCACATTTTTGCCAACACCTGTTTTTTGTAACTAGCCATTAGCCATTATGGGTAGTATGTGAGTGGTATCTCATTGTGTTTTCTTTTTGATGTGCTTTTTCCTAGGGACTGATAATGTTGAATATCTTTTTTTTTTTTTTTTTTTGAAAGAGTTAGAGGAGTCTTCTTCTTCTTTTTTTTTTTTTTTTTTGTTGGAGTACTAGTTATAGCATTAAATCAAAATGTACAGCACATTAAGGACAGAGATCCCACATGAGGAGCAAGTGCACAGTGGCTCCTGTTGTTGACCCAACAAATTGACACTCTAGTTTATGGCGCCAGTAACCATCCTAGGCTCTTGTCATGAGTTGCCAAGGCTATGGAAGCCTTCCAAGTTTGCCGACTCTGATCATATTTAGACAAGGTCATAAAAGACAGAGTGAGGATAGTAACCAATGATCCTAAGAGTGGCATTTACCAGGTTTGAACAATTATACAGCATTAAGTGGGGAAGAGGACCATCAGTACACACAGGTTGGGAGTAGAGCCATTGGTGGTAGAGTAGAGGTTATGATTACAAAGGAATGAGGCCCAAGTATGCTAGACAGGGCCTAGAACAAAGGACAGAGTCATTATTAGAGGAGCTAAGAAAGGTGCTGTCTAAGCTACAATTAAGTTTTCTGATTGAGAGGCAAATAGAACCTGATAGAAGGGGCTTGATAATAATCTGGTGGGCTTTAGGCCTTGTAAGTTAAGAGGCCCAGACCTATCTATCTCTTCACATGGGGTATATCCTAAGGGAGGTGTGAACCTCCTAGGGGAAGGCACTCTGTTGACTTACATTACTTGGCTGGGCTGGGAGGAGAGCTGGCCAGGTAAAGGCAGGGGGCATCTCTAACAAGAAATTTACAGTTCTGCCTGCAATGTTGCTGACCCTACTTGACCATACCCTCAGCTGCGGTGGTCACTTTGGAAGTTGGGCTGAGTGAAGGGCTTTTCAGCTTAGAGCCAATAAGATCTGTGGCTCTGACCTGGGCATCCTTCGACTCCAGGGCAGGTCCATTTCCAGTGATCCAACTCTTGGCAGAGCTGCCAGGGCTCTTCACAAGCTGACTTCTGCTGAAGCCCATGCTTACCACATTGAAAGCCACTGCAGTGGACTGGCCTGTTGGGTCTCCTTGAGGGCAGATCACTGTACAGATCAGCCATTAATAGGCCTGCCACCCATTGCTTCTGATGCCGAGCTTTCTTTTCCTCCTGGTTTGTGTTAAAGCAGGCCAGAGGATGCAAGTCAAGGGAGTGCCTGTATCCCATCTCTAATCTTCAGTGGCCTGAACTACAAGTCTATAGTCACAGGCATGTTCTGTAGAAGTTTTTCTAAGGTAGACAATGCCCATGAGGAAAATTATATTCTCACTTTAAAACTTTCTTTCCCTTTGGTCTGAAAGGGAGGTTTTTTCTACTTACTGTATACTTCGCTGATGGCGAAGTGAATCTAGCTATGAGATTATTATTTAAGTTCTTATTTTGGCTATGCTATTACAGAAAAATGTTAGCCATCTCTTGTATAAGGTCTAAAGATTAAATTGTGCGTCCTACAGATTCCTTCATAATAGAATTAGTTTCCTACCTTGAAGAGAATAGAGAAATGAAAGAATAAGTTGGGCTTAGAATAGAGAAATGAGGGAGCAAGTCCTAGATCGCTTGCTGACAATAGCAATGTTACCTGAATACTTAGCAAACCATTTCAACCATTAGATTACAACTTAAGAAAACATTTACCAGAAGGTCCAATGCCTTCTATAAATTTTAAGAATCATGTATTTGAAAACACCTCTTAAATATCTAACATGGTGTAGTTTGTTTAGCCAGTAAACTTAAGCACAACCATCTAAAATGTTTTTAGTTTCTTTCTACCAACAAGTTTAAAACATATGATACACAGATTCAGGTCACACGAATTAAAATGTATCTTTGATTGATTTTAGCAGCTTAAATTTATGGACAATCTTATCTATAAGCCATTTAAAATAAAACTCTTAATAAAATTTCCTATGTGGACATACAATATGTACACACATATAACATAGCATAATAGACCAATATAGCAATTCTAATAATAGCTTTTAAAATCTTTAACTCTTTTTGTAGATTGCCAATTGATTTGAATTGCTTTTTGTTTTTAGATTACTTTAACACATTGCTTTAACAGAGCATCAGGGTTTAATTCTATGACAAAGAGAAATTTTGCTTTCTGTGATTTTTTTGCTGTGAGGTTTCCTTCCTTTACCTTCTTTCATATTGGTGACCATGTTTCTGTGTTTCTGTGTGTAACACATCTTTAAGCATCTTTTGTAGGGCAGGATGAGTGGCAACAAATTCTTTCAGTTTCTGTTTGCTATGAAAAGTCTTAATTTCACCTTCATTCAGAAATGAGAGCTTTGCAGGATATAATATTCTGGGCTGGCAGTTTTTCTCTCTTAGTACCTGGGCTATATCTCGCCATTCCCTTCTAGCTTGTAGGGTTTCTGATGAGAAGTCTGCTGTGAGTCTAATTGGAGATCCTCTGAGAGTGATCTGACGTTTCTCTCTTGCACCTTTTAGAATCTTTTCTTTATGTTTCACTGTGGTGAGTTTGATTACGATGTGTCGTGGTGAGGATCTCTTTTGGTCATGTTTATTAGGGGTTCTATAAGCTTCCTGTACTAAGATGCCTCTGTCCTTCTCCAAACCTGGGAAATTTTCTGCTAGTATCTCACTGAAAATGCCTTCTAATCCTTTCTTCCTCTCCATGCCTTCAGGAACTCCTAGAACCCGAATATTAGGTTTTTTAATAGTATCCTGTAGATTCCCGACAATATTTTTTAGATTTCTAATTTCTTCTTCTTTTCTTTGGTTTGCCTGTTTCCTTTCCTGTTCTCTGTCTTCTAAGTCTGATATTCTCTCTTCTGCTTTGCCCATTCTGTTTTTAAGGCTCTCTAATGTGTTTGTCATTTGATCTATTGAGTTCTTCATTTCAGTGTGGTTTTTTGTCACTATCACAGTTTCATGTTCTACTAGTTGTTTCATTTCATTTTGATTCCTCCTTAATATTTCATTTTCACGAGAGAGATTTTCTATCTTGTCCATTAAGGATTTCTGTAGTTCAAGAATTTGTTTTTGAGAACTTCTTAATGTTCTTATCAATTTTTTGAAATCCGTATCTTGCATTTCTTCGATCTCATCATCTTCATAATCTTGAATTGGGGTGTCTTTTTCATTTGGGGGCGTCATAGTGTCTTCCTTGTTCTTGTTACCTCGGTTTTTGCGTTTGTTGTGTGGCATGTTGGAGATATTTGGTTTCTTCACTGTGGTGTTTTTTCTTGTTACACTATGGCTCTATATTAAGTGGACTGTCTGCTTTCGGTGGAGCCTTAGAGGCTTGAGATAAGTGTGGACTGAGAGCTGGGTTTGGTTCCTCAGGGTTAAGGGTGTGTCAAAGATGACACTCCCAGGTTAGGCGTGGTAAATCTCTTTCTTTTTTTTTTTGCTTCAAAAGGGAAGTAATTCCGCACAGCTGAACGTAATTGCAGGTAGTTAGCAGGTAAATGATATACCCACAGGAGCCAGAGATCGGAAGCTCTTTCCCAAGGACCACACAGGGAATCTCTGCTGCCCTCGTTGTGGGCTCCAATTCTCCTGCAGTCTCCCACTGGATTGCCAAGTTAGATCCTAATCTCCTGTTATTTCA
The DNA here is from genome assembly GCF_033115175.1 of Lepus europaeus. Taxonomy (NCBI): domain Eukaryota; kingdom Metazoa; phylum Chordata; class Mammalia; order Lagomorpha; family Leporidae; genus Lepus; species Lepus europaeus. The sequence continues at coordinate 113,981,239 of NC_084827.1, read as the reverse complement.
CCCCTCCCCCCAGAGTCAGGTTTTTCTGCTAGGCTCAGGGCTGGTGCAGACCTGAGGTCGCCCTGCTTATGACGTATGTCCAAAATGGCGCCTGCTCTTTGTCTCGCTCGCCTTTGAGGGGTGAGCGGAGAGAAACTCGTGTCCGTATCGGTTACTTTTTTTTTTTTCCCCTCTCTCTCTTCTAGTTAGCCTGGTGAACTTTTCCCCACGGAGTTTCAAGCCTCGTTCCCTCTAGTCTCTTCTTTCTGCTTGCCCGCTGGTGTCTCAGGCTATTGAGATTCGGCTCACCTCGCGTTCCAGCGCTGGTGCGTTTAGTCTGCCGCTGGTGTCCCGAACTTGGGCTCCCACGCTCTCCACGCAGGTCCACTGTGAATCACTAGTTCCGGAAGAATTTCCGCTGCTGTTTCTTCCCCTACTCTTCCTTGACCCTGCAGTATCTCCACTTTTATTAACCTGTGTGTCTTGCTGAACTATCAATGTGCTCCTTCCTATTCCGCCATCTTGCCGCTCTCCTCAGGAGTCTTCTATCCACTGGTTCACTCCCCAAATTGCTGCAACGGCTGGAGTTGAGCTGATCCTAAGTCAGAAGCTTCTTCAGGATCTCCCATGTGGGTGCGGGGGCCCAAGGATTTGGGCCATCCTCTGCTGCTTTGCCAGGCGCATTAGTAGAGAGGTGGAGCAGAGGTGGAGCAGGGGGGCTGGCCTTGTGGGATAGTGGATAAAGCAGGCCTGTGGTGCCGGCATCCCATATGGACACCGGTTTGTGTCCCAGCTGCTCCACTTCTGATACAGCTCTCTGCTATGGCCTGGGAAAGCAGTAGAAGATGGCCCAAATCCTGAGGCCCCTGCACCCGTGTGTGAAACCTAGAAGAAGCTCCTGACTTCAGATCGGTGCAGCTCTGATGGCCGTTGTGGCCATCTGGGGAGGGAATCAGCGAATGGAAGACCTCTCTCTGCCTCTGTCTCTGCCTCTCTGTAACTCTGCATTTCAAATAAATAAATCAGTCTTATTTATTTATCAAATAAATCAATCAATCTTAAAAAAAAAAAAAAAGTGGAGCAGCCAAGACTCAAACCAGCACCCATATGGTATGCTGGTGCTGCAGGCAGGGCTTTAACGTGCTGTGCCACAGCACCGACCCAGAACATCTTTTAATGTGCTTATTTACCAGTTATATGTCTTCTTTGGTAAAGTATTCAAATATTTTGCCTATTTTTAAGTTGAGGTTTTCAAAATCTTGAATTGTGAAGATTACTTAGCAAATACTTAATGCTCAGATTTTTCTCTTTTGTGGATGTCATATTCAAGAAAACTGCCTAATCCAAGATCACACAGATAAATACCTACTTTTTGTTTCAAGATGTTTATAATTTTAGCTCCTGTATTTAGATCTTTGATCTCTTTTGAATTAATTTTTGTGTTTGATGTGAGGATAAGGAATTCCATTTCTTTTGCTTTTGAATATCCAGTTGTCTTAACATCATTTATTGAATAGACTGTCGTTTCTTCATTGAATTGTTGGAACTTTTGACAAAGGGATTTATTTCTGGGTTCTTCATTGTGTTCCACTGATCTGTATGTCTACCCTCATGCTGTATTACGGTATATTAGTTGATCTAACACTGTAGAAAGTTTAAAGACCAGTAGTGCATAGCCTCCAACTTCAGGCTTTTTCAAGATCGTTTTGATTATTCTGGATCCATTACATTTATTTTTGTTTGTTTTTAAATATTTATTTATTTGAAAGAGTTTGAAAGTCAGGGTGGAGGAAGAGAGAGAGAGATATCTTCTATCTGGTGGTTTACTCCCTGGATGACCTCAACAGCTGGGGCTGGGCCAGGTCAAAGCCAGGAGCCAGGATCTTCTTACTTGTCCTGTATGGGTGTAGGGGCCCAAGCACTTGGGCTGTCTTCCCCTGCTTTTTTTGAGGAGCTGGATCAGAAGTAAAGCAGCCAGGACACAAACTGGCATGCATATGGAATGCGGACATTGTGGGCCCATGGCTTAACCCGTTATGCCGCAGAGCAGGTTGAAATATGATTTTTAGTATCGGCTTGTCAATTTTCAAGAGTCAGCTGGCATTTTAATGGGAATTGCAGTGAATACTAATGTTAATTTGTTGAGTATTGCTATCTTAGGAATGTTAAATCTTTCAGTGTATGAACACAAATGTCTTTCTTTTTTTTTTTTTAATTTTTTATTTTTTTAATTTTTGACAGGCAGAGTGGACAGTGAGAGAGAGACAGAGAGAAAGGTCTTCCTTTTGCCGTTGGTTCACCCTCCAATGGCTGCCGCGGTAGGCGCGCTGTGGCCGGTGCACCGCGCTGTTCCGATGGCAGGAGCCAGGTGCTTATCCTGGTCTCCCATGGGGTGTAGGGCCGAAGGACTTGGGCCATCCTCCACTGCACTCCCTGGCCACAGCAGAGAGCTGGCGTGGAAGAGGGGCAACCGGGACAGGATCGGTGCCCCGACCGGGACTAGAACCCGGTGTGCCGGCGCCGCAAGGCGGAGGATTAGCTTACTGAGCCGCGGCGCTGGCGCAAATGTCTTTCTTTTAAAATTTTATTCTTCACAAGTCTTATATTTGTTTTATTAAATTTATTCCTAAGTGTTTTATTCCTTTAATAATACTAAAAAATGGAATTGTTTTCTTAAGTGTATTTTCAGATTGTTCATTGCTGTTGTATAGAAATGCAGTTGATTTTTGAGTGTTGGTCTTGTGCCTTACAGTCTTACTAAATTTGTTTATTAGCTCGAATAATTTTTGTTGTTCCTTAATGTTTTCTCTATATGAGATGCTGGTACCTGCCAAAGAGATAGTTTTGCTTTTTTTTTTCTTGCATAATTATCTTGGCCAGAATCTGCAGTTCAGTGTTGAATTGAAGTGGTGACAGCACACATCTTTTCTTGTTTCTCATCTTAGTGGAAAGCTGTGGGTGTTTCATAGATTTCTTTTCTCAAGCTTGAGGAAGTTTCCTTCCATTTCTAAGTTATTTTCCCTTCCCTCCCCTCCCCTCCCCTTTTTCTCTCTCTCTCCTTCTCTCTCTCTCTCTGACACATACATACACACACACAGACACACACACACACAAACAGGTGTTGAGTTTTACCAGATACTTTTTGGAAGTATGTCAGTCTGTTGAGATGATCATGTCATTTTTGTCCTTTGTTCCATGAATGGGGTTTATTGATGATTAATTTTTGTATGTTGAGCTAACCTTGCGTTCCTGAGATGAATTTTATTTGGTCAAGGAGTAGTAATCCTTTTCATGCATTGCTGAATTTGGCATATTAGTATTTTGTTGAGGATTTTTGCGTCTATATTTATAAGGGTTGATGATCTATACTTTTCTTGGGATATTTTGGCTGTTTTTGGTATCAGAGTAATACTGTTCTACCAAGATGAGTTGAGTAGTGTTCCCCTCCTTCTGTTCTTTGAAAGAGTTTGTGAAGAATTAGCATTAGTTCTGCTTTTTTTTTTTTTAAAAAAAGATTTATTTTATTTATTTGAAAGAGTTACAGAGAGAGGTGGAGACAGAGAGATTTTCCATCCACTGGTTCACTCCCCAGTTGACTGCAATGGCCGGAGTTGCGCCAATCCGAAGCCAGGAGCCAGGAGCTTCTTCCTGTCTCCCATGTGGGTGCAGGGGCCCAAGGACATGGGCCATCTTCTACTGCCATCCCAGGCCATAGCAGAGAGCAGGATTGGAAGAGGAGCAGCCAGGACTAGAACTGGTGCCCATATGGGATGCTGGCACTTCAGGCCAGGGCTTTAACCCACTGCGCCACAGCACCTGCACTAGTTCTCCTTTAAATGTTTTGTAGAATTCACCAGTGAAGCCATCTGATCTTGGACTTTTCTTTCTTTCTTTTTAATGTTTTTAAGATTTATTTATTTGAAAGTCAGAGTTACACAGAGAGAGAGAGAAAGAGGAGAGGCAGAGAGAGAGAGAGAAAGAGGTCTTCCATCGATGGTTCACTTGCCAGTTGGCTGCAATGGTCAGAGCTGCGCCCATCCAAAGGCAGGAACTACTTCTTGGGTCTCCCACATGGGTGCAGGGGCCCAAGGACTTGGGCCAGCTTTTACTGCTTTCCCAGGCCGTAACAGGGAGCTGGATCGGAAGTGGAGCAGCTGGGACTCGAACCAGCGCCCATATGGGATGCCGGCACTGCAGGAGGCAGCTTTACCTGCTACACCACAGCACCTGCCCCTGGGCTTTCCTTTGTGGGTATTTTTTGGTTTGTTTTCTAAAATTACAAATTCTGTTTCTTTATTTTTATAGGTCTGTTCAAATTATTTCTTCCTTTTTACCCCTAGCTTTTTTGAATTATGATTGACAGATTGTATATATTTGAGATTCCTAGCATGCTGTTTTCATATATATATTGTGGCAGTGGAGATAATTAGCAAGACCTTTTGTGTGCTAAAACATTTAAGTAAGGTCTTGGTAAATTTTAGGTGTCAATAGCATCATTAACTATAGTCAACCACTGTATATTAGATACCCTGAACTTACTCATCCTGAATAACTGAAACTTCGTACACTTTTACCAGCATCCACTGGTTCACTCCCCAGATGGCCACAAGGGTTAGGGCTGGGCCAGGCTGAAGCCAGGAATTGTGAGCTACATCTGGGTCTCTTACATGGGTTGCTGGGGCCCAAACACTTGGGTCATCTTGTATTGCTTTTCCCAGGCCATTAGCAGGGAGCTAGATTGGAAATGGAGTGGTAGGGACATGAGCTGGTGCCAACATGGAATGCTGGTGTCACAGGAGGTGGCTTAACGCACTACACCACAACACTAGTCCCCCAGTGCTATTTATTGAAGAAGCTATTCTTTCCCCTTTGTGTGCTCTTGGCACTTTTGCCAAAGATCAATGGACTGGCAATGTGTGAATTTAATTATGGACTATTCTGTTTCCTTTGTCTGTGTGCAGGTTTTTCTGACAGCACAGTTCTAGTTTGGTAATTATAACTTTGTTTTTGAAATCAGGTAGTGTGATGCCTGTAGCCTTATTTTGCTCAGTATTGCTTGGGCTTTTTTGTGGTTCTACATGAATTTTTTTCTTTTTCTGTGAAAAATGTTATTGGAATTTTGATAGAGATTGCATTGAGTCTGTAGATCACTTTGGGCAGTATGGACATTTTAACAATATTAATTCTTTCAACCCATGAACACATCTTTCCATTTATTTGTGTTGTCTTAAATTTCTCTCATCAGTTAAAGATCATCTAGAGATCTTTAACTTCTTTGATTAAATTTATTCTCAAGTTTTTTCTGTGCTTTTTAAGTTGGGTGGTTTTCCTTTTTGGAAAGTTAGGTAAATATAATTTGTAAGTTGTATTTGTATCTTGTAACTGTACTGAATTCAAGGTTTTTTTTTTTTTTTTATCTTTAGGGTTTTCAGATTTCACTTATTCCTTATATTTCTTTTTCTTGCCTATTTGCTCTGGCAAGGACGTCTGGTACTGTATTGAATAGCAATGATGAGAGTGAGCATGCTTGTTATGATGTTTGAAGAAAAACTTTCAGCTTTGCACACTTGCGTACTCATGTATATTAGCAGTGGGTTTGTTATATATGGCCTTTATTGTGCTGAGGTACGTTCCTTCCTTTCCTGTGTTTTTGAGAGACTCTTTTTTTTTTTTTTATTAAACTTTTATTTAATGGATATAAATTTCCAAAGTACAGCTTATGGGTTACAATGGCTTCCCCCCTCCCATAACATCCCTCCCACTCGCAACCCTCCCCTTTCCCGCTCCCTCTCCCCTTCCAATCACATCAAGATTAATTTTCAATTCTCTTTATATACAGAAGATCAGTTTAGTATATATTAGGTAAAGATTTCAACAGTTTGCCCCCATATAGCAACACAAAGTGAAAAAAAATACTGTTGGAGTGTTGGAGTACTAGTTATAGCATTAAATAACAGTGTACAGCACATTAAAGACAGAGATCCTACATAATATTTTTTTAAAAAGTTAATTAATTTTCTATGCCATTTCCAATTTAACACCAGGTTTTTTTTTTCATTTCCAATTATCTTTATATACAGAAGATCGATTCAGTATATAATTAGTAAAGATCTCATCAGTTTGTACCCACGCAGAAACACAAAGTGTAAAAATACTGTTTCAGTACTAGTTATAGCATCACTGCACATTAGACAACACATTAAGGACAGATCCCACATGGGATGTAAGTACACAGTGACTCCTGTTGCTGACTATAAGAAACAATGACCTGATCAGCTCTTGTCCTGACTCTAGGTGTACAATGTAATACTTTATCCTTTTTAGTATTTGTTGTTATTGTTGTTCTAGTACTAGTGGTTGAACTCTGTAATTAACACACAATTATTCTTAGGTGTTTAAATTTTAACTGAAAAGTGATCCCTGTTAAATTTAAGAGTGGAAAAAGAGAGGGAGGAGATGTACAATTTGGGACATGCTCAATCGGACTTGCCCCCAATGGTGGAGTTAGAAATGTGCCAGGGGATTCCAATACAATCCCATCAAGGTGGCATGAACCCATGCCATCTCACTAGTCCAAGTGATCAATTTCAGTTCACAATTGATGGCTCTGATAGGTCTAAGAGTCAAAGGGATCACACAAGCAAGACAAGTGTCTGCTAATACTAACTGATAGAATCAGAAAGGGAGAGAAAGATCCAACATGGGAAGCGGGATACACAGCAGACTCATAGAATGGCAGATGTCCTAAACAACACTCTGGCCTCAGAATCAGCCCTTACGGCATTCGGATCTGGCTGAAGAGCCCATGAGAGTATTGTAGGCATGGAAAGCCAAGATACCATGGAAAAGAAAAAAAAAAAAAGAAGAAGACCTAAATAAAGATCTCTGTGAGTGAGATCCCAGTGGAAAGAACAGGGCCATCAAAGAAGGAGGTACCTTTCTCTGAAGGGAGGAGAGAACTTCCACTTTGACTATGACCCTATCGGAATAAGACCAAAGTCAGTGAACTCTAAAGGCTTCCATAGCCCTGGCAACTCATGACTAGAGCCTAGGGAGATTACTGACGCCATGAACAGGAGACTCTTTTTTTCTTAATCATGAAAGTACATTGAATTTTGACAGCTGCTTTTTCTCCTTTTATTAGGATGATGATATGATTTTATTTTGTTAATGTAATGTATCTCATGTATGTTGAACCACCCTCAAAACTCATGGATAAATGATCTTTAATGTGTTGTTGAGTTTGGCTTGCTTGTATTTTGCTGAGGATGTTTGTTTCTTTTTGAATTACTTTTAATAGCTTTTGTTTTTCTAGGAGTTTACCTATGTCATCTAGATGATTTAATTTATTGTAAAATTTTCATTATGTTCTCTAATGATTCTTATTTCTGAAAATAATATGCTCTCTTTTAATTTCTGGTTTTAGTTTACTTGAATCTTGTCTCTCTTCCCCTTGATTGGTCTTGCAAAATATTGGTCAATTTTATTTATGTTTTCAAAGATCCAATTTTGCATTCCATTGATTTTTCTCTCTTAGCTTTCTATTTGGTATTACATTTGTTTCTGTTCAGATAATTACTGTTTCCTTTTTCTGCTCACCTTGCTTTAATTTACTCTTGTTTTTCTAGTGTTTTCTGTAGATGGTTAGGTTATTGATTTGAGACTTTTTTTTTTTTTTTTTGACAGAGTTAGAGAGAGAGAAAGGTCTTTGTTTTCCTTTGGTTCACTCCCTAAATGGCCGCTACGGCCGGCGCTGTGCCAATCCGAAGCCAGGAGCCAGGAGCTTCCTTCTGGTCTCCCATGCCGGCGCAGGGCCCAAGGACTTGGGCCATCCTCCACTGCCTTCCCAGGCCACAGCAGAGAGCTGGACCGGAAGAGGAGCAACCAGGACAGGATCCGGCGTCCAACCGGGACTAGAACCCGGGGTGCTGGCGCTGCAGGTGGAGGATTTGAGACTTTTTAAATATCGGATAATCATTTACTGCTATAAATTTCCCTCTAAACACTGCTTTATCTGTGTCTCACAGGATTTTGTTTGCTTTGTTTTTGTTTTCATTAATCTCAAGGTTTTTCTAATTTCTCTTCAGATTTCTTCTTTGATCCATTGATTATTTGGGCATTGTTAACAAATCTTTATAGCAGTCATACATAAACTTGTATCTGCTGCCGCCTTCTCCTTTAGAAAAAAAACATTATTTGAGAGGCTGGGACCGAGTGAGCAAGGGTATGGTCATTTGCTGTTTCACTCCTCAGATAACTGCAGTAGCAAGGAGTGAGCAGGCCAAAGCTGGGAGCTGGAACAGGTCTCCCACGTGAGTGGCAGGGACCCAGTTACTTTGGCCATCACCTTCTACCTCCTATCAGCAGGAAGCTGGAATTGGAAGTAGAGACAGGACTGAAACCCAGGCTCTCCAATATGAGATGCAAGCATTCCAACTGGTAGCTTAACCAATAGGCCAAACACCTGCCCCAGAAAAATTAGCTTAGGGATTTAGCTTGAGCCTTGGGTTGCCTATAGAGCATATGCTGCCATATGAGTTTTTGTGTTTGTTTGTTTTTGTTCTTTTTTTTTTTTTAATTTTTTGACAGGCAGAGTGGACAGTGAAAGAGACAGAGAAAGGTCTTCCTTTGCCATTGGTTTACCCTCCAGTGGCTGCCGCGGCCAACGTGCTGCAGCCGGCACACTGTGCTGACCCGAAGGCAGGAGCCAAGTGCTTCTCCTGGTCTCCCATGGGGTGCAGGGCCCAAGCACTTGGGCCATCCTCCACTGCACTCCCGGGCCATAGCAGAGAGCTGGACTGGAAGAGGGGCAACCGGGACAGAATCCGGTGCTCCGACCGGGACTAGAACCCTGGGGTGCTGGCGCCACAAGGTGGAGGATTAGCCAGTTGAGCCACAGCGCCAGCCTTGTGTTTGAATATGTGTTTCTTTGGCCTTTTGATAACATCTCAGTCTGTAGACATTCTTGTTGATATCTTAGGAGTTTCTGATTTTTCCTCAGCTCAAGAAAGTTTTCTTGGGGTGGGCTCTGTGACACAGCAGGTTAACGCCCTGGCCTGACGCACCGGCATCCCATATGGGCACCGGTTCAAGACCTGGCTGCTTCACTTCCGATCCAGCTCTCTCCTATGGCCTGTGAAAGCAGTAAAGGATGGCCCAAGTCCTTGGGCCCCTACACCCCCGTGGGAGACGTGGAAGAAGCTGGCTCCTGGCTTCAGATCGGCGCAGCTCCGGCTGTTGCAGCCAGTTGGGTAGTGAACCATCGGATGGAAGACTTTCTCTCTCTCTCTCTCTCTCTCTCTCTCTCTCTCTGGCTCTCCTCTCTCTGTGTAACTCTTTCGAATAAATAAATAAATCTTTTAAAAAAAAAGTTTTCTTGGGCGCCCTCTCTGTGGCATAGTAGATCAAAAGCCTCTGCCTCTCCCATATGGGTGCCTGTTCAAGTCCTGGCTGCTCTACCTCTCATCTAGTTCTCTGCTAATGGCCTGGCTAAGCAGTGAAATATGGCTCAAGTGGTGGGCCTGTACCTACTTGGAAAGCCTGGAAGAAGCTCTTGGCTTTGGATCGGCCCAGCTCCAGCCATTGTGGCCATTTGGGGAGTGAAACAGCAGGGCACAATTATATATATGCTTTGTCTCTCCCTCTCTCTGTCTGTAACTTGACCTCTCAAATAAATAAATAGATCTTTAAAAAAAGTTTTTCTTTTAAAAATTAAAACCTTATTGATTTGAGAGACAGAGGGAGATCATTCATCCACTAGTTTATTTCTCAAAAGCCCACCACATTTGGGGCTGGGCTGGGCTGGGCTGGGTTTGAAACCAGGAGCCTAGAACTCGCTCTGGGTCTCCATTGTGGGTGTCAGGGACCCAAGCACTTGAACCATCACTTGCTGACCACCAGAGTCTGCATTAGCAAGAAAGTGGAATCTAAAGCATAGTCAGAATTTGAACCCAGACATCTGATAAAATGTGGATGACTCGAGTGGCATCTTAACCAGTGTGCCAAATGCTCACCTCAGCAGTTTTCTAATATTTAATTAGTATGTTTTCTTAATGTGTTTGTTTCTTCTTGAAATACCAGTTATTTTGACAGCAGGTACCTCTTTTTTTTTTATACTCATGGTCTCAATTTCCTCATATTTTTGTTATAATTCTACTTTAGTGGCTCACTAATTTTTTTTCTAGCAGTGTTTTAGTATATTAAAAATTAGTATATTAAAAATTTAGTATATTAAAAATTTTATTTTTGTCTTAGTGCCAGCTCTCTTATCACAGATTATAAAATTCTCAAAATATTTTCAAAAGATGTGTTTTTGCTGTTACCTCAGCTGCTGCTTTAATTGTACCACCTATTTTATGATTGGCTGGGGTTCTCCCGTGCATGCCAGTTAGGCTTCTTAAATTACCTGTGATATTTTCTTGCCAGCTTGCATTTGGATGAGGAGGATTCCTGCAGTGTGCATTCCAGGTAGACTGTGGTCTTCTCAGTAGTGGTGTAGGGGGTTGTTGGTGGTGGATAAAGGTGTTTCTTTACATCTCATCGTGTTGGCTGTGATCAGGTGGCTTCTGCAGCAGCACACACAGAGGTAGGTAAGAGCAGAAGCCATCAACTCAAGCCTGCTGTCAGATTGACCTTCAGTCAGCCCTTAAGTAGACAGTTTTCACCATAGGTTTGGCCAAAAAGCCAGGCCTGTTTCTGTTTCCCTATACTGTATTATTGGTTCTCCTAGCTTTGTTTAAAATGTTATTAACAAGCTGTCTGATTGTGAGTGGAATCACTTTTGTGGTCCAGTTACTCTTTATTAAACTGTTCTGACTCTTCTTCTCCTATATACACCTACCCCTAAGTGAAAAATATCTTACTGTTAAATTCTTGCCAGAGGAAAAGGAAGTGTGCAGTGTATACTCAGGCTGCATCTTACAAGTTGGATTGATATTTTTTTTTTTTTTTTTGACAGGCAGAGTGGACAGTGAGAGACAGAGAGAAAGGTCTTCCTCTGCCGTTGGTTCACCCTCCAATGGTCGCTGCGGCCGGCGCGTTGCGGCCAGCGCACCGCGCTGATCCGAAGGCAGGAGCCAGGTGCTTATCCTGGTCTCCCATGTGGGTGCAGGGCCCAAGCAGGCCATAGCAGAGAGCTGGCCTGGAAGAGGGGCAACCGGGACAGAATCCGGCGCCCCAACTGGGATTAGAACCTGGTGTGCTGGCGCCGCAGGTGGAGGATTAGCCTATTGAGCCATGGCGCCGGCCTGGATTGATTTTTCTAAAAGACACCTCTGACTGTTTACCACTGTGCCTAGACATTTTAGTTTTTACTTATTTTTTGTTATTTAAGACCTTTACTAACTGGTACTTGCAGTTGGTTGACTTTCCTTTTTTAAAATCAAGTTGCAAGCTGTTATTACAAATTAAAAATGAAATTCTTAAAAATCTCAACTTGAGCAGACATTACACAATTTAAAAACCTTTAGCCGGCACCGTAGCTTAACAGGCTAATCCTCCGCCTTGCGGCGCCGGCACACCGGGTTCTAGTCCCGGTTGGGGTGCCGGATTCTATCCCGGTTGCCCCTCTTCCAGGCCAGCTCTCTGCTATGGCCCCGGGAAGGCAGTGCACCCGCATGGGAGACCAGGAGAAGCGCCTGGCTCCTGCCTTCGGATCAGCGAGATGCGCCGGCCACAGCGGCCATTGGAGAGTGAACCAAAAAGGAAGACCTTTCTATCTGTCTCTCTCTCTCTCTCACTATCCACTCTGCCTGTCCAAAAAAATAAATAAATAAATAAAAATAAAAATAAAAACCTTTAAGGGTGTATTAAGGAAAAACAATGTTAAAAAGAAAAAACACGCTTGTCATTACCAAAAAGAGACCTCTTTAGGTAACAATAATAAAAACCCCACGCTGTATAGATAACGCAGATAATTCCAGTAATGTGGTTAACCTGCAAAAACCAAGCACTTTAAGGTCTTCAGCTCCAGTCTTGTTCATTTTACTGCTGGAATTTCATATTCATTTCTTCATGTTGGAGATGGCCACCGGCATTTACTCAGCTCCTGCCTGTGCAGCCTCATAGCCCAGAACTCTCAGCTGGTGGTGGATGGCTGCCGCCCTTGTGCTTGGCATCTTGTGGGTAATCCAAGTGGCCGTGGCCCGACGTCTAGGCGGCTGTGGTCTCATCTGGACTTTGCGTATCTTCTTCTTCGCTGTACTGTCCAGGTTGCCCGCCCTCCCTCCCTCCCTCCCTTCTCTCTCTCTCTCTCTCTCCACAGAGAAGGAGAGGCATAGAGACAGAGCCCATGGGGCTTCCACTTGCAGTGAGGCTGGAACCTCGGCCTGCGGGAGGAGCAGCGTGGTTGGGCCTGGTCGCTCCTCCTGTCCCCACTCGCACTATTGTGGGCCTTCCGGTTCCGGTCGGCTGCATGTTTATGGCCGTGCCCTGAAGCTCCACCCAGGCCTATCTTGTTGCCTGCCTCCGCACCTTTTCCTCCTTCTATAACGTCAAAGCCCATGGCTTTCCCGCCTCCTACGCTGCGGAGGTATTTCCTGGAGATGTTCTTTATGGTAGTCTGGTGTGCAAATGTCGTCCTCGGTGTCTTGTTGAAACCATGTCCGTTTATTATATTGAAGCATTTTATGGTTCCCCCAACCTTCATTGCGAGGACCTTCTTGTCCCATCAGTAGGTGCCACCAATGTGAGGCCACCTGGGCTACCACTCCCTGCGAGGGCAGAGGCAGAGGGCTGCGGGCAGTCACTGGGTTGCGGTGTGGTGATGGGGCCGACCGCTGGTTTGCAGTGTGGTGACCTGGGCTGTTTGCTGGCCTGCGGTAATAATGACCGGCGCCCACCGCTGGGTTGCGGTGTGGTGACTGGGTCCCACTGCTGAGTTGCAGTGTGGTGCACTGGGCCAGCTGCTGGCCTGCGCTGATGGTGACCGGCGCTGACCGCTGGGTTGCTGTGTGGTGACCGGGGCCGGCCGCCGCTCCTCCTGAGGTGTGACGTTAACCAGGCTGGCGGCAGCTACTAGACTGCTCAGGGCTTTCTGGGGTCCGCTCTCTGCCCCTGATCTAGTTCACTTAGCCGTTTTTAATGTAAGTTTTCAAGTTCAAATTATGTAGCATCATGAAGCTTCTGATTCCTGCCCTACCTTTGTAACATAATTTCATGCAGTTTCCCATGTTTTCTTCATATTCCTACTTTGTGCCTATTTGCGGTTCCCTAAATGAGCATAGTTTTTCCCACCTTTTTTAAATGCTCGATTCACTTTGCCTCATTGTCCTTTTCATCAGACTCCATCACTATTTGAACGTCAAGAGTCAGATCACATATACCACTTTATGAATGTCTGACCACCTCGTTTTATCTGCTTGCTGAAATCCAGATTTAATCACCTCCTCTGTCCTCCCAGTAACTTCTGTGTTTATCTGGACAGAATTTATTTCATCACATTTCAATTATTTGATTTCCTTGAGGAAAAAGGATTGTGGTGCATCTCAGTAGTCTCAGCTCCTAGTTCTCCATCAACTATGTAGTTACTCCATTTTGTGGGATGAAATTATTTCACTATTAGAAATCAAAACTCTATGTCCTGGTTCTGACCATTTCATCTGTGGGAGTAGGAGAGTAATCTTAACAGCTTGTATGTTCAACCCACACTGAGTAAATTGAAAGATTCTAACACAGTCTGCTGGCATAGTCAGTGGCTATTTTGGGATATTATGTCAGTGAACTGAAGAGATATTTGGGGAAGATGGGAGCACGTGATAGGTTTTTCTCTGTATAGCTACAACCTGAAATCTAAATACCTTAATATTTAGAATTAATTGACAAGCAATAGAGAGCAAGAACAGAATAGCAGTGTAATATGGATGGAAACTCCAATACTTAGCCTATTTTATTACAATTTTTCCTGAATTTGGTTCTAATTAAAATAGTTGATGTAACCCTTTTAAAAATAAAGGTCATAGAGAGTCTTTAAGACATGATTTTGTTCCCTACTTCTTTTGTTCATTTTAGATTTTTTGCCAAACTATTGTCAAGTGGTGTTTTTTTTTTTTTAGTTTTTTTTTTATTTTTTTATTTTTGACAGGCAGAGTGGACAGTGAGAGAGAGACAGAGAGAAAGGTCTTCCTTTTGCCGTTGGTTCACCCTCTAATGGCCGCCGCGGTAGCGCGCTGCGGCCGGCGCACCGCGCTGTTCCGATGGCAGGAGCCAGGTGCTTCTCCTGGTCTCCCATGGGGTGCAGAGCCCAAACACTTGGGCCATCCTCCACTGCACTCCCTGGCCACAGCAGAGAGCTGGCCTGGAAGAGGGGCAACCGGGACAGGATCGGTGCCACGACCGGGACTAGAACCCGGTGTGCCGGCGCCGCAAGGCGGAGGATTAGCCTAGTGAGCCACGGCGCCGGCTGTCAAGTGGTTTTACATCAATCAGTAGACTTTACCTGCAGAGAAAGAAACTGACTCTAGTTACCTTACACAAACAATGGACATTATTTGCAGGATACTGGACAGCTCACAGAATGATTCGGAGGCTTGGAGAAGTAGACTTGAACATGAACCAGGGCAATTCTGGGTATCCAGGCAGAAGGATATGCTCAGTTTCTGATTGTGATATCTCTACGAGATTTAAAATAAGAAGAGCAAAAAGACATTCCCATGCCTCTACCTCATGCTTACCTCACTACCTTGAGATCCACAGTTCTAAGGGAAATAATTTATTAGTTTAGTATTGATCTGTCCCTTTCATTTCTTGACGGGACATGGGTGGAGGGTATATATGGGAGAAGGACCCTCCTTAGAATTTCTGTAGCAGGTGAACAGATTGAGTTGCAGTTGTAACACACACACAAAAAACAAGGATTGGACAATTCTCCAAGGAAACTTGTGCTGTTGTGAAATTCGAATAAATATTAAGCTACCCTCCTAAATGGAAAATGTATATTTTATAGCATAAAACTTGAATTTCAGGTTTGAAATTTAAGACAATTAACGCTTTTTAGGGAAGCAAGGAATTTTTATACTAGATTATGTCTGGTTAGGTGGGGGCATCTGTTGGTGAAATACAACATTGCAGTCTCAACTTTTTTTCCTTTGAAACAGGGAGTGGGTCAGAGAGCAAGAGGGAGAGGGGAGGCAAAAAGGGTGAGAGGGAGAGAGAAGGGAAGAAAGAAAACTTTTATCTGCTGGTTTACTCCTCTGATGCCCGAAACAGCCAGGCCTGGACTAAAGCCAGGAGCCAGCAACTCAATCCAGGTTTCCCAGTTGGGTAATAGGAAATGCAATTACTGGAAACATCACTGCTGCCTCCCAGGGTCAGATTAGCAGGAAGCTGGTATCAGGAACGAGATCTGAGAATTGAACTGAGGTACTCTGATGTAGGACACTACCATCTTAAAAGCTAGGCTAAATGCCAACTCCTAAATAAATATAATTTTGGGAGTACCTGGGGGAGGGAGTTTAGCCTACTGGTTAAGAAGCCATTTGGGGCGGGGGGGCAGGGGCTGTGTTGTGTCTTAGCAGGTTAAGCCACCACCTGCAATGCTGACGTCCTATATGGATGCTGGTTTGAACTGTTCTACTTCTGATCTAGCTCCTTACTAATGTGCCTAAGAGAGCAGCAGCAGATGACCCAACTCTTTGGGCCTCTGTACCCATGTGGGAGATCCAGATGAAGCTCCTGGCTCCTGGCTTTGGCCTGGCCCAGCTCCAGCTGTTATGGCCATGTGGGGAATGAATCAGCAGATGAAACCCCGAACCCCTCTTCTCCCCCCCACCCCGTAACTCTGCCTTTCAAATAAATAAAACAAATTCTAAAAGAGAGAGAAAGAAACCCATTAGGAAGCTTGAGTCTCACATTGAAATATCTGGGTTTGATCCCCAGCTCTGCCTGCTGATTTCAGTTTCTTGGTAATGCAGACCTTGGAAGGCAGCAGTGATGGTTCAAGTAGTTGGGTTCCTAAACTTTGGAGGGGAGAGCTGAGTTAAGTTTCCAGCTCCTGGCTATTGAGGACAAGCCAGTAGATAGGGGCTAAACTGCCCCCTCCCCCTATTTAAAATAAAAGGATCAGTGTGTCAGTGTGTCTTAACCTGCCGTCTGTGATGCCGACAACTCATTACAGCATTGATTTGAGTCCTGGCTGCTCTACTTCTCCTTCTTTTTCTTTTTTTTAGATTTAAAAGGATTTATTAGAATCAAAGACCTCCACAGGGAGCGGCATAGAGTGGGGATTCCAAGAGAGTAACGAACCCTGGCTGCTCCACTTCTAATCCAGCTCCCTGCTAATATGCCTGGGAAAGCAGCAGAAGATGGCTCAATTGCATGGGTCCTGCCACCCTATAGGAGACTGGGATGAAACTCTTGGCTTTGGCCTGGCCCAGTCCTGGTCATTGTGGCAGGTTAGGGTGTGAACCAGGAGATGGAAGCTGACTCCACCCCCGTAACTCTCTTCCATATTTGATTTATAGATTCAGTGCAATACTAATTAAAATTCTAGCAGGTTTTTTAAGAAGGTGGAAGTTAACACACTGCAAAATTTATGTCAAAATGTAAATACCAAGAATAGCTGAGGCAAGGTCATCTTTATAATAGATGGGCTGGATCAGTTGGATAGCCATATGGGAAAATAAATAAATTGACTCTCGGCTCCTACAGCAATAAACAAAAATCTATTCCAAGTGAATTGTAAATGGATCTAAATGCAAAAGGAAAGCAATGAAGCCTTAATAAGAATACATCATCTTCGTGACTTTAGATTGATAGAGATTTCATAAATGGGTCACAGAAGGTACCAACCAGAGAGGAAAACATTTGATAAATGTAACTTACAGATGACATAGGAAGGGAGTTAAAAGGGAGATCACAATTCGTACCCAGAAATGGAAAGAATATCTACTGTTCGAGAAGGAAAGCTTACACAATCTGTGCTCATAGTTTCGAAAGACAGATTTTTCTCTCAGATCTGTAATGAAAGCTGTTAGAATCTTGCCCCCTCCTTCTCATTCTGGATTTAATTTTCCCAGGGCTGTCCCTCTTGTAGCTGCTTAAAATTACGTTATATGTGCTTTATTTCTGTGTTTCAAAATAAGATTATATGGTTCCTAGTCTTTCTGTGTTTTAGATAGTTATATTCCTAGTCTATAAGATGAGGAGTCAGCCCTTTTAGATGATTCAACCTTGTACCATTAAAGAAGTGCCCATACTTTCCTGACCCCATCCTACTTTTGATAGAATGAAGTATTTCCATTTTTGGTTAGATCAGTATTTTAATGTTTCCAAGTTTATTCATAACTGAGCCGTAAAAGATTCCATTATTTTCTTCTTGTGTAAATTTTTTGTTTTCCCTAGAGTTAATAGTTCCCTTATTTCATATTCTGTGTTATTGTCCATATTCTGTCTAGCAGAAGTCTGTGAACTTCTCATTATTTGAAAATACAGATTATTTCCTCCCTTTATTTTTAAATATTTTAATTTATTTATTAGAGAGAAAGAGAAACACTCTTTTGATTCACTCCATGTATACTTTCAACAGCTTGGCTGGGATTTTGTCAAAGCCCAGAGTCAGGAATGCATTACAGGTTTACCATGTGGGTAACAGGATCCCAACCACTTGAGCCATCACCACTACCTTTTAGCATATACCTCATAGGAAGGTAGAGTCAGGAGATAAAGCCTGGACTTGAACCCAGGTACTCTCATTTGGGACATGGGCATATTACCAGCTAAGCTAAACAGCACCCTCACCTTTCAGACTCTCTCAGAGACCTATGTCCTGTACTTATAGAAGCTAGTTGCTTTCTGTTTATCTGGGGAGTAGAATTTTTTTTTTTCTCTCTCTTTTTTTTTTTTTTTTTTTTGACAGGCAGAGTGGACAGTGAGAAAGAGAGAGACCATCCTCCTCTGCACTCCCGGGCCACAGCGGAGAGCTGGCCTGGAAGAGGAGCAACCGGGACAGAACCGGTGCCCCGACCGGGACTAGAACCCGGTGTGCCGGCACCGCAGACGGAGGATTAGCCTATTGAGCCGCGGTGCCGGCCCTGGGGAGTAGAATTTTAGGTTGGAAATAATTTTCTCAGAATTTTGAAGGCATTGTTCCATTGACTTCTAGCTTCCAGTGTCAGTGCTGAACTACTCCAGTATTATTCTGATTTCTAATCCTTTTTAAGTGACCTGTTTGTTGTTGTTTGGAAGCTTTTAAGGACCTTGTGGTCAGTTCTAGCATTGACAAAAAATTCTTTTGGGGCCAGCATTGTGATGAAGCAAGTCAAGCCATTTCCTGTGATGCCAGCATCCCATATGGGTGCTGGTTCATGTCCTGGCTGCTCCACTTCTGATGTAGCTTCCTGCTAATGGCCTGGGAAAAGTAGCAGCCCCTGCCACCCATGTGGGATACCTGGATGAAACTCTAGCTCCCAACTTTGGCCTGGCTCAGCCCTAGCCATTGCATCTACTTGGTTAGTGAACCAGTGGATGGAAGATCACTCTCTCTTGTCTCTCCCTCTCTCCTATAATTCTGCCTCTCAAATAAATAAAACATAAACTTTAAAATTTTTTTATTATGATTTGTGTTAGTGTGGTCTTCCATAGATCTTAGAACTAATGTGCTTTGTTCAAAAAGAGTGTCCTCTGGAACAGGTAGACAGTAGCACAGTGGGTTATGGCACCTCTTGGGACACCTTGGGTCTCGGCTACTCTATTTCTGTCCCAGCTTCCTGCTAAGAGAAGACAGTGGATGGTAGTAGATGGCTCAGTTACCTGAGTCCTTGCTACCTACATGGGAGATGATGGAATTCCAGGCTACTGGCTTCAGCCTAACTTAGCCCTGGCTGTTGCAGAATTGGAGAGTGAACCAGCTGGTAGAAGATACCTCTCTCCCTTTCTCGCTGTCTCTCTCTCTTTGTCTTTCCAATAAATACATCTTTTTTTCTTTATTTTTTAAGTCTGTCCTTCCATTCCAGAAGGTCATGCTTTCTTATTCTGGAAAGATTTCTTGAATTATTTGTTTAGGTAATTTAAAATCCTTTCTTTTAAAATTGTTTTTTTCTGGAGCTGTTCTTATTTAGACCAAGACCTCTAGCACTGAGCTCTGGTTTTCTTCTTTCTTCCAATTTTTGAGTCTCTCTCTCTTTTTTTTTTTTTTCCCATTTAAAAAAGATTTTCTCAACTTTTCTTTGGTCCCATTTTTTTTATCCTTCCCATTTCAATTATCATATTTTTAATTTCTAGTAGAGTTTTTGATGGTCCTCTAAATGGTTTTTGTGTGAAATGTTTTTCTTGGTGCCTGAATTGACTCTCATTTCCAATCAGTTCCTTCTTTCTTTTTGTTATTCTTCAGATCTATAGCATATGTTGGGCTGTGTTCATGTCTATGCATTAGGTACTTACACACTTGTTAAGAAGCTTCGTGTTGAATTGGCAGGACTAATGGATGGATTTTGCACAAGACAGCCTAAGTAGGTCATTTTTCAGAGAGATACTCTTGGTATCTCTAAGTCTTGTCCCTTGAGATGTTCTCTTTTTCCCAGAGACAAATTTTATGATCTCTCACTGTAGGGTTACATGGGTGGCTGCTTACTTGATAAGAACTGAGCACAGGAAGGAGGCTTAGTATCTCCTTGTTTATTGTGTAGACTTACACTTAACTCCCTATTTCCTTAATTGTGCCTCTGTCCCAGATTTTTCTGGCTCACCATTTCCAGACAAAATAGTTTTGATGACTAGTTTGTTGTCATGTATGCTTTTTAAGATTTCCTTTTCTTTTATATGTGATTTTCAGCAGTTTGACTATGATGTATCTCATTGTGGTTTTCTTTGTGCTTATCCTGCTTGGAAGAATCATTGGAGCTCTTCAATCTGTAAATATGTGTCCTTAAAAAAATTTTGGAGTTTTTCTTCTCCTTTTTCTCTCTTTCTGTGGCTCCATGTAGATGTATGTTACACTGCTTAATAGTGTCCATCAGATATTATTTTCCAATGTTTTCTCTCTGTTCTTTAGATTGAATAATTTATTTTGACAGTCTTTACTACTTTGTTTCTCCCTTTTGCTCTTAAGCCCATATACTTATTTAAATTGTAGAAATGAAAATTCCATTTCTAGAATTTACACCTCTTTTCTTCAGTTTTTGTTTCTCTGCTGAAATTTCCAATTTGTTCATTTATTGCTAGCACATTTTTCTTTCTCATTTTGAACATTCTTGTAATAGCTGCTTTAAGATCTTTATCTGCTAATACCAGTATTTGTGTTACTTTATGGTTGGCTTCTATTGATTGTCTTCTCCTGAATGTGGGTCATATTGTCTTGATTCTTCATATGTTAAGAAAGTTGATATTAGGTGCTGGCGCTGTGGCACAGTGGGTGAGACCGTCGCCTGCAGTGCCAACATCCCATATAGGCACTGGTTTGAGTCCTGGTTGCTCCACTTCCGATCCAGCTCTCTGCTATGGCCTGTGAAAGCAGTAGAAGATGGCCCAAGACCTTGGGCCCTTGCACCCATGTAGAAGACCCGGAAGAAGCTCCTGGCATCGGATAGGCACAGCTCCAGCCGTTGCAGCTAATTGGGGAGTGAACCAGCGGATGGAAGACCTCTATGTGTCTCTATCTCTCTCTCTCTGCCTCTCTCTCTCTCTTTGCCACTCTTTCTCTCTCTCTGTAACTCTGACTTCCAAATAAATAAATATTTTTTTTTTTTAAAAAAAAGGTATCCTATCCTGAACACTGTGAACCGTGTATTATAATGATTCTAGGATTTGGTGTATTGTTCTGGGGAGTGTTGATGTTTTTTGAGAGGGAGAGAGAAACAAAAGAAGTTAGAGAGCAAGCTCCCATCCACTGGCCCACTTGGCAAATGCCTGCAGTGGCTGGGAGACTTAAACTGGGAACTGAGAACTCAATCTGGGTACCCCATGTGAGTGGCAGGAACCCAACCACAAGCACCATCATCACTACTTCCCAGAATCTATACCAACAGGAAGCTGGAATAAGATGCCAGAGCTAGGAACTGATCATCCCAATTAGTGTTCTCTTTTGTTTTATTCAAGGAATACAAATTTCATGTATTTCATACAGATTTCAAACATTTCATGTTTAGAAACATGGAGATAGTTCCCACAATACCTTCCCTCCCACCCTTCCTTCTCCTTCCTCTCTTATTTCCTCTCTCAATTTTTACAGTGACCTACTCTGTTTATTTTATACTCATAAGATTAAACCTACACTAAGTAAAGAGATCAGTAAATAGAAGAAAAAAACACGGTCCCTCCACAGTAGAGACAAGGGCTATAAACAATCATCAAATCTCAAAATGTCCATTTAACTCCTATGCATTACATTTTTGGTACTCCATTAATTACCACAGATTAGGGAACTGTTAGGGTCAGAGCACTGCCCCTGGAGAGTATTGGTTTTCTGTGTTTGTTTTTGTTTGTATTTCTAGACAGCTAAGTTGGCTGGGCTGAAATCTCAACTATGTGTCTGCACAGACTATGTGTCTGCAGCTGACATCGCCATTCAGTTGCTTAGCCTTAACTGCATTGTTTTGAGTCTGCTGTTGGGTAGATCAGTGAGCAACCACTTTGGGAATTGTGATTCTTTACTTTTCAGCTGTTGTGTTAACTTAAACCTCTAAAAAATTTTTTTCCCAAGAATTTATACTTATTTGTGGAAATGTTGATCTGCTGGGAGGTATTTTGTTATTTATAGTACAGTACACACACACACATTTTGTTTGTGTTTTTATTTATTTATTTGACAGATAGACAGTGAGAGACAGAGAGAAAGGTCTTCCTGCCGTTGGTTCACCCCCCAAATGGCTGCTACGGCCGGCACGCTGCACCGATCCAAAGCCAGGAGCCAGGTGTTTCCTCCTGGTCTCCTATGTGGGTGCAGGCGCCCAAGCACTTGGGCCATCCTCCACTGCCTCCCTGGGCCACAGCAGAGAGCTGGACTAGAAGAGGAGCAACTGGGACTAGAACCTGACCTCCACATTTTGTTTTAAAATGTCTCATGAATTTCTATTAATACTTCCAATTCAGCTCAGTACTATAAGGTTTTTATTTACACCTGCATCTTCCCTCTTCTGTACTTACAATTGTGGTTCTTAAGGACATAAAATAGATAGAATTAGGATATCCTATGATTATTTAATTCTTATCAGCAAATAATATTGCTTACTTTTTAATTTTAGACTGATAAGACTATTCATTTTGGTTGTCTGAAACTTGTTTACAGTTGATTCTTTGTGAAGGGCTTGTGGAAGCACTATTTTCTGAGTTTTTGCATTTTGGAACAGTATTTGCGTTTTCTATGTGTTAAAAGTCAATTTTACTGAATATAAAATATTTTTATGTTCTCTTTTCTTGAATATCTTAAATAACCTCCTCCATTTTCTTCTGTCATAAAGTGTTACCTTTGAAAAATTTGATGTCAGCCTTTTGGGTTGATTTTCTTAGGTGCATGTTGTACTCTTTCAGTCAGCAGTTTCAAATTAAAGGTTTTTTCAGGGACTTCTTTGAAACAGTTTTTATTATTTTCTTATTTCAAGGACTTGTGTTGTCTGAGTATCAAATCTTCTTTGTACTTTGTTACCTGCTTTTCTTGAAATCCTTTTTATCTTTTTTTAATTTCAAAAATGTTCCTTCTTTTTACCTTCTAGTTCTTTTAAAGCATCATCTGCTGTATATATTTGCTCTTAGGTTCATTCAGATTTGTTCTTCATTTATTTCCTGAGTTCTGTTACCTTATTTCTGAGTTTCTTGATATCCAACTTACGTTGTTTTTTCATGTCTTGAATCATTTTTGTAATGTCTTTTAGCTCATTTTGAAATAGTAGGTTACAATTTTCATTCATTTTGTGAATATATGTTCCTGGTAGGCTTTTATCATCAGGATGGTATTCTGTACCTTACTTTTTTCTTCTAATAACTTTATGGGATTGACCTACATCATTTTCTGTTGCTTACTTGTATGTGAAATTGAGTTTCCTGGACCCTAAGTAAGTGGTTTGGGAGGGCTTTTTTTCTCACGCAGCTCTGTTGTTTTTGGACACTTCAAAACTCTGGCGCTTGCTCTCTGGGATTTTTAGGCTCTCTGTTCCCTTCCCCACTTTTCTTCTGGACATTTTTTCTTCATCATCGTTGTACCTGTTGTGGTGAATTTTTATTCCACACCCTGTAATTGATACTCATTTTGCCTCCGTATCATGGAAAGGCCAGTTTCAGGAGTTCATAAAGATGGTCTCGTCCAACATCTTAAGACTCTCAGAGACCTAGCCATGTGGTCACTAATAGTGCAGAATCCTTCCAATTATAGGTCCTGCGCTCATCCAATTATAGGTCCTGTGAGTTTGATGAATCCTTTTTGCTCTTTTGGGAGTCTCTCGTTGTCAGTTCTGTCAGGCATCCTGTTTCTTTCTGTTTCTCCCCAACAGATAGTGATGGCATGCAGGTCTTGTGGTTGTTGATTTGTTCCCACCTGCTAATTGGAAAGGACTCATGGGATTCTTGTCATCCAGTTTTGTTGTAAATGTTGTCTGGGTTTTTTGGTTCACCATTTAGTTTTTCACTTTTTTTTTTTTCATGGGGATTTATGGGTTCTCAAAAAATTGGGCCCCTTCCTCTCTTCTTCCCTCCCCTCTTCGGATTTATTATTATTATTATATTATTATTATTTTTTTTTTTGAGAGGCAGAGCTACAGAGACACGGGAGAGGAGGGAGAGTTGTCTTCTACCCACTGGCTCGCTTCCCAAATGGCCACAACAGCTAGGGCTGGGACAGGTTGGAGCCAGGAGCCAGGATTTCTTAAAGGTCTCCCACATGGGTGCAGCGGCCATTACCAGGGAGCTGGATTGGAAGTAGAACATCCAGGACTTGAACTGGCGCTTGTATGGGATGCCTGTGTTGCAGGCAGCAACTTAACCCGCTGTGCCACAATGTGTGCTCCCCCGAGAATGTTTGTAATATGTCACTTAATTATTATTGATGGTGTTATTTAATTTGATTAATCTTGTCCTAATTAGATTATGTATTCCTCTAAGTACTATTTGAAATTTAATTAGTTCCAAGGGCCAGTACAAGTTGAGAACAGTCTACAGTGTCCATTAGTACTGGACATGTAAGCAGTAGCTCACAGTTGTCACTTTGGAAATTTATCTAAAGATAATTATAGACCAACTTATAACCTTTTAATTATAGGATTAGCAGCTACTCTTACAAATGGAAGGGAAACATGAGGATATCAGCTATCCTGCCTGTATGTGAAGTTAGTTCATGCATCATCTTTGGCATATATGCCATAGCCTGTCAGCCTCTGGTCTAAACATTCCTAGAAGACATTGATCAGCTTTAGAAACATTGCGTAAAGAAGACATCTTCATACAGAGTGATAACTCATTTTTGTCTGTCATAATGGAAAAATATTGTCTAGAAAATAAAGAGATTCTTGAGCAAAACATTTAGTCACAATAGCAACAGTGACACACAAGGACATTTTGTTAATTTAAAGAAAAGGTGGAGGAGTGTGTGTGAGATGTGATTGGATTTTGATCAATGCAGAGGAAACTAAAGAGGAGAAATACTACTTTGAGACCAATAAGAAGAAGCATTACTCTTTGTATTGGTTAGTAATGTTAGGGATCTTATTCTGACTGTACTCTGATTCCTTTGCTTTTGAACTGATGTTCTAAAAAAATTAGTGAATACAAGTCAGTTTCTGAAATATAGCAGAACTTTATTGACTTAAAAAAACTTCTCAATTTATCTCAAGATATTTACTATGTCTTTAAGAATTTAGTATTTCTTAGTTTCACTTTAATTGACTCCCTTGCTGGAAGGGATCATACTTTGTTTTCATTTATGAGGATTATATACTTTGTAATATATTTATTTAAAATTACTCCTAATTTTTACCTTTTCAAAAAAATTTCCAACAGGCCTCAACAAATAATGAAAGCTCTAATCACAGTTTTGGAAGCTTGGGATCTTTAAGTGACAAAGAATCAGAGGTAAGTAATTTCATTTTAATTATGATGCTAATAAAGTAAAAATGAAAATTACCTTAATTAAATAGAAAGTTTTTCTTCATCAGTACATGTGCTAAAAGGTAATGCTTTTGGAGTTTTTTGTAGGAGTGTTTTGTTCTGCTTTATGAAGAACATCATTCAAATTGAAGACATTATTTGGCATTAAAGTATAGTTTCTTGGTTATATAGCTGAACTTGTATTTTAGTGATACATAGATGTTCTTAATGGAAGACCATTACTGACTGTTCATAGTTTTATGTGATTAATGATAAGGTGGTTTTGAAATACACTGGGTTTCACCATGTCTGTTAATTCTTATTATAGTACCCTCTTAGTTTTATTCTGGGTAAGGGTCTGTGTACTTCTGAGATCCAGATTAGTATTTCTCATGGAGGCATGCTGTGGATATTTCACTCTGCATATTTTAAAAAAATCTGAAGAGTTCTCTCTCACTCACCTTACCAAGAAAATACATGGGATTTGTAAATCAGTGTTTGGATCCATGGTATAGTTCATTTTGAATATGATAAACACTTGAGGGCATCTTTTAAAAAAAGTAGGTGTCCAGGACTTTCTTTGGGCTTTAGCATTTGTTTGGTGCTCTAACTTCACTTTCTGTGGAAATATCCTTTTCTGTCCTCAGGTTATATAGTTATGCACTAACATTTGTGTGTGTGTATGTATGTGTGTATTTTCCCTGTAAGTATTAACGTACTTTTTAAATGTTTTTTATTATTTGGGTTAGTGTAGATATTTCACCTTTATAATACCACCAGGTCATTAGCACTCAGGAACCCATAGGCATTTGGTTTCAGTGTTCAGTGAAAAGGGAATGTAAAAGGTGGCATCTTTTTAGCTCTGTATTATTGAAAGCATCTAGGACTCTCTAGTGGACAGTTTTGTGCAGTTCTCTGCAGGCTCCCTGATACTTCAAAGGAGTGTGGCCTAGGGTTCTCACTCATCAGGCTTTCCCTTCCACAGAGACAACTGGCAGGCAGCTGAAAGAACTGTGCAAGTGACGGGACTTTATCTGCAGTAGGTTCCCTTGAGGTAAGCTAAGCAGTAGTAGCCCTTGTAGCACCAGATTATCGCAGTTTAGGGTTTTTTTCCCCCTAAATTAACACACTTATGCTAAGTCCTTAAAAAAATTTTTAAGGTTAATTTTAGTCAAAGTGTAGTTTTTCAAAAACGATCATCAAGGATGTTTCACTTTAAATTTCCTGGACTTTGAAACAGTTCTTGATGTTTTTATAGAATTGAATATATTTACTAATTTTACGTGGCACCATTTTGTGCTGCATAAAAGCATATATGTTACAAGGGCAGTAAACTGATTTCAGGTGTTTCTCTATGTTCATAAAATATGATATTTTTGTTAGATTTTTAAAAAAAATTATTTTTCTGTATTCTTTATGAATACCCATATCCCCCAATTGGTTATAGATTTAGTATTTGGATTCTTTCATAGGAATTGATGTATAAGAAAATTTCACTTCCCTTTTAAAAATACCAAAGATCACTTTTAGCTGTATTTTTAGTTAGAATGTTGGTGGTTCCCACCCCAAGTCCATAGTGGCATTTGTAGTGAAACAATTTGGAAGAACATTGCACATACTTAGCTTTTCTTCATACAGATGAGTTGACATTTGGACAGCAAATGTTAAAAAATCTTTTGTCTTTTGCTCTTTTTTTTTTTTTTTAAGACTTATTTATTTATTTGAAAGAATTACACAGAGAGAGGAGAGTCAGAGAGAGAGGTCTTTCATCCAATGGCTCACTCCTCAGTTGGCCACAACGGCTGGAGCTGTGCCAATCTGAAGCCAGGAGCCAGGAGCTTCTTCCGGGTTTCCCATGCGGGTGCAGGGGCCCAAGGACTTGGGCCATCTTCTACTGCTTTCCCAGGTCATAGCAGAGAGCTGGATTGGAAGCAGAGCAGCTAGGACTTGAACTGGTGCCCATATGGGATGCCAGTGCTTCAGGCCAGGGCGTTAATGCTCTGCGCCACAGCACTGGCCCCTGTTCTTTGTTCTGTATCTGAGATTTTGGCAGATTATTTATATTTTGGAAGTGACTATTTTTCCTTAAAAGTAACATAAACCACTTTAATTATTTTATTTCTGTTTTTGTGAGGGAGTATCTGTCTTTACATTTAGGAAATTGCTTATGTGGAAAATGATTCCCAGATTTTTTTTCTCTGTAGTAGGTACCTTATTTATAAGAATTCCCTTGAGATGAAATTCATACATATCAAAATAGAAATAATCATGGATCATTAAGTATAGTGTTGAGTATGAAAAGGTGCCACATAGAAATACTGCTTTTTTCCCCAGTATACCCCTCAGTAAAGTTAAGATAGTATTCCATTGTCTTCGGATGTCATTTATTCTTTTGGTAATTCATCCCCTAAACCATTACATTTTCTTTTTGAAGATTTATTTATTTGAAAGTCAGATTTATACAGAGAGGAGAGGCAGAGAGAGAGAGAGAGCTCTTCCATCTGCTGTTTCACTCCCCAATTGGCCGCAACGGCCAAGCTGCGCTGATTGGAAGCCAAGAGCCAGGAGCTTCTTCCATCTCTCCCACAAGGGCGCAGGGGCCCAAGGACATGGCCATCTTCTCTACTGCTTTCCCAGGCCATAGCAGAGAGCTGGATAGGAAGTTGAGCAGCTGGGACTTAAACCAGTGCCCATATGGGATGCCAGTGCTGCAGGCGGCGGCCTTACCCGCTATGCCACAGTGCCGGCCCCACCATTATATTTTTTAAAAATGATAGTTTTTGTTTTTGTGAGCAGAAGATAATAAAAGGTTTATTTTTAAAATAGCTGTCCTCTACCGTTCACCTTTTTAGCTCACCCTCAATTTTTCTAGCTTTTCTTCTTGGTATTTATTTCCATAATTTAATATATTTTGGCTCACCACTTAGACATTATCTTTGTTGGGGAGGAGGGTTTTATTTATTTATTTATTTATTTATTTGAGAGGTAGAGCCACAGACAGTGAGAGGGAGAGACAGAAAAGTCTTCCCTTCACTGGCTCACTCCCCAAATGGCCACAATGGCCAAAGCTGCTCTGATCTGAAGCCAGGAGCCTCTTCTCTGTCTCCCATGTGGGTGCAGGGCCAAAGCACTTGGGCCATCCTCCACTGCTTTCCCAGGCCACAGCAGAGAGCTGGATTAGAAGAGGAGCAGCCGGGACTAGATCTGGTGCCCAGATGGGATGCTAGCACTGCAGGCAGAAGATTAACCTACTGCGCCACAGTGTCAGCCCTGACATTATCTGTTGACCCCTTAGGGTTTGTGATGGTTTTAATAAACTAATACTCCCTTTTTCCTGCTTTTTATCCTTATCCCTGGTACTTTTTTCAGATATCTACAAGTTTCCTGTTATCTTCTGTTGTCTTAACTATTAAAGCTGAAAAGCATGTATTAGTTACTGTTAGGTTGATTGAAGCTGCTTTAACTGAAATTTTTGTTTCACTTTGTATATGAATTACTTTATATAAGAATTTGAGGTGCTGGGGCTGGCGCTTGGGCTCACTGGGTTAATCCTTTGCCTGCGGCAGTGGCATCCCATATGGGTGCTGGGTTCTAGTCCTGGTTGCTCTTCTTCCAGTCCAGCTCTCTGCCGTGGCCTGGGAAGGCAGTGGAGGATGGCCTCAGTGCTTTGGGCCCCTGTACCTGCATGGGAGACCAGGAGGAGGTTCCTGGCTCCTGACTTCGGATTGGCGCAGTCGGCCATATCGGCCATCTGAGGAGTGAACCAGCAGAAGGAAGACCTTTCTCTCTGTCTCTCTCTCTCACTGTCTGTAACTCTACCTGTCAAATAAATTAAAAAAAAAAAAAAAAGAATTTGAGGGGCCGGCACTGTGGCGCAGCTGGTTAATGCCCTGGCCTGAGGCACCAGCATCCCATATGGGCGCCCGTTCAAGACCTGGCTGCTCCACTTCCAATCCAGCTCTCTGCTATGGCCTGGGAAAGCAGTAGAAGATGGCCCAAATCCTTGGGCTCCTGCACCCAAATGGGGCCCCCCAAAAGAGTCTCCTGGCTCCTGGCTTCGGATTGGTGCAGCTCTGGCTCTTGCGGCCAGTTGGGGAGTGAACCAGCAGATGGAAGACACCTCTCTCTCTCTCTCTCTCTCCCTCTTTCTCTTTCTCTTTTTCTCTCTCTCTGCCTCTCCTCTCTCTGTGTAACTCTTTCAAATAAATAAATACATCTTAAAAAAGAAAGGATTTGACTTTTATTTCTAAATTGAAGAATTGTAGAATGAAAAGATCTTACTCTTGTTAACAAAATCTTCTGGTTGTTGGGAGAGTATTGGTTTAGTTTTATTTTATGTCATTCTGAATCTATTCTTTGGGCTTCAAAAAGTCAAGTATATTTTCAGTAAGCATTTACTGCAGCACAGACAATATTAAAATGAACAAGATGCAATTCTTGACTTCACATGAGGTCAGTGCCTAGTAGGACAGACAGATATTTAGACAGACTGCTTTATGAACTGTTTCGTTCACAAAATAAGCAGAAAATACTCTTGGAGCAAAGAGCAAGAACTTCCCAATTCCATCTGATCTCAAGGAAGGGAGGCAGAGGTCTTTCTTCAAAGAAAAGATAGTACTTGAGTTATTGAGAAAGGCTGTGGATCCATCCTGGAGGACAGCGGCCAAGTGTGAGAAGGACTTGAGTGAGATTTGCTTTTGTACAGAAACATGGCTAGTAGTTAGGGTCCAGGCAGTAGGGCAGTGATTATCAGCTTCCAGTACTTCAGATCATGAGAGGCTTTCACAGATAGCCAGCTGCCCAGGTTATTCTGCCCATTCCCAAACTTCTGTTGTAGGGAGTGTTTGTGTTTGAAAGATAGTCAGGTGTTAGGATCCTTAAATATTTCATTCATGGTGAAGAATCTGGACTTCAGGCGATGGGAGAACCACTGAAGCAGGGGACACAGAAGCCTCCCACAGAGAGCAGCTTAGAGGACAGGACTGGAGGGAGGTGATTCCTGAACAAGGAAGATCATTTAATTAAAGAGTAATGCCTTCTTTACAAAACCTCAGACCTCCAAGGTTCAATAATAGGAGGAACAACTTGAAATAACAGGGATTCTGATGGTGGTGTTCCGAAGTTTCCGTTTTGGACTCCGATTTCTCCCTGAAATTTTCTAATTTCGCTGAGAGTTAGGGTGACTTTACCACCCAAACTTTAATGTGTGAATTAATTATTTGGGTTCTTATGTCTGGATAGCTGAGTTAGGGGTTTACATTCGTAGCTCAGATTCCTCGATTTAAAAAGTGGAGTCAGTAGGTCATTAAACCTTGAATTCGAGTAAAGAAGGTCAGAGGAGGAGCCTAGGATTATTCAGAGGAATCCAGCTTTAATCCTTTGACTGAGCCAGGTAACAGGAGAAAGATGAACACATTTGGCCCATGAGGTAATAATTTGAATTCTTTGGTATAAATAGGTGAAGATGTTATTGTAGGCAGTAAAAACTTTCTGGAGCTCAGGAAAGAAGTTAGGCCAGAGATTAAGACTTAGGAGTTTTTGGTATAGGTGTTAAAGGCTTGAGTGTAGGTAAACCCATCTGAAAGTGTGGTCTGGGGATTCCTAAGGGTTCTGGAGTCCCTTTGAAAGTGCTCAGGAGATTAGAATGATTTTTTGCAACAGTACTTAGACATTATTTGGACTTTAAACTTTCATTTTCTCATGAGTTTACAGTGAAAATTTGTAGAGGCTGTATGTCACATGATCTCACAACTGATACTTTATGTATGGTGTAGTTGGATATTCTAGTATTACCAAATGTTTTGTTTTAAATCCTAAAATGGTAAATATTGATAGTTGTAATCCATATAAATTAAAGCTTTTTGGTCCTCAACAGCTTTTAAGAACTGTAGGGGATTCCTGAGACCCAAAAGTTTGAAAGCTGCTTTTGTAGATGAACTCACCCAGATAGTGGACGTGGTGCAAGTTAGTTAGATGAGATAGGTGTGCTGGGGAGAAACTGAAAGCCTGTTAAATAGGTGGCATATGGAAGAAAAGCAAGAGAAAGATCAGGAAGGGAAATAGTGAATGGAATTAAATGCCACAGAAGTCAGTTAAGATAATCACCGTAAAAATGTGACTAAGAATTTGCAACTTAGGCTTAATTTTAATAGATGAATGCAAACAAGATGCCGGATTGTACTTGATTAAGGAATGATTGAGAAGTGAGAAAATAGTAATAGCAAATATTGATTCCTTTGGGCGGAATCTTGACTGTGAAGAGAAGGAAACAGGATCTGGAGCTTGACATGTTATGCTCTCAGGGAAAGGGCCATATAACACAGCCGCGATGGAGAGGAGGAAAGTGAGCAGAAAAGATGAAACAAAACCAAACACTTTTTTTTTTTGGAGGATCTGAAATCCAGACCCTTTGTGGGCAGGGTTAGTCACAAGTGGTACTAGGAACATTCTTTCCTCTGCTTTAGGGGTGAGTAAGTGAACTTGCATGTCTAAAATCCTTTTCTCTTACACAGCTGTCAGCTCAAAGGAAAGCAGTGTGAAAGTGTGTTTGAGTGATAGAGATTTTATGGGAGGGTCAGGGAAGGGAGTTTGCTGGGGACATTCATTCCTGTTTAAATGTTTTAGAATACCTGAAGGACTTAGAAGTGTGCCTTATCTGTTGCTTTATTTATTTTATGACAATAAGAGAAGTAAGTAGCCCATGTTACCTGATTACCAGCGTTTTCCATATGAGTGTCTTCTAAGTTTCAGAACCTACCTTGGTCCACCTGTTTGCTGGAGGACCCCTACATTTTTTAACACAACCTTCTTTCTGTACTTTCATCTAAATTCTGTTCAGTTGCTGTCCCTATTCGTATCTTAGCCCAAGATGCTGAGATAAATCATGTGTCCTCTAGTTCATTGGGAATTCATAATGATTAATAATTACCATAATCATTCCTCCCTACCTCTCCTTTTGGGTATCCTAGGATATAATTCTCTGCTTTATTTCTCACTGAGGTTGGATATTTGTGACTGTACATAAATACTTAATTACATTTTTAGTAATTCATGTTGGTGAAACAGACTTATATCTGTATGACAGTGCTTCAATAGGTTCTTGGAAAAGTGGAGTTAAAACATAGTTTATTTTGGAGCAGAAATTTAAAAAATCTTTAAAAAACTTATTTGAAAGACAGAGATACAGAGATAGACCAAGAGAGAGGTATCTTCCATCTGTTGCTTTACTCCCAAATACCTGTAATAGCCAGGGCTGGGCCAGGCCAGAGCCAGCAGCCTGAACTCAATCTGTGATTCCCATGTGGATGGCCAGGAACCAGCTACTTGGACCATCTCCTGCCTCTCAGGGTGCATAAGCAGGAATCTGGAATCTGAAGCAGAGCCAGGGTTTGAACCCAGGCTCTCTAATAAGGAATACAGGTGTCCCAAGCAACGTCTTACTCACTAAGCTAACCTGTCCCAGTGCAGAAACGTTTGGAAATCCATGTATAGTGTTTTTATAGTTCATACTTTCCATGCTTGTTTTGAAAACTCCTCATTTGCATAGATTTCAAATTTTTTGCACCAAAATAAACATTTTTAAATTTTGTTTTCCATAAACTTTTAAAAGTACGCTTATATCATACATGTGTGCTTATATATAGTACTGGTATACTTCATAAATGTTTGTAAAGCAGAGATAGGTATCAACCTTTTATTGCTTCAATTAATCTTTAATATTTTATCTCATAATATTTCTGTATAAACCAAGTTAGAATTGAATAGTTTGAAATATATCCTAATTCTAGAACCAAAGTTGTTTATTTCTGTTTCCTCCTGAGGTATCATTAGCTCTTAAACCCTTTGTCCACTGGTCTTGCGTTACTCTTTATTTTCACTTTAAGTATCTTTTGGGATTTTTCAGTTGTGTTCTTAAATTATGTATATATGGAAGCAGAGGAAGTTCTTGCATATAGCATATTTCCTCTCTTTACCTTATTTAAAGAGAAAAGCCTGTTTAATATGTTATAATTATCATTAGCTTCCTGCTAACGTGCACCCTGGGAGGCAGCAGGTGATGGCTCTAGTGGTTGGATCTCTGCCACTTAGTGGGAGGCTTGAGTTGAGTTCCTGCCTCCTGACTTCAGCCTGGCCCAGTCTTGACTGTTGGAGGCATTTGAGAAGTGAAGCAGAATATGTGAAAGATCTGCTTCTGTGTGTCTGTATATCTCTCTTTCTCAAATATGTAAAATAAATATTAATTGCATTTGATAGTTTGTTGATTGATTTTAGAGCAAGAAAGCCATAAGCTAATTGATGAAAACAAGATTGGAAGAGAAACATGAATCCAAAACGAAGACATAGTTTTTAAAAAGTAGAAGCACATGTAGTACTTGTCCATAGTAGGTGCCCAGTAAATATTTGTTGAATGAATAAATTTTTTTTAAAAAAATTGAGAAGCTGGCACTGTGTCATAGTGGGTAAAGCCACTGCCTATGGCGCCGGCATCCCATTTGGGTGGTGCTGGTTTGAGTGCTGGTTGCTTCACTTTCGATCCAACTCCCTGCTAATGCACCTGGGAAGGCAGTGGAGGATGGCCGAAGTCTTGGTCCCTGCACCTACGTGGAGGACCTGGAAGAAGCTCCTGGCTTCATTCTGGGAAAGCTGCAGCTGTTGTGGCCATCTGGGGAGTGAGCCAGTGGACAGAAGTTCTCTGTCTCTCTGCCTCAGCCTCTCCTTCTCCTTCTCTGTAACTCTTTCAGATAAATAATTCTTTAAAAAAAAGGGGGGTGTGTGTGATTTTTTTATTTGAAAGGTGGCATTAAAGAAAGGAAAAAAAAAAAACATATCTTCCATTTGCTGGTTCACTCCCCAGGTAGCTGCAAAGATCAGGGCTGAGTTAGGCCAAAGTTAGGAGCTCAGAGCTCCATCTTGGTCTCCCATATGGGTGGCAGGGGCCCAAGTACTTGAGCCATCTTCTGTTGCCTCCCTCCAGCAGGAAGCTGGATCAGAAGCAGAGCAGCCAGAATGTGAACAGGCACTCGGATATGGAATGCTAATATCCAGGCAGTGGCTTAACTTACTGCACAAGTGCCAGCCCCTAATGAGTAAATTTAGCACCACTGTCTACCCAGCTCCTCAGCAAACTGCTACTCTTTGTCCAGCACACCCATCTCATGTGTCTCTGCTGCTCACACTTCCTAATGTTACACAACTTAGCAAGTTTGAAAAACAGTTTTCAAACTTTTGGGTTTCAGGACTTCCCACCACCTCTACACACAAAATTCTTTCTGTTGAGCCCCCAAAGCTCTCATTTGTGCAAATTATAACCTGATATGTATCATTTTAGGATTTAGAACAAAACATAACATTAGAATACATAAACATATAATCCATAAATCATTAGACTGTTATATCACTATCTTACAGGAATACTAGAAATTCTCACTGTAAACTCAGGAGAAAATGAAAATGTAAGAACATGCTGTACAATGGTAGTGTAAGTTTGATATTACTTTTGAAAGTGAAATTTGGCATTATCTTTAAAAATTTAAATGTGCTTATTCTGTGATGTAGCATTTACATTGAAAACTATCACAGAGAAATAATGAGGGCTTCTTGTTTAAGGGATCATGTGTAGGAGTGTGTATACCAGGGGTAGGTTACCCCTCACAGTGCAGTGTGAGACCGCTGTTCTGAATTGTACTCTTACAAAAGTCCTCTCAAAACATCAGCATTTCCTTCCCTCTGCAACTGTGTCTTTCAGATATGTAAAATAAATCTGGGGTGGTGGTGGGGAATGAAGGTCAACATTTCCAGGATGAATTACTTTGAAATATTGATTCCCAGTCCTTCCTTGATGCAACTATTTTATTTTGGTCATTTGATTTGAAAGGTACTGAAAAGAATTAAGAGTAAGAGTTATTGTTTTTACAATTACATTTCTTTAGGATACTGAGTTGTGGATGCACAGGGTATGTGTAAAGGAAGTAAAAATAGATCCTTCAGGCTTGTTGTGAGCTGGCATATTTTAAGTTTACCTGTAAGATAGCACGTATCTTAGTTGGGTGCTTACTCAATTTCTTCTTAAAGATGCTCTATCATCTTTAATATTACACATTATTAAATAATAAAAGCAGCCGGCATTGTGGCGCAGTGCATTAAACCACTGTCTGTGCACTCAGAATCCTGTATGAGCACTGGTTTGAGTCCTGACTGTTCTTTTTCCAGTTCAACTTTCTGCAGAGAGAGAGAAAGAGAGAGGTCTTACGTCTGCTGTTTGACTCCTTGGATGGCCACAAAAGCCAGAACTATACCCATCTAAAGCCAGGAGTTTCTTCTGGATCTTACACATGGGTGCAGGGGCCCAAGGACTTAAGCCATCTTCTGCTTTCTCAGGCCACAACAGAGAGCTGGATTGGAAGTGCAGCAGCCAGGACTCAAACCGGCGCCCATATGGGATACTGGCACTGAAGATTGTGGCTTTACCTGCTATGCCACAGCGCCAGCCCCCAGATAATAGTTCTCAATATTAAAGTTTTTGATCCTTGGGCAGAACCAGAAAATGTGAATTTGTAGTAAAAAGTTAAAAAAAAAAAAAAAAGGAGTGCCTTGTATGTTTGACTTTGTTGAGAAGAAGCTTGCATTTTACGTTGACTAAATGTTTTCCTAAGGATCCAGATTTTCCTTTCTGGTGTGGCACTGTTTTGATATATGCCATGAAAGTAACAAAGATATTTCTCTTGATTTTCCTGTTTCACATCTGCTTCAACAAATTTTTGCCTAGAGATATGAATAAAAAGTGAAGATTGTTGTTTTTATCAACTGGAGGCAAAAAGATTTGTCACACCGTTTGTTCAAATTATAGTAACCTTGAATTTGATGCCTGAGTATGAGTTGTGGGAGTAGCCAGTGAATTGTATATTTGAAACTAATCTTTAGCTACCTTAATCTTTCAAAAAAAAATGATTCTGACATGTCTGAGAATTGAATATTTTGTTAGGGAAATCATTTAATATTGGAATAACTTTTCCTGTTTTACGGTTTTTTTCTCATTTACCTGAAAGAAATTGAATATATTTGTTAACTGGTATATTTTTTAAAAAGATTTATTTTAGATTTTTGAAAGGCAGAGTTACAGCGAGAGAGGGAAAGAGATCTTCTACCTGCTGGTTCACTCCCCGAATGGCCGCAGTGGCTAGGTCTGGATCAGACGAAAGCTGGAAACTGGGAAAATCTTCTGATTCTCCCACGTGAGTGCAGGTGCCCAAAGCTCTTGGGCCGTCTTTGGCTGCTTTTCCAGGCACAGTAGCAGGGAGCTGGATCAGAAGTGGAGCAGCCAGAACCTGAACCTGCACCCACGTGGGATGCTGGCACTGCAGGTGGCAGCTCAACTTGCTACACCACCCCAGTGCCAGCCCCAACTGATGTAATTTTATTAGATAAAATAGCATAACTTGTTATCCATTTAGTCAATCCTGATGAACTCCAGCTAAGGTAGAGTGAAAAGCAAACCTTAATATCTACTTAAAAAATTTTATTTATTTATTTATTTATTTGAAAGGTATAGTTAGAGAGAGAGCTCTTCCATCTGCTAGTTCAACTCCCCAATGGCCACAATGGCCAGGGCTGTGCCAGGCCAAAGCCAGAAGCCCAGAACTACTTCCAGATCTCCCGTGTGATTGCAGGGTCAAGTACTTGGGCTGTCTTTCACTGCTTTCCCAGGCACATTAGCAAGGAGCTGGGTCAGAAGTGGAGCAGACCAACAAAGAAGGATGTACTTTTCTCTGAAGGGAGGAGAGAACTTCTACTTTGCTTGTGACCTTGTCTAAATACTAACAGAGATTGTGGATTCAAAAGGCTTCCATAGCCTTGGCAG
The DNA here is from genome assembly GCF_033115175.1 of Lepus europaeus. Taxonomy (NCBI): domain Eukaryota; kingdom Metazoa; phylum Chordata; class Mammalia; order Lagomorpha; family Leporidae; genus Lepus; species Lepus europaeus. The sequence continues at coordinate 113,944,401 of NC_084827.1, read as the reverse complement.
CTCATGTAAAAATTGTTCTCAAAGAGTTTGTGTGTGTGTGAGTGTGTGTGCACATAAATTTTTGAAATCTTTACTTAGTATAGAGTTGTTCTTCTGTGTATAAAGTTAACTGAAAACTTAGTGGAGAATGGGAGAGGGATGAGGAGGTGGGAGTGGGAGAGGGGTATGGTAGGAAGAATCACTATATTCCTAAAGTTGTATTTATGAAATTTGTACTCCTTAAATAAAAGTTTCCTTTGGCGAGGGGGCGGGAGGAGGGTAGAGGAGGGGAAAGGAGGAGCAGCCGGATTTAAACCAGCACCCACATAGGATGCTGGCGTTGCAGGCAGCAGCTTAATGCTACTCCATAGTGCCGGCCCCACTTTCCTATAATATATTTATGCTGATAATTATAAATATCACTCTAGTTTGAGACTTAAAGAAGTTTTTACCTATTTTTATGGAATAATTGAGTAGATTTATATCCCTTGTTCAGTGATAGCTTTAAGATTCATATTTTCTTACATTTGGTCTTACTCATATTAAAAAATATATATTTACTTTTAAGATAAGCCAAGAAGTCAGTTACCTGATTGGATATAAAGTCCTTGTTTGGTAGTCATTGACTTAAATTCCCATGAAATTAAAGTATCAGTTTATCCCTATCACCTGTTAGATTCTTTTGTTTGTCTTTGTTTTTTGAACAAATTTTGAATTGCTAGAAAATATTGGGTAATTCACACTAATATCTTGGGAAATTTGAATGCCAGAGAAGTCATTTAGGTTTTGGTGTGATTACTAATTGATTTAAAGAGCACTTGTCTCCTTTCTTCATTTTTTTCTTACTACTCTTCCACTGTATGTAGAATTCTTTGGTCCTTTGTCCTTAGCTATATGTGACAGAAAGAAATGACAGCATTATTACCAAGAGCAATTACAGGCTTGAAAATGTACTCTATAAAGTGTTTTATGAGTGCCAATTTTGTACCTCAGGTAAGTACATAGGTGGCCAAGTTGATGTCCTTTGGATTTCCTCAAATAATTTCTCAAACTTTAAGCTGCTAATTTGTTTCTTCAAAGGATGTTTTATGAAGAATCCCAATATTAAAATAAAAGACATGTTTATAGGGACCTGGTGGAAATGACATAGATGGGTCTGCCAGGCTGGACCTTTGAAACGCACCCACCTTTGTCTATCCCCTTTAGTAATTTCTGGGATTACAACTCCTCTCTCCTACAGTATCTCTCGAAAACAATTTGAAAATTGCAGATGTTGGTCAGAACTTTCTGTCTTGATGGGCCCTCTTAGAGATTAAATATTTGATGAGTTTTTGCATATTTCCATCCAGGTTCTGAATCCTCAAGTAAGTCTTAGACAAATGAATGACTGGAAAGCTGGCAGCAGTGGACTTCATTGAGGGTTTTTATTTTGCTTTGTTTAATATAGATGTCCAAATTATTTACATTCAGAACTAAAACTATTCCGTTCAGTCTGCTTGAGTGCTGGTGATGGCCTAGATTGCAGGCTCTATGGCTTGTAGTCTATAGAACAATTGAACAGGACCTTAAAGAAAGAATGTAACCTGTTTTGCAAGCCCTGCAAGTTTTTTTAAGCTGTTAAGGCAGATGCTGCCAGTCACTTAACATGTGACACATGATTGAAGTTCTGAACCATTAAGTGTGTGGAAATTTGAGGAGATAGGATAGCCATTCAGATAAGAAAATTGGATACTTATTGATATTTATTGAATACCCACTGTATTGTAGATGTTGTACTAATTATATTTCTCAATTAATCCTCAAAATCCTCCTGTGCCTCTGTTAGCATATTTTAAACTGATGAGAACATTGATTGTTGGGTTGAATAGCATGCCAAGGTTTACACTGTATAATGGAATCAAAGGTTGATTTTTAGTCTGTTTTTTCAGACACCCAGGGTGCTTGAAGTTTTAGGGAAATGTAGTGCATATACACTGACAGAAAAACCCTAGTCGTGTCCTTGTAAACAGTCTTTGAGAGGAGAATAGTCACAGGCCAGCACCAGGTAGCAGTCTTAGGACATGAATGATAAAAATAAGGCATCATGGGAAGGGATAAGGTTGTGCAAATAATGGAGACATTTACTTTATAGGCTAATTTAAGTGTATCTAGGTTTCCCACACTCATCTTCTATTCAGTTTTTCAGTATTTTATTACCTATTTTTCTACCTTTTTACCCATACATTACAGTCTTAATATGAATCCTAATACCCTTTTTCTATTCCTTCCTCAAATTCTTTATTCTTTTAATTTATTTTTAATTTTTTATTTACTTATTTGAAAGGCACAGTTACAGAGAAAGAGAGAGATCTTCCATTTGCTGTTTTACCCCCAAATGGCCACAAGGGCCAGAGCTGTGCTGATCCAAAACAGGAGCCAGGATGTGGGCACCGCAGGTGGCAGCCCCAAAATTCTTTAAAGGAGATAAAATTGTTATCTTTTCTTTATTACTGTAAGCAGAATGCAATTTGTTTGTTTGTTTATTTGTCTAAACAAAATATCATTTTACCTATAGGGCTATCCTACTTCCCTAGGCTGAGGAATGCTGCATTTGAGGAAATAAAACAAACCTTAAATATCCTAAGTGTGTATGCCAAATACTTTATCTTCCCAGCCTTCTGTTGGAGATAGCCAAGACATGTTACCATTTGAATGTTTCTGAGGAACTTTTCAGTGAAGCAATCTTTATACCAGTTGAACCACCCCTTATTGTCCCTGCATCCACCCCCATTTGAAACATAGTCACTGTCTTTGTTTGTTTGTTTGTTTTAAAGATTTATTTATTTTACTTGAAAGAGTTACACAGAGAGAGGAGAGGCAGGGAGAGAGAGCACTTTCATCTGCTGGTTCACTCCCAAAATGGCCACAACAGCCACAGCTGGGCCTATCCAAAGTCAGGAGCCAGGAGCTTCTTCCAGGTCTCCCATGTGGGTGCAGAGGACCAAGGACTACTGCTTTCCTAGGCCAAAGCAGAGAGCTGGATTGGCAGTGGAGCAGCCGGGACTTGAACCATTGCCCATATGGGTTGCCAGCATTGCAGGTGGCAGCTTTATCTGCTACACCACAGCACCTGCCCTGTTGTTTGTTTTTAAAAAGATTTATTTATTTATTTGAAAGGCATAGAGAGGGAGAGAGAGAGAGGTCTTTGATCTACTGATTCACTCTCCAGGTGGCTGCCACAGCTGGGAGTGGGCTAGACTGAAGCCCAGAGTGAGGAACTTCATCCAGGTCTCCCGCATGGATAGCAGGGGCCCAATCACTTGGGCCATCCTCCTTTGCTTTCTCAGGCACATTAGCAGGGAGCTGGATTGGAAGTGGAGCAGCCAGAACATAAACCAGCACCCATGTGGGATGCCAGGGTCGCAGAAAGTGGTTTTACTCTCTATACCAGAATGTCGGCTCCTAAATGTAACTGCTTTGAACTATTGTTCCTTGGAATATACTTCAGAAAATTATATGGAGCCATTTAGAATATTACATTTTCTTGTTTTTAAAAAATGCTGTTTGCAGGGTTGATGCTGTGGCATAGCGGGTAAAGCCACCACCTGCAGTGCTGGCATCCCATATGGGCACCTGTTCAAGTCCCAGCTGCTCCACTTCTGATCTAGCTTCCTGCTGATGGCCTGGGAAAGCAATAGAAGATGACCCAAGTCCTTGGACCCCTGCACCTGTATGGGAGACCCAGAGAGGAAGCTCTTGGCTCCTGGCTTCAGATTGGCGCAGCTCCAGCCATTGAGGCCAGTTGGGAAGTGAACCAACGGATGGAAGACGTCTCTTTCTGCCTCTCCTTCTCTCTCTGTGTAACTCTGACTTTCAAATAAATAAATAAATCTTTAGAAAAAAAAATGCTGTTTCTGGTGTAACTGTTTAAGGATTGTAACTTTTTTTTTAAAAAATAAATTTCAGTTTTGCTTTTTTAAAAATTTATTTGAGTGGCAGAGTTACAGAGAGAAGTGTTCTATCTGCTGTTTACTCTGGTTTGTGAAATGAAAATGTAAAAACAGTTTATTGGGCATAATGAATTTTATCTATAAACAATAAAAATTTGAGATATTTTATAAGGTTGAGTCATTTAGTTATTTGAGTGATATGTCATACAGAAAAAATAGTGTTTGGAGCTGATTTGATTTGAATTCTTGCTATACCAGAATGAATGTATTAAACATTCATATGTATTTGTTAAGAAATAGCTATATACAATAGAAGTGGAATGGGAGGGTGAGATGGAGAGAAGATAAAGTGCTTGTCTTTGAAGAATTCAGATTGGCAGCATTCAGTACATTTCTGAATTGGTTAACTTGTTGGCAGAATGGAGGTAAAAGAACGTAAAACACCAAAGGTGATACTTAGAGGAACAGTGGGTATATGCTTAATTAGAATTAAGTTATGTTTTGCCATTTACACTGTTTAATAATAGAACTAAACAGAGACATGAAAATATGGATTAATACCCTTTTTTGTTTGGTGACCACAATCTTTTGAGAAATTTAAATGGCATCAGGGCCATTTGTTCTGTTGTGTTGCTGCAGATTAAGCTGCCACTTGAATGCTGTTATCCCATACAAGAGTGCCAGTTCAAGTCCCAGCTCTTCTGCTGATCAGCTTTCTGCTAACGCTCCTGGGAAGGCAGCAGAGGATGGCCCAAGTAGTTGGGTTCCTGCCACCCATGTGGGAAACCAAGATGGAGTTCCTGGCTCCTGGCTTTAGCCTCGCTTAGACCTGGCTGTTGCGGCCATTTGGGGAGTGAATCAGTGGATGAAAGAGCTCTACAAATAAATAAATCTTTTTTAAAAAAAGATTTAAGCCATGTAATATAATTCATTCAGATACTCCATGGACTCCTATTAAGTTCAGGAATTCTTCTGACCCCAGGAGTACTTACAAGGTTTGAAAATTTGAGGGCTCAGTACTATTTCCTTGTGTTTTGTTCTTTTTGACTAAGCACAGTAGTTTGTCAGATTCCAAAAATATTACTTGTTGGGGCCATTGCTGTGGCGCGGCGAGTTAAAGCCCTGACCTGCAGCACCAGCATCCCATTTGGGCACTGGTTTGAGTCCTGGCTGCTCCACTTCCTTTCCAGTGGAGGATGGCCCAAGAACTTGGGCCCCTGCATTCATGTGAGAGACCCGGAAGAAGCTCCTGGCTCCTGGCTTCAGATCCGCTCAGCTCTGATCATTGTGGCTATTTGGGGAGTGAACCAGTGGATGGAAGACCTCCCTCTCTGTCTTTACCTCTCTTTTTAACTGTTTCAAATAAATAAAATAAATCTTAAAAAATATTTATTGTTTTAGCCTAATGAAAATATTTACCATCTGTTTAAGGAACAAACCTTTGATTTAGGATGAGAGCCAACATCTATAGCAAGGGCCACTTATTTTTAGACCTATAGTGTTTCTTGCACTATAGGTCTAAAGCATTGCTTTACTGTGCCATTGTAGAAAAGCAGCTGCAGACAGTACATAAGTGAGTGGCTGTGACTGTGTTCCAACAAAGCTTTATTATGGACCATAAGATTTGGATTATTGTAGAAGTATGTTCGCATCATGTGTTGTATGAAAACAAGTAGCAAACGGATTTGACCCACACATCATAGTTTGCTGATCTGGGGCGTAATCCACTAATTTGCTGTAACTTGCTGGATAATGATTGCAGCGCATTTAGGTAAACGGTCCTTTCAGCAGGGATTGTGTGTATCAGAGTTCATGTCCTGCTTTTTTCTCATCCGAGCTTACTGTTACAGATGGAGTCTGTGTGGATGCTAGGAAGCTAGTAAGAAAAGCGTCGGGATTCCCTCCCACCCCCATCTCCAGTTAACAATTTGAAGGGCATCTTGTAAAGGCTAATTACTCTCAGATTTATCATCCAACTAAAGTAAAATTATGTAAGTGGGAATTTCAGGTGCTATGTTCAAGATCTTCTGTGCTTGCAATTTTAAAGATTTATTCAAGAAGTTTTATCTTTTAAATAGTTATATGTAAATTAGTGTTCATTTGAATCCTGTGAGCACTACTGAACACTATTTGGTCCTGAAAAGAAAAGTGATTTTTATACTGGTTATATTAATTTGTATGATGAAAATGTAATTTAAAATTCTGTTAATTTTCCATAGACACCAGAGAAGAAACAGTCGGAATCATCTAGGGGAAGAAAGAGAAAAGCAGAAAACCAGAATGAAAGTAGTCAGGGTAAGTGAAGCAGCATCTTCCTTGAGAGCCCAGTAGGCATTTACAAATAACTGTTCTTTTTTTCTTTTCTTTTAACTGGTTAATATTTTAATTGTAAAATAAGTAATTTCATATCTTTGTGATTTTATAGCCATTATATAAATTCTGCATTGATAATAGTTTAGGCATGAGAAGCAGTGGCATGAAATTAGTCTTTTTGTATCATTTGTACCACAGGTCTTAAAGTCATTGTGTTGAGGAGTTTTGACATCTCACTTCTATTTTAATTTGTGTCCTGGAAAGACAACTATCAATGTTACCTTATGCCTTCTATTTCTCTTTATTTTAATTGTGGTAATAAAAAAACTGTAAATCTCACTTTAGAACAGATACCTAAGCTTATTCTTACTCTATTTTTTTAAAGGCTGTATAAATGAGAATCTTCATTTGAAACACCATATTTTTACCAACCTAGAAAAATTATTTTCTTTACACTACGAAGTAATAGTAATAGGGAGTAATATAGGACTAATAGTTAATTTGAATACTCAATATAAATAAATACTAATATTATGTTTGAATACTCAAATATAATAAGTCCCTTAATTCATAATGTGCCGGCACCACAGGATGAGGATTAACCTAATGAGCCACAGTGCCGGCCCCTCTACTAAATCTTAAAAAACAGTGCTTAGTGATGCAAGTGCCTAGACTGAGGCTTCTGGATTAGTTGATCCAACTTTTTAAGAACTTATGTTTATTTTTTTTAATTATTATTTTTATTTATTTGAAAGAGTTACAGAGACAGGTAGAGCCAGAGAGAGAGACAGGTATGCCATCTGCTAGTTCACTCCCCAAATGACTGCAACAGCCAGAGCTGAGCTGATCCAAAACCAGGAGCTTCTTCCAGGTCTCCCATGCGGGTGCAGGGGCCCAAAGACTTGGGCCATCTTCTACTGCTTTCCCAGACCATAGCAGAGAGCTGGAACAGAAGTGGAGCAGCCGTGACTTGAACTGGCGCTTATATGGGATGCTGGCACTGCTGGCCAGGGCTTTAACAGCCACAGCGCCGGCCGTGAACCCATGTTTTGTGTGTGTGTGTGTGTTCTGCCATCCACAGTCTGGTTTTGAGATGGTTGCCTTCACTCATACTTGCTTCAGGCAGAGGCTGGCTTTCTAAGTGTGCCTATCCCCCACCCCTTCTTTTAGAGAGAACTTCTTCAAGTCCACTGAAAACTTCTCCTGTAGTTTTATATACCAGATTGGGTAATGTTTCCATTCCAAAATGAATGATTGACTAGCACCCTTAAAAAATCAAACCCATCTCTGTACTTAAAATTCTCCTTGCAAAAATGGGTTAAATGAAGAAGGGATGGTATCTGAACAAGATGAGATTTTTGAGGCGGGAAGAGAATTAGAAGTAGGAGCTAAATAGACATCAGCCTTCCCTGAAAATACATGTGCTATGTAGGGAAGAGTAGTGTTAACACAACAAAATTTGAGTTCAATTAGGGAAAATGAATTGGGGAAATAGCCTTTGGGTAGGCAACCAAAAAATCTGTGTCTTCATGAACAAATAGTACCTCTTCAGAATATGTAGGAATATAGTCAGAAGTCCTTTTTTTCTTTATTTTATTCAAAAGGGTTAGAGAGGAAGAGATTATCTATCTGCTGGTTCACTCCCCAGGTGGCTGCAATAGCTGGAGCTGGGCCAGACTGAAGCCAGGAGCCAGTAACTTCTTCCAGGTCTCCCATGTAGGTGCGGGGGCCCAAGTGCTTGGGCCATCCTCTGCTGCTTTCTCAGGCCATTAGCAGGGAGCTGGATCAGAAGTAGAGCAGCCAGGACACAAACTGATGCCCATATGGGATGCCGGCATTGCAGGGTGTGGCTTCACCTGCTATACCACAATGCCATCCCTGGGTGATATAAAATATTTACAGTCGTATCTAGCCTCTAAAGAAATCTGCATAAAGTTATTGTTTAAAATTTCTAGAGACAAGTGACATGCCCTTATAACTGTATATAAACTTGTATGTGCAACAATGTGGAGATTCCTTTCCTGATTCAATAAAATGCTGGAATACTGAAAAAAAAAAAAATTTCTAGAAGGCAGTTACAGTCTTTAGTACTTGTGTGCATCTGTAAACATTTCCTTACCTTAGTCCAAGAAGGAGTTTATGTTTGTTGAACTTTTGAGTATATTTTTTGTTCATCTCAGTAATTCCTGGCACTTGTAACAGCTTGAGAAATATTTGTTGCATAAAGCAAATGAATGCATGAATATAAGTCAGTATTGAATTGGTAGATGTTTATAGAACTTTCATGGAAAAATCATGTTAAGTAAATTTTGCATAGGTTTCAAAACCTTTTTTTGCAACAAGGTAAACTAATATGAACTTGCTACAACATTCTGACCAAGATTAGTTTGAGGCACTAAGAATCTAAGATGTTAGGGCTGGTGCTGTGGTGCAGTGGGTCAAAACCATGACTTGCAGCACCGGCATGCCCATGTGGGCACTGGTTGGAGTCTCAGCTGCTCCACTTCCTATCCAACTCCTTGCTAATGCAGCTGGGAAAGCAGCAGAAGATGACCCAAGTGCTTAGGCCCCTGCACCCACGTGGAAGACTTGGAAGAAACTCCTGGCTTCAGCCTGGCCTAGACCCCACTGTTGCAGCCTCTTGGGGGGTGAACCAGTGGATGGAAGACCTCTCTGTGTCCCCGCCCACCCCACCCCACCCCAACTCTGCCTTTCAAGTAAATAAAATAAATATTTTTTTAAAAAAGAATATGAGGCCGGCGCCGTGGCTTAACAGGCTAATCCTCCACCTTGTGTCGCCGGCACACTGGGTTCTAGTCCTGGTCAGGGCGCCGGATTCTATCCCGGTTGCCCCTCTTCCAGGCCTGCTCTCTGCTATGGCCCGGGAAAGCAGTGGAGGATGGCCCAAGTGCTTGGGCCCTGCACCTGCATGGGAGACCAGGAGAAGCACCTGGCTCCTGGCTTCGGATCAGCGAGATGCGCTGTCCGCAGCGGCCGTTGGAGGGTGAACCAACGGCAAAAAGGAAGACCTTTCTCTCTGTCTCACTCTCACTATCCACTCTGCCTGTCTAAATAAATAAATAAAATTATATATAAAAAAAAAAGAGAATATGAAATATCAGTTTGAAAGGAAACTATCAGAGGGATGAATTCTGTTAAAGTTAAGAACAAAAGGGTGGGGGGAGCTGCAGCACTGTGGTATAGCTGGTAAAGCATGGGAGACCCGGAAGAAGCTCTCTGATAGTTTCCTTTCAAAGTGTGAACCTGAGTGGAAAAATGATGGAATCATTGATGATTTACAAAAAATTTACAGGGTATCGGGCCAAAGAAATCAGCAGTTTACCATGGATAACTCATTTTAAGGCACTTAGAGCAACAGACTGTTCACATCAGTTTGCAAGGAAAAATATTACTCTTATTTGTGCCCTGATTGAAGAGGACTGATGATTAACAGCAGAAACCGTAGCCAACATAGACATCTGAATTGGTTCAGCTTGCTCCAATCTGACTGAAAATCGGGATGGACCAAATTTTTTGATCAATGGATATCAAAACTACTCCACCAAGATTAGTGCAGTTAAGAGCAGCACTTTCAAGGGAAGTTTGTAACAAGTAGGGATAAGATCCTGAAACATTTTTTTTAGAGAATTATAATTGGAGATGAAAAATGGAGTTACAATCTTGAAGACAAAACACAGTCAGAGCAGCAGATAGCAAGAAGTGGAAGTGGTCAGAAACAAAGGCCTGACAACAGCTTTCTGGGATGTTCAAAGCATTTTGCTTGTTGACCTTTTGGGCCAAAACCCAATACTGTCTGCTTATTGGGAGTGTTTGAGAAAGTCAGCCATAGCTTCAGCCTGGAGGGTCCAAATATTCTGTTGTAACAGGTAACTCAGATGGGTGCCAGTTTGGGTCTTGGCTGCTCCACTTCTTTTTTTTTTTTTTTTGACAGGCAGAGTGGACAGTGAGAGAGAGAGACAGAGAGAAAGGTCTTCCTTTGCCGTTGGTTCACCCTCCAATGGCCACCGTGACCGGCGCGCTGTCGCCGGCGCACCACGCTGAACCGAAGGCAGGAGCCAGGTGCTTCTCCTGGTCTCCCATGGGGTGCAGGACCCAACCACTTCGGCCATCCTCCACTGCACTCCCTGGCCATAGCAGAGAGCTGGCCTGGAAGAGGGGCAACCAGAACAGAATCTGACGCCCCAACCGGGACTAGAACCTGGTGTGCTGGCACCGCAGGTGGAGGATTAGCCTATTGAGCCGCAGTGCCGGCTTACTCCACTTCTGATCCAGCTCCAGGCTGATGGCCTGGGAAAGCAGTGGAAGATGGCCTAAGTGTTTGGGCCCCTGCCACCCATGTGGGACACCTGGATGAAGCTCCTGGCTCCTTGCTTCACCCTGGCCATTGTGGCCTTCTGTGGAGTGAACCAATCAGTGGAAAATCTCTGTCTTTCCCTCCCTCTCTATAACTCTGACTTTTAAATCAAAGAAATAAATCTTAAAGGAGAGAAAAATGCCCTGGAAAGCTTCACCAGAGAGTCCTTTTCTACAGTGACAGTGCTGCTGTTTAATACCTCTCAACAAACTGTCAGAGCTTTGATGGGAAATCATTAGGCAATAGGCATCTGTTCAAGTTATAGGCCTGTTTTGCTTCTTCTGACAATGACGACGACTATTACTACTACTTCGGGAGTTGAAGTTTATTATTGAAAAAAAAAAGTCTTATCTTTCCCCCCTCCTCAATAGTCTTGTCCATTAGCTGACCCCACCTTCCACCATTGTCCATTATGACCCAGCTGCTTGGGTGAGGGACTCCTCCAGGGACTGCATCAAGGCCTGGGCCTTGTTCTTGAGCATTCTGAAGCCCACATTCTTGGCATACATACACAGCAGAAGCTTGGCCACATTGGTGATAGCTACACGGCCCTCCATGCAGTCTGTGAGGGTGGATTTAAGATCGTCTTCGTTAGGCTTTTGGTTCCCATTCTGTTCGTACATAGCCCATAAGTTCCTGGCGATGGCCGTAGTGACCTGAGTGCCCATGTCTCCATAATCCGAGTAGGCCAGCAGTGATCCCTCACTACTCGGCAGCAGGGTGCTCTGGATGCCTCCACTGTTGGCTTGGCTTAGCATGTGCATCAAACCTTGGAACACAGCATGCCTACGGCTCCTCACCTTGGCTTTTAAGGCCAGATTGTCCAAGTTGTATTTTGCTGGCCTCGACCTATAGCTTCCAGAAGTCCAGTAGACTCCTTGGGAACACACTGGGAGCTGTAGTTTCCCAGCTCCACAACTCTGATTTTCTGATTTCTTTTTGTTTCCTAATCTTGACACCTTTTTTTTTTTTTTTTTTTTTTTTTTTCATTTAATAAGGTAAAAAAGATCTCATTGACATAGTTAAGTTTCCAGGACCCCCAGTTCTTTAGGGATGGACTAAATGGCTGGTATCTGCTTATGAAAATGCCTGTAACTTGATGGAGATTATATAGAGAAATAAAGCTTGTATTTATAATTTTTATCATTTAATTCCATTTTCCACACATCGTTTAAAGACCTCTTAAATACGCTAGTTATGCAAAACTTTTGACTCTCTGATAGCATTAATTTTTTTACTGTAATATGAAGAAGTCATGTATTCTATATAGTTCCAAACAAGGATGAATGCCTACCCTCCCCAAAACAATTTCTGAATACTTATGTATTAGCAGATCCTTAATTCAGCATTTATAAAACTGATAGTCTATTATTGAGTAAATTTATAATGACCTGGTTCATTTTATCAATATAGTTATAGAAAAACTATTTAAAATACTCTTAATTTGTAAATGCTTTTTTAGAAAATCCAACACTTGACAGAATAATCTTCATATTGAAGTGTGTTATTGTTAGTTTGCTAGGGATTGTTATGTTTTGTATTATAGCCTTTTAATTATTATTTGCAAGTATTAATGTTAGTTATGCAGCGGCCACTTTTTTGTTCATTGACTTTTCTGTAATTAATAGCTACTAAACAGTATTAATAATGTAATTTTTAATACAGGATATCTCTTAACGTTATTTACTTATCTGATGTTCTGATAATTGGAACTTGTGAAAACTGGCAAGTTTCTGTTGAAATGTCAGTTGAATTTTAGCTTTCTGGGTTTTTTAATCTGATGCCATTATTATTCTACTAATGTAGTCTTTTTTATGTATATTAGAGAAATTAAATTTTGTGTATTCTCTTTCTGTTAAACTATATGGTATAGCTTCGTGATTAACTGAATCTTCTTTTTTTTTTTTTTAACATTTTAGGAAAAAGTATTGGGGGACGTGGCCATAAAATTAGTGACTATTTTGAAGTAAGTTCCGTGAGGATTATCTCCAGTTCCTAATTTAATAGAATTCTGCTGTAAGCTGAAAATAATTTGCTTGAAATTCAAGGTCAAGTTCTGATCAGAGCTTTCATGCATTAAAATTTACTTTATGGTGATTTGATATCATAAGTTTCAAAGTTCTTTCTCACGTATTTGCTTGTATTGTAACAACCCTTAAGCTATAAAGAGTAGGGTATAGGTATTTTTGTTTTAAAGACCTTGAATCTTAGGATGTGATATGTAAAGTAACCTATTAAATGCAGATGCTAAATGGAAGAACAGAGAATAAGCAGAACTTAAAATCTGTGGTCTCTACTAATAGTACAGGCATTATCATACCATAGCAGCATTTGAGCCCTATGATTGGAGATAAAATAATTGGTAGAAATGTGGATCTAAGAGACCTTGAAAACAGTGAGGAGTAATAAATGTACAGCCTTGCCCAATCTGGAATGGTTCGCTGCTGCTACTTAGAAACACTTGTGGCGGCCGGTGCCGCGGCTCACTAGGCTAACCATCCTCCTTGAGGTGCCGGCACACCGGGTTCTAGTCCCGGTCGGGGCCACCGATCCTGTCCCAGTTGCCCCTCTTCCAGGCCAGCTCTCTGCTGTGGCCAGGGAGTGCAGTGGAGGATGGCCCAAGTCCTTGGGCCCTGCACCCGCATGGGAGACCAGGAGAAGCACCTGGCTCCTGCCATCGGAACAGCGCGGTGTGTCGGCCGCATCGCGCCAACCGCGGCGGCCATTTAAGGGTGAACCAACAGCAAAGGAAGACCTTTCTCTCTGTCTCTCTCTCTCACTGTCCACTCTGCCTGGCAAAAAAAAAAAAAAAAAAAGAAAGAAAAGAAAAGAAACACTTGTGGCTACCAGTTTTATATTAGAAAACATTAATGTGACTATTGAAACAACAAATACGACCTACTGGTGAAAAATAATTACATTTTGAGACTGTAAGCAAAATTGGCAGCTTAGGTAAACAACAGAATTGGAAAAAAATTTTTTTTAAATATTCAGTTGCTCTTTCATGGTATTATAGAATCTAAGGTAAAACTATCATTGCCTAATGCTCCTTAGTTGAGATCTAATATCATTAAGAACATTAGCCAAAGGTGGGATAAAAATTCAAATAAATACATGTGGGGCTGGCACGTTGGTGCAGTGGGTTAAAGCCCCAACCTGAAGCACCAGCATCCCATATGGGCCCCAATTTGAGTCCCAGCTGCTCCTCTTCCAGTCCAGCTCTCTGCTATGGCCTGGGAAGGCAGTAGAGGATGGCCCAAGTCTTTGAGTCTCTGCACCCGTGTGGGAGACCCAGAAGAAATTCTTGGCTCCTGACCTGATCTGCTCAGCTTGTGCCATTCCAGCCATTTGGAGAGTGAACCAGTGGGTGGAAGATGACCCCTCCCTCCCTCTCTCTGTCTCTGTCTCTCTCTCTCTTTCTTCTGTGTGTCTCTGCTTCTCTCTGTAACTGTCAGATAAATAGAAAAATAAATCTTTAAATAAATAAGTAAATACATGTATGTTGAATGGCTATTTAGTACTGGGCAACAGTACTTATGCAGGTACTTTAGATAAATATGATAAAATCCCTAGATTGCAGGCAGTCGTTTAATGAACACGCTAAAAAGTTCCCATCTTGTTGTTCATGTCAGAGTTAAGTGATTAATTAAATTAGAAAGTGAAATTCCCCCCAAGAATACAGTAGTAGCAAGTTGTTTTCTTCTCCCGTCCTTGGTACAGAAGCATGAAATAGGAAAATAACTAGCCATGGAACAAGTGAGTTGGCTTCTCCTAATATGCAGCTGTCATGCACTTTTTGAGAAAAAAGAGATTTTTTTTAAAAAGCAGGTATTGTGCTGTTAAAGGGAAGAGTCTTGTTCCGCATAGGTTTTTTTGTTTTGTTTTGTTTTGTTTTTTGTTTTTAATTCATTTGAGGGAGAGACAGAGCTCTCATCTGCTGATTTACTCTCTAAATGCCCACAATTGCTGGGGCTGCTTTGGGTCTGGTGCCAGGAGCTGGGAACTCAATCAGGTCTCCCACATGTGTGGAGGGAACCCAACTACTTGAGTCATTACTGCTTCCCAGGGTCTGCATTGGCAGGAAGCTGGAGTCAGGACCTGGAGCCACAATCAAACCCAGGCATTCCAGTAAGGGATGAAGGCATCTTAACCACTAGGCAAAATACTTTTCCCCACAGTTTTTATATAGGGTGATGAACATTTGGATATTAAAGTGATGATTCTCTTTCTTCAGTAAAGTTAATTAGGTTTACTAGCATCATCTACATGTAAGCATTTTTAATTTTCTTGAGATTAGCAGCCATTTCTTTTTAAAGAATAGAATAAAGAGTGAACTTTTTAAAAAATTTTTATGTGTTTACTTGAAAGACAGAGTTACAGAGAGGGCAGAGGCAGAGAGAGAATCTTCCATTCACTGGTTCACTCCCCAAATGGCCACAATGGCTGGAACTGCACTGATCCGAAGCCAGGAGCCAGGAGCTTTCTCCAGGTCTCCTACTTGGATGTAAGGGCCCAAGGACTTGGGCTATCTTCTACTGCTTTCCCAGGCCACAGCAGAGAGCCAGGTCAGAACTGGAGGAGCCAAGACTCGAACTGGCACCCACATTGGACACCAGCACTGCAGGCGGCAGTTTTACCTGCTATGCCACTGCACTAGCCCCCAGTAGCCATATTATTTTAAGACAGATTTATACATACATGAACTGTGCTAAGATTTGGGGAAAAACAAAATATGTTCATTGCTTTGGTAGAATTTATTTGTCTTTGAGTCAATCATGGTAGCAAACTATGGTTGGAAAGAAAACTAATACATTTCTTTTTTAAAATTTTTTTTTATGTGATAATGAGTAGAGTATTTTTCATTATCATTATCACATAAACAAGACTAGTGTATGCAAATACTAACCTATAGAATAAAAAAGGGAGAGAATGATCCAACATGGGAAGCGGATACACAGCAGACTCATAGAATGGTGGATGTCCTAAACAGCACTCTGGCCTCAGAATCAGCCCTTAAGGCATTCGGATCTGGCTGAAGAGCCCATGAGAGGATTTCAGGCATGGAAAGCCAAAACACTGTCAAAAAAAAAAATGACCTAAATGAAAGATCTCCGCGAGTTAGATCCTAGTGGAAAGAACAGGTCATCAAAGAAGGAGGTGCCTTTCTCTGAACAGAGGAGAGAACGTCCACTTTGACTATGACCTTGTCTAAATATGATAAGAGTCGGTGAACTCAAAAGGCTTCCATAGCCTTGGCAACTCATGACTGGAGCCTAGGGAGATTACTGATGCCATAAACAAGAGTATCAAATTGTTAAGTCAACAACAGGAGTCACTGTGCACTTACTCCTCATGTAGGATCTCTGTCCTTAACGTGCTGTACATTGTGATTTACTGCTATAACTAGTACTCAAACAGTATTTTTCACTTTGTGTTTCTATGTGGGTGCAAACTGTTGAAATCTTTACTTAATATATACTAAACTGATCTTCTGTATATAAGAGAATTGAAAATGAATCTTGATGTGAATGGAAGGGGAGAGGGAGCGGGAAAGGGGAGGGTTGCGGGTGGGAGGGAAGTTATTGGGGGGGGGGGGAAGCCATTGTAATCCATAAGCTGTACTTTGGAAATTTATATGCATTAAATAAAAGTTTGAAAAAAAAAGGCTAATACCAACTAAAAAAATAAATAAAGGATTTATTTATTTATTTGAAAGGCAGAGTTAAAAAGAGAGAGATATCTTCATTTACTGGTTCACTCCCCAAATGTCCACAGCAGTTGGAGCTGGGCCAGTCAGGAGCCATTATCTTCTTCCAGTTTTCCCATGTGGGTACAGGGACCCAAGCACTTGGGCCATCCTCTACTGCTTTCCCAGGCACATTAGCAGGTAGCTAGATCAGAAGTGGAGCAGCTGGGGCCGGCGCCACGGCTCACTAGGCTAATCCTCCGCCTGTGGTGCCGGCACCCCGGGTTCTAGTCCTGGTTGGGGTGCCGGATTCTGTCCTGGTTGCTCCTCTTCCAGTCCAGCTCTCTGCTGTGGCCCGGGAAGGCAGTGGGGCATGGCCCAAGTGCTTGGGCCCTGAACCCACATGGGAGACCAGGAGGAAGCACCTGGCTCCTGGCTTCGGATCGGTGGATCGGTGCAGCGCGCCGGCCATAGTGGCCACTTGGGGGGGTGAACCAACGGGACAGGAAAATCTTTCTCTCTGTCTCTCTCTCTCTCTGCCTGTCCAAAAAAAAAAAAAAAAAAAAAGTGGAGCAGCTGGGACTCAAACCGGCACCTATATGGAATGCTGGTATAGCAGGTGTGGCTTTACCTGCTATGCCACAATGCTGGCCCCAGTAATACATCTCCATACGATGTAGTTTGGTGGGTAAACATTTGGTGTAATAGTTAAGATGCCTTTGGGATGCCTGAATTCCATATCATGGTACCTGGCTTTGAGTTCTGGCTCCTCTGTTTATAGTCCGATTTCCTGTTAACGTGCACCCTGGGAGGCAGCAGTACTTGGCTAAAGTACCTGTGTTCCTGCCACCCATGTGGGAGACCCTGTTGGGGTTATAGGCTCTTGACCTAGGCCTAACCCTGCCCTGGCTGTTGCAGGCATTTGAAGAGTAAGCTAGCAAATAAAGTTTAAAGCTGTAATCTTGTCATGTTGTCTCTAATTAGCCATGTGGGACTTTGCAGTAAGTCTCCTTCTTTAGTTTTTGTGGGCCCATTTAAAATGACTTAATTTAAAATAAAATATGTTTAAGTGAATCCTTAATTCAAATAAAATCTAATCCTGTTCTAATAATGATGTTTCCTTAATCCTTTTTTTCAGTATCAAGGTGGGAATGGCTCAAGTCCAGTAAGAGGCGTACCGCCTGCAATCCGTTCTCCTCAAAATTCACATTCACATTCCACACCTTCCTCATCTGTAAGTTCTTCAAGTTTTCCATGCATAGCCTTTGTCTAGAAGGTTATGTACATTGAATAACTTTTAGCATTTGTTACTTATATCGAGAACTCCTATATAAATTAGTGTTTGTCTTTTAAATATCATTTCTGTGAGGTGATTTGAATCCTTTTTAATGATCTGATTCTGTCAGAACTTTATTTGCAAAAGTGAGCATAAAGATTTCTTGAATTAATGGTATCTAAGAAATACTGTTTCTGTATAAGAATGTTATTGAATCTGTAGAAATAAAGTTAATATTCTTGATTTAGTTCCTAATTTTTTTTTTAAGATTTATTTGAAAGAGTTACAGAGAGAGGTAGAGACAGAGAGGTCTTCCATCCGCTGGTTCACTCCCCAGATGGCTGCAATGGCCAGAGCTACACTGATCCAAAGCCAGGAGCCAGGAGTTTCTTCCGGGTCTCCCATGTGGGTGCAGGTGCCCAAGGACTTGGGCCATCTTCTACTGCTATCCCAGGCCATAACAGAGAGCTGGATCAGAAGAGGAGCAACTAGGACTAGAACTGGCACCCATATGGGATGCTGACACTTAAGGCCAGTGCTTTAATCCACTGCACCGACCCCAGTTCTTAATTTCTAACCATCATATTTCTTAACTACTAAAATGATGGTGTGGGGGTGGGCATGGTACCTTAGTGGGTTAAACCACTGCTTGGGTCACCCACATCATGTATCTTAGTGTTTGGGATTGAGGCCTACTTCTGCTTCCAGTGTAGCTTCCTGCTAATACACCTAAGGGGGCAACAGTTGATGGCTCAAGTACTTGTGTTCCTGACTCCCAGCTTCAGCCTAGCCTTTAAAATAAATATGGTTAATTTAAAAAGTGTAATTCTTTTCTGGAAATCCTTAAAAAAAAGGATCTTTTACCTTTTTGGTTTGTTTCAAACATTTTAAGATATGAATGGTTCTTTTATATGCATTGTTTTGCATATTAGATTTCATTTTTATTTTCTTTGAGAAAGGTTCTGTTTTATTTACTTTCATTGTATGGAAGTTTAGTATCAAACAAAAAATGTTGGTTGTCAGTTGTTTAAAGATGAGTTAAAATTTTTAAAAATCTGAATTCACTTATTTATTCAAGCACCTGTTTTTATTTCCTCTGTCCCTCCCTAGTCCTAGTCTATCGACATACTTGCTTATGTTTTACTCCTTTTATACCTAGGGCCACAGTGTAAAAGTATTGCATGAGACTCACCATTAGCTTTAAGTGAAGAGTTGTAGTGATGGCGTTGATATCATTTTGTGATCTGATACTTTCAAAGAATTTATTTTTAGCCTAGTGACCAGGTAAACCATGAAACTTGAATAAATTGATATTAAAGTAGAGTAGCCTTATGGTTCCTAACGCCAAGTAATGTGAATTCTGTATGAAGATAATTTTACTTCTTCATTTTGTAATATCATAATCTATTGCTCATGTTTTTGTTTGAGTAATTTATTTGGCCTTATGTTGTTTAGCGGTACAAAAACATTAAGATTTCTTTCATGGCAGTAGAATGTAAGCTCCTTGAGGGCAGGGATTTATGGTTGTAAATCCTGCTTCTTATGTAGGAGGTACTTCCTGAATGCTTGTCAAATCAATGATTTTAAAAAGTGTTGGAAAGTCAATTATGCTTCCATTGAGGTATTAATTATCCTGATAAAAACATCTTTAGATATGTTCAGTGGTTGTTAACTAAGTAGAAACCCACTTTTCTTTTCTTGCTAAGGTAAAGGATTTAATATATATATTTTTTAGGTTCGACCGAATAGCCCTTCTCCTACAGCATTAGCTTTTGGGGACCACCCTGTTGTACAACCAAAGCAGTTATCCTTTAAAATTACTCAGGTAATCAATAATTAAAATTTTTTGTGTGACTGTAAGAAACCAATAACTTTTCATGAGTTTGAAATACAGATACTGAGTTTGTCACTTGAAGTTCTATGTGCAAGAGTTTGCCAGATCGTGGATGATGTACCCTGAGCACCTCAGCTCCCATATCTATCTCCGTTAGACTTTGTTTGTGGTGGGCTCACATCCTAACTGTTGTGTATATTTCAAAACCTCTCTTTGGAAGATCTTGAAGCTGAAATTGGGATATATTTCCTGGAGTTATTGAGCAGCTCATGAATGGTTTTGCTTCATGAGGTGTTGGTCAAAGTATATAATACTTCATTAAGACAGGAGGAATAAATTTAAGGGGGTCTTTGCACATTTTGATGATTAAAATTAATAATAATTTACTATGTATATGAAATTTGCTAAGAAATTTCCTGATTGAGCCATTCCACATATGTGGAGTGATTTCCAAGCAGAATGCTATATATCACATATACATACAGTATTTACCTTTCAATTAAAAATTTTTTATAAAAGTTTTAGCAAGTTTAAGAATTAACTGGAGTGATGTATAGCATAAAGCAGTGGATATATTTAATTTTAATGAATATCAGTTTTCTAAATAATAGCTTAAATATTTGTAAATTCGTATTTATAGTGAAGTTATGAGCACTTAAAACTGTAGTAAGACATTTTGGGATGTCTTTTGCATCACAACACAAATACACGTATATTTCTTTGTTAGGTAAAACCTAGTTTTATATTTGCATGCAAAGGTATTTATAATGGAGATAATAAAATAACTTTATTTCATCTAGACTGATCTCACAATGCTGAAATTAGCAGCATTAGAAAGTAATAAAAACCAGGACCTGGAAAAGAAGGAAGGTCGTATAGATGATTTGCTCAGGGTAAGTAAGAAGTTGTGGGGCAGGCGTTTGGCATAATGATTAAGATGCCCCTTGGAATACCCATATCCTATATCCAAGTGATGGGTTCTAGCCCCGGCTCCACATTCAGTTCCAGCTTTCTGCTAGTGAGCGCCCTGGGAGTCATCAGGCAATGACTTGAAGTGCTTGGGTCCTTCTACCCATGTGGATCTGGCTCCTGTTTTATGTCTGGCCCAGCTCTGGCTGTTGTAAGCATTTGGGAATGACCCGGAGGTCTCTTTGTGTCTGTCAGCTCTCTCCTTGTCTGTCAATTAAATTAATTAATTAACTTAAAGGAAGTAGAGGAGAAAAGTTGAGAGTAAATTATTTGACAGCAGTCTTAATAAAATACATAGCATTGTAAAAAATTTGATAGATAAAAAAAAATTTAACTTTTTCTGGTAGTGTAAGTACATGATTGGAAGTACCAACTTCAAAATGAAAGTATTTCAGCAGTGTGAATATGCAGTGGGTTAAGCTACCATTACTAGCAAATGCCTGCATGCATATTGGGGTGCGGTTAGAGTACTGACTGCTCTGCTTGCAATCCAGCTTCTTACTAATGTGCCTTGGAAGGCAGTGGATAATGGCCCAAGTTCTTGGGTTCTTGCCACACACTTGGGAAACCTGAATGGAGTTCCTGGCTCTTGACTTCAGTCTGGCCCAGACCTGGATAGGCATCTTACGGTGTCATCCACAAGTTTAATGGAGAAAATGTCTTTTTAGCTACAAGAGATATAAAACATTTATTTTTAGTGTTAGACACATTGTATGCCATTTTAGTTCTTTTTAATGAAGTATGAGCTAGGTGGTATTAACATCATTTAGAGGGGCCGGCACCATGGCACAGTAGGTTAATCCTCCTCCTGCAATGCTGGCATCCCATATGCAGTCCCGGCTGCTCCTCTTCCAATCCAGCTCTCTGCTGTGGCTTGGGAAAGCGGTGCAGGATGGCCTGAGCACTTGGGTCCCTGCACCCTCGTGGGAGACCAGGAGGAAGCTCCTGGCTCCTGGCTTCGGATGGGTGCAGCTCCGGCCATTGCAGCCATTTGGGGAGTGAGCCAACAGAAGGAAGACCTTTCTCTCTGTCTCTCCCTCTCACTGTCTGTAACTCTACCTCTCAAATAAATAAAAAAGAAAAACAAAAAGAAAACACCATTTAGAAATTTAAAAACCAAACTTAGGTCCAGGTTAATTTACTTAACCTAGCCAACCTTGTATACCTTAGCAAGGGTGGGCAACCTTTTTCCTGCCAAGAGCCATTTAGATATTTGTAAATCATTTGCAGGCCTTACAGAATTATCAGCTTTAAAATTAGCCTACTGTATAGATGTATTAAATTTCAATACTTATCTGTAGTTGCCTTGGCCAGGCCAAACCAAATGATTTCGCTGGGCCTTCTCCAACCCTGCCTTAGAGTGTAGATTTTGGTTACAGAGTCCACATACTTCTGTTATACTGTTAAGTAGCATTATAACATGGTAAGTAGGCTTTTTTTTTGTTTAGTATCATACTCAGATGTTTAATCCTATCCCTATTTAATTTATTCAGAATATTAAAGATATTCCTAAGTTTTCCATATATTTAAATTATAGAACCTTGTGTTTTCTATTTATGTTTTAGGCTAACTGTGATCTCAGACGGCAAATAGATGAACAACAAAAATTACTTGAAAAATACAAAGAACGATTAAATAAGTGTATATCAATGAGCAAGAAACTTCTTATTGAAAAGGTAGGTTTAAAGTTCAGTAAATTTTCTTTCACAGCCACTTTTGCCTTGTGTGCTTTTAAAATGTAAATGAATAAATCTGAGTTATGATTTTTCTCTTTTCTCAGAGTACACAAGAAAAGCTGTCAAGCAGAGAGAAGAGTATGCAAGATAGATTACGCCTTGGACACTTTACCACAGTTAGACATGGCGCCTCATTTACTGAACAATGGACAGATGGTTTTGCATTTCAGAATCTTGTGAAGTTAGTCATTCTTATTTTTAAAAATTTTTAGAATATGACTTTTCATTACTTTGAAAGATTATAGATTTAGAATTATGTTCTACATCTCCTTACTGGCATTTGGAATCATAGATTCCTTAGATTTGAAAGGAATATGAAACAGAGATATTACAATTTAGCACTAGCAGACTTCTTGATAAATTAGCATTCACCTAGTTAAATATTGATATTCTGTGTTTGCCTGTTCTTTGTTGTTAGTAAGGAAAAGAACTCCTCCCCCCACGCCTTTTTTGTTTTTAAGGATTGTTTGTTTGAAAGACATATTATCTGTCCACTGGTTCGCTTCCCAAATGACTGTCACAGCTAGATCTGGGCCAGGTCAAAGCCAACAGCCAGAAACTCCATCTGCCACATGTGTAGCAGGGACCCAAGCACTTGGGCTGTCGTTCACTGCAGTGTTCCCAGGCACATTAGCAAGAAGCTGGATTGGAAGTAGAGCAGCTAGGACTTGAATTGGCACTATGATGTGGGATGTTAACTTCCCAAGCAGCAGCTTAACCCACTTCCCTGTAACACCAGCCTCAGAAGTTTTTCCCTTTTGCCTCAAATGCAGTACTTTTAAGTCATGAGCTGAATATGTGATGTTAGTGTTTCTGAGGTAAATTTTAAAACAAAGGGATCATTGTTACTATATTCTCTTGAGTTTGATGATAGCAGGTAAGGATAGGTTGGTTATGTGTAAAAATTTATGTGTAAAGAGGATCTGTGCTGTTCCTTTTTGTGCTGGAAAACTTAGAGAAACCCAGAAGGAGAACTAGTGCCAGCATTTATATCAATTTTTCCAGAGTTGGTCCAGTTACGGGAAACCAAGCCAAAGCCTTTGTTTTACGTGGTATCACATCAGCTTTGCTGGTGACTGGTTTCTGGGCGTTGTTGCAGGCTGATCTCCCTGAGCAGACTGATTCAGCACCGCTGATCAGGTGTTAGGCATGCCGCACGAAGGGCAGCACCCTTGTGATGCTAGTGAGTCTGAGTTTTAATTCTCTGGAGAACAGGAGCAGTTAAAGGTTTATATGTAGTGTGTGTGACTTGAATTGAGCTGTAGACTGATAATTTTGATGGCAAAGTGGAAAGAATATTGGAAAGAGGATAAATTGTTGATAGTTAAGACGGAAAGGTATCTAAATGAAAGATGAGTAAAGCTTGAGCTAAAATATTGACAGTAAAAGTAGAGAACAAGAGATAGAAACCATAAGTTTTGAGCAAAAACCTCTACTGCTAAACCCAGACCTACACTCTAATAAAGGACTAAAATATGTATTCTGCCAGTAGTTAGTCGACTATTTCTCTGTTGAGCTAGCAAAAAAGTAAAACTATTTGTATGTCATAAATATTAATAATAAGCATTTATTGAATGTGTTGTTACATGTACATATTTATATCAAGCTACTCATAATTAGTGATATAGCCCAAAGTGGCTAGAGGATTTAATAGACATGAAATTTCTTAATTTTTAGCATCGGTGAGCCATTTTCTGACTTTGAAGTTCTTAAATGGGAAACATTAATAAAATATTACTAATACCCCATTTTTCAAAACCATGTTAAATTGTTTTTAAAGATTTCTTTATTTATTTGAAAGTCAGACTTACACAGAGAGAGAAGGAGAGGCAGAGAGAGAGAGAAAGGTCTTCCATCCACTGGTTCATTTCCCCAACTGGCCGCAACAGTCGGGGAGCTGCACCAATCTGAAACCAGGAACCAGGAACCTCCTCCCAGACTCCCACACGGGTTCAGACGTCCAAGGACTTGGGCCATCTTCTACTGCTTTTCCAGGCCATAGCAGAGAGCGGGGTCAGAAGTGGAGTAGCCAGGACTTGAACCGGCGCCCATACGGGATGCTGGCACTGCAAGTGGCAGCTTTACCCGCTAAGCCACAGCGCTGTCCCCACCGTGTTAATTTTCATGCTATTTCTTGTTTCCTTAAATTGTCAAAATTCCCCTTTTTGTTCCTAGTTTTCTGTTGTTAAGGTTAGTTTTTCTCTCCTTTCAAAATATCGGCTGCCTGTTCTTAAAATTTCTTTTTAACAGAGGTAAATTTAGAAAACAATACTTTTCATATTGAATTCATATTTGCCTTTTGAAAATTTGTCTGCAGATACTAAATGATGAAACACGTTTATAAAATCTACCATATATTTAAGTCTGTTAGCATCCTTTCTCTTTTTTAGCTCATTTGTTTCATTCTACAAGTATTTATTAAGCACTTAGTATGAATACTTCAATGGAGTGATAGAATCTATCCAGACACATTCTGATAAAGTGTTTATATATAGGACATTAGAATGGAGGGAGTGGGAAGATATAAGGTGCCCTGGGATTATATAGGACAACACATCTTTCCCTGGTCCGGAGGTTAGAAGCATACCTCCCTTAAAATGATTTTTTCACATGAACCGGAAAGAAGAGCACGCTGGTTCAGAAGAGTCGGACCAAAAAGTTGCAAACTCACGCTATCAATGTTCATGTTTTTAATGTTTTTTTCCCCCATGTTTCAACTGTGAAAAGTAATAGAAGGTTAATATGATTTTGTTTATTTTTATACAGGCAACAAGAGTGGGTGAATCAGCAAAGGGAAGATATTGAAAGGCAAAGGAAACTTCTAGCCAAACGCAAACCTCCCACAGCTAATAATTCTCAGGCACCCTCTACCAATTCTGAACCAAAACAAAGGAAAAACAAAGCAGTCAATGGAGCAGAAAATGATCCCTTTGTTAGACCAAATTTACCACAACTGTAAGCTTCCATTTTTAAAATTCTCTTTAAAAGACTGTTGGTGTTGCCAGTGGACATGGTGTTCCTAATGGTTGTAATTAAATTAATAAAGTGGAAAAATTGGTATGGCCAGGAAGGAAGGCAATACTGAAAATTTGGCTCTAAACCCCAAGTTTGTGAATTCTACCTTTTTTATGGAGATAACAGTTCTCTTTTAAAACAGGTACTTGGGTTAACTGATGGAACTGGAATTGGCTTTCTTCTAGGTTAGGATCAGTTGAAGAGTCAGTTAATGTTTTGATTATTCCAGTTCAGTGTTCCGATTAATGTTCCTTGTTTTGAAAAACTGCTAATAAGTAGTATGACTGACATTTTGCATTGTTTTTTCAAACTTTAACGTATTGATAGGTTATGATTATGGGTAGTGTTTTTTCCCTTTCTGCTTCTCTTCGTTTTCTAAGTGTTCTGTGCTAATGAATTAGTCTTTATAATTCCGAGAAAAAGACATCTAAAAAAAGTTAATGTGATTATTGTAGAAAATTTTGAAATTATGGAAGAGAATAATATAGCCCATGATCTTATTTCTCAGAGAACAGCATTATTTAAAATTTCATTGTATAGATACATCCAAACTTACATCATTTTTCTGTTCTAGAAGAACTTAGGTAAATTTATATGAGTAGAAAATATGGACTGTCATTTTTACCCTCTGGTATTTTGTACATATAGATACATTCTTTTCTCCTCTGTTGAAACATAGTCTTTGTCCGTTATTCAAATCCTACCCCTTGCTTTATCAGGAACCTGTTCTGTTGATAGCTCCTTTGTCTCACATCTTCAGCCTTTTGTTCTCTGCAGGTTCCTTCCTTTCAGAAAACATATGTAAACAAAAACAGAAAAACCTTCTGTCAGGTACAAATCCCAATAGTCTTATTTTCTCTCTGCCCTCAAAACCGGGTTTCTTAGAAGAGCTGTCTGTGCTTGCAGGCTGTTCTGCCTTACCCCAATTCTTCTTTTCTTAACTGAAATTGTTTTTCTGAAGTTACCTGCCATGTTTATGCTATATACCATAATGTTTGAGTTTCTGACTTGACAGCCTTGAAAATTGTCAACATTTTTCTAAAAAGACTCTTTCTTGTCTTAGTTTTTGAGATACTCTGTTCTACTTTTCATTTTCATTCATCTGTTTATATCTTTTCAGTTTCTTCTATAGACATCATTTACTTCCCAGACTGTAAAATGTGGGTGATTTTAGGGATCTGTCTTAGGCCATCTTTCTTCTCACTCCACATTGAGTGCTGTGTACTCTCAGGGTTTCCCATGTGGGATATGGGTGAAGTGCTGTACCAGATATTCACCCTAGTTATCTTCACAGAGGATGATAGCAAAGTAGGCAGTAATATTTCACCTTACATTTATATTATTGAAGTTTTAGAGGTCAGTATTTTTTCATTAGAGCTTTAAATCAAGAATATTTATTTCATATCATTTGGCTGTTATTTAGTGGATTGCTTGTCTCTTATAAATAGCCTATAATTAGATATTTTTAGTTAATAAACTTTTATCTTTAGTTTGTGGTCACAGAAGAGCAGAAAGTATGGTGGGTTCCTGTATACCCCTGTCCCCACCGACGCACAACTTGCCTTGCTTATCAACATCCTACACCAGAGTGGCACACTTGTTACAATTGATGAACCTGAATTGGTACATAGTTGTTATCCGAATTCTGCAGTTTACGTTATGGTTCATTCTTGTTGCTGTACATACTGCGGGCTTGTCAGATATATAATTTTTTTTTTAAAAAATCCTATCTGGAAAATATTTTTTCATTGTAGCATTATATCCATTTTCAGTTCATATTTATTGGGGTATAAAGCTGATCTTTCTTTGTGCTTTTTATCCTCCCTAGTTTCTAGTCTTTTTTTTTTTTTTTTTTTTTAAAGATTTATTTATTTATTTGAAAGTCAGAGTTACAGAGAGGCAGAGAAACATAGGTTTTTTTATCCACTGGTTCATTCCACAAATGGCTGCACTGGCTTCAGCTGGGCAGGTCCAACGCCAGGAACCAGGAGGCTCTTCTGGGTCTCCCACATGGGTGCAGGGACCCAAGGACTTGGGCCATCTTCTGTTGCTTTCCCAGGCCAGCAGGCAGCTGGATCAGAGTGGGGCAGCCAGGACTCAAACCGGCACCCAGGTGGGATGCCAGCACTGCAGTTGTTTGCTTTACCTACCATACTGCAGTACCGGCCCCTCCTTTTTTGTTTAACCTTTTATTGGATTGACCAGATTTTGTTTATTTCTTTCTTTGATTAGAAGTATTACGTACACATGTCTGTCTACAAGGCATCATTATTGTCTTATATAGTCAGAGTTCGTCTAGACTTTATCCACATATTTTCCCTTTTCTTTGTCCTTTACTTATTCCTTCACCTCTGATCCACATCTGGTAAGATCCTTCTGTTTAAGAATACTCTTTGTGTGAGTCTTTTGGTAGTCTCTCAGTGTTTGTTTGAAAATAATTTTGCCTTCGTTCTTGAAACAGTTCACTGATTATAGGATTTTAGGTTGGTGGTCATTTGAAGGTATTATTTTACTGTTCTGTGACTTACATTATTGCTCTTAACAAGGTAGCTGCTGTTTTTAGAAAAAAAAAATCTTTTTTAAAAAAATTATATTTGAAAAGGTCACTGGGCTTGAAATGTTAAAAACAAAACTGACAGAAGAGGGTGTAATAAACAGTTACAGATGACTGGAATAGTGAAATGATTGTATTTTGGACGAGGCCTATGGGAACCAAAAGAAGTGGGTGAATCCCAAAAATAACAGATCCACAGGGCATGGTGACTTACCTAGGGAGTAGTGAAGAGCCGGCTGAATGCCGGAGGTGATGGCAACATGCATTTACTGATGATGAGAGCACTTTTTCTAGAGACTTTTCCACGTTGCTTGCACCCATTTAGATCTCTCTCTCCAATGTGGCTTTTTCCAGATAAATGTCCAAGCTGACTGAAGATCTTCCTATGTTCCTTACATTCAGTGGTTTTTCAGTAAAGAACTGACTGATGGCTAAAGTCTTTGCAATGTGCACAACATTTTAAAGGTTTCTTTCTAGTGTAACATCTTTAATGACAATTGAAGTATGTATTTGTTCTGAATGCCTTCCCACATTTAACACATACGTAGGGTTTTACTCTCATGTAAAGTCTGTGATGCTGAGCATGGGTAGATGTGTTAGCAAAAGCCTTTCTCCATCCAGCACACTTACTGGGTTTCTTTCCAGTATGAACTCTCTTATGTTCTCCCACATTGTTTACACTCACAAGAGTTCCCTCTGGAATGAATTTTCTCATGATTGATAAGATATGCCCTCTGTCTGAAAGCTTTCCCACATTGCTTACATAGTTTCTCTCCAGTATGACTTCTCTGATAAGCAGCCAGCTGAGAACTGTCTGTAAATGCTTTTCCCCGTTCCTTACATTCATAGGGTTTTTCATCAGTGTGAATTCTCAAATGAATAGCAAGGTATATACTCTGCCTAAATGCCTTCCCGCGGACCTTACATCTCCAGCATGTACCCTTTGATGACCACTGAGTGACAGTGGCTAAAGGCTTTCCCACAAACATCGCATTCATTAAGTTTCTCTCCTGTGTGAATTCACTGATGTTGTGGTCAGGGAAAAACCACTGCAGGAAGAATATCTTCGCACATTACATTTGAACACTTTCTCACAGTCAGTGCAATTGAAAGAGCTCTCTCCAGTATGGAGATGGCTGGCATGAAAGATGAAGAGCATGTTACACCTGAAGGATATAGAGAATGGTTTGCCAGTGTGACACCTCTGATGTTGAGCAAAAGATGAGCACTGTCTAAAGGCGTTTCCACAATCCTTACATTCATGGGATTTCTCTTCAATATGAAACTTGTGATACTGTACCAGGTGTGCTGGTTGCTTGAAGGCCTTTATACCTGCCTTACATGTAAACTGTTTCTCCCCAGTTTGTGTCCTATAATGTTGAGCAAAGTGGTGACTCTGTGGAAGCATTTTCCATATACCTTACATCCGTATGGTTTTTCACCAGTATGAGTTCTCTGATGAACAGTGGTGGATGAACAATGGGTACAGGTTTTCTCAGTGCAGTATGTAGGTTTCTTTTCTGAGTAGTCTTCCTTGTATTTTAGTACCTTGAAAAAGTTTTTGGAGAAGCTTCTCTTAATTGACTTGTGATGATAAATACTCTTCTATATTGTCCAGGTGAACAGATTTGCACAATCTGGTATATTTGTGAACTATTTCCCTCTTTATGAGTGATTGTTTTTTTGCCTACTAAATGTCTCTTGACATCTGCCTCTCGAAAAGATCTTCACTTTCCAATTTTTTTCTACAGTAGGACACTCAAGTTCAAAGGTTGTAAATCTCTAACACATTTTCATATGTGAACTGCTGCAATGATAGTTCTTGAATCTCCTCTGTGATGGGCTTCTTGTCAACTTATTGTTTATCTTCCAAGGCTCATTCCCTTGCTCCAATACAGAACTGGCTTAGAAGTGCGAAGTCACAGGGATACCAGATTCTTGTAGTTCACCAGCAATACACTGCTGTAAAAATGCCTCTGGGCAGTATTCTCCTATTCTCATTCTTCCTGGAAAACGTCTGTTGCTGAATCCTGGAATACCAACACATTCTAGGGCATGGGTTTTTCTAGTTCAGTAGTCATTTTGCTTTCTTGTAATTTCTCTCTTGGAGAATAATTGTATCCTGGGAATGCAAAGTAGCCTTGTTTGGAAGAAAACATCATTTGGAAAAAAAAATCTTAAATGAGATTAAGTCATTGAGAATATTTCAAGACAGATAACCAGTGTCAGCCTACAGATTCATTAAGGCCAGCAAATTCTAAACAGATTGAAAAGAACTATTTGAAAGTTCAGAAAATCAAGACAATGAGAAAAAATTCTCAGAAACAGCCAAAGGGAAAAAAGATGCATTGGAATAAAAGTTTAGAAAAAGATCTTCCAGGCAAGCACCAACCAAAAGGAAGTTGTATTAACTCAGATACAGTGAAAATTTAAGATGAAGAAAAAATTAGAAATAAAGCGATTGTTCCATTATTATAAAAAGTTGAAATAACCTGGAAGATATATTCTAAGTAATTTTAAGTTTGCATACACATAATTATATGAGCTCAAGATAAATAAAAAGTTGACAATACTTTTAAGGACTAGGCAATCCTCATTTAAACACAATTTGTCTTAGTAATAGAACTTGAAGATAAAAATAAAGCAGTACAAAACAGAACACATGATGTGGGATTAATGTGCTTGACAACCAAATGGACATGTGTAAAACTTCCCCCAACATCTGCAAGTTGTATGTTCTCTTTTTAAATAGGAATATCTATATATATTTTTAAAATTTGGTCATACAGCAAGTCTCAACAAATGTGAAAGGACAAAGTTTTTGAAAGAGTAGTATTGTTTTTAAAATGTTTAGAAGAACTTCTGGATGAAAATGATTGGAATCATACAGAATGTATTCTGTGACTACAGTGAAATTAAACTATAAATCAGTTATGAAAAGATAGTGGAAAAGTCTTAAGTGAAGATCTGGAGGGAAATATACAGCCTTCATTACATGTATAAGACAAGAAGAAAAGCTAAGTAGTGGGCCGGCGCCACGGCTTAACAGGCTAATCTGTCTTGCGGCGCCAGCGCACCAGGTTCTAGTCCTGGTCGGGGCGCCGGATTCTGTCCCAGTTGCCCCTCTTCCAGGCCAGCTCTCTGCTGTGGCCCGGGAGTGCAGTGGAGGATGGCCCAAGTGCTTGGGCCCTGCACCCCATGGGAGACCAGGAGAAGGGCCTGGCTCCTGGCTTCGGATCAGCGCGGCGCGCTGGCCACAGTGGCCATTGGGAGGTGAACCAATGGCAAAGGAAGACCTTTCTCTCTGTCTCTCTCTCTCTCACTGTCCACTCTGCCTGTCAAAAATTAAAAAAAAAAAAAAAAAAAGAAAGCTAAGTAGTACAGTTAACCAAAGAAGGAAAAGGGAAAAGAGCAGAAATTAATGATATAGAAACAAACATACAATATAGAGAATCACCCAATCCCCCCAAAATGTGGTTTTTTTTGTAAAAGAAGTTCAATCACCTGTAAGACTGATTTGAAAAAAAAAAAAATTGTTAGGAATGGAAAAAGCAATTGTTCCTAGTGAGCTCATAGATATTTAAAAGAAAACAAAATATTATAAAAGTCTTAAATTGGACAATTTTGTGAAATTGATAAAGTCCTAGAAAAACAAAATCCAAGTAGTTCTCTATTAGAGAAATGGAATCTGTAAATCTGAAGTCTGTAAATCTGAAAATCTTTGATCAAAGACAACTCCAGGTTCAGATGATTTGGTCTAAGAATTCTTTTGCCATTTAAGCACAAGATAGTGCCAGTCTTCTATAGACTCCTGGAGAACCAGAAAGGCAGAAATACTTCTAGGTTATTTTATGAGGTCAACATAATGTTGCCAAAACTCAGCAGTGTACATGAAGAAAAATTACAGGTGAATCACTCTTGAAAATAAATGTCCAAAGCTTAAAGTATTAACACAAATACAGTATGTAATACATAAGAATGATAATTTATTGGCCGGCGCCGTGGCTCACTAGGCTAATCCTCCGCCTGCAGCCCGGCACCCCGGGTTCTAGTCCTGGTCGGGGCGCCGGATTCTAGTCCTGGTTGCTCCTCTTCCAGTCCAGCTCTCTGCTGTGGCCTGGGAAGGCGGTGGAGGATGGCCCAAATGCTTGGGCCCTGCACCTGCATGGGAGACCAGGAAGAGGCACCTGGCTCCTGGCTTCGGATCGGCGCAGCGCCGGCTGTAGCAGCCATTTGGGGGGTGAACCAACGGAAGGAAGACCTTTCTCTCTGTCTCTCTCTCTCACTGTCTAACTCTGCCTGTCAAAAAAAAAAAAAAAGAATGATAATTTATCAAGACCAAGTTGGGTTTATTTTGAATATGCAAGATTGGTTTAACATTAGAAAAATCATTATGATTTTCTACTTAAACAAAATTCGTATGATCATCTTAATAGATGCCAAATCTTTGATAAAAAACCTCAAATAAATTTCACCATTTATCTGTGATGAAAACTCAGGCAGTAGATAACTTCCTTAGTCTACAGAATGCATTCATTTCTATTTTTGCTTGAATATTTCCTTGCTGTACTCTGGTGTCACCATGTGCAGTGCTCTGCGCCTGTCCGTGCTGATTCTTCCTGATGTCCCCCTTCCGTTCTTTCTAATCAGGTTCAGATGTTAGCTCTTCTGTGCCTTTCCCTAGTTTCCTGTAAGGTGACATGTAGCTTTTTTTTATTTTTATTTTTTTTGGCTTTGTATACTCTGAGTTCTGTTACTCAAGTTAGTTACCTGCCTTGAAGTCAGCTGATGAGCAGCCTTAATCCCATTTTAACCCTTTGCCTTGTAAAATACTTTTCGGAGCTTCCAAATAGGTTATTGGGATGTGGCATTTTAGGGAGATAGTGTTCTGCCTACCACAGTTGTTCCTTTGGGTGTATATCTAGATGTGGTGTTTCAGGTTCATATGCTAATTCTGTGTTTAACTTGTTAACTGTTTCATCACCATTTTCCACGCCAGCATCATTTCACATTCCCACCAGCAATGTCCTATTTCTCTACATCTTTGGCATTACTTTTTATTTTCCCTTTCTAAAAATCATTACCACTATAGCATGTACGAAGTGTTGGCTTATTGTGGTTCTAATTGCATTTCCCTGATGATATTAAACATCTTTTATTGTGATTGTTGATCTGGAAATCTTTTAGAGAGTTTCTTTTGCTCATTTTTAAATTCTGGACTATTTTGGCTTTTTGCTATCAAGTTATAAGAGTTGGCATGTATTCTGGGTCCTAATGTTTGTGATACATGATACACAGATATTTTCTCCCATTTTGTAAGTTGTCTTTTACTTTTTTTGTTTTTTTTCTTCTTTTTTTCTTTTACTTTCTTAATAATGTCCTTTGATGTACGAAAGTTTTTAGTTCTTAAGAAGTTCACTTGATCAGTTTTTGTTGTTATTGCTTGTGCTTTTGGTGTGAAATCCAAGACTCCATTGCTGAATATGATCATGAAGAGTTACCCCCATAGTATCTTCTAATCATTTTATAATCTTAGTTCTCAGATTTAGGCACTGGTCCATTTTGGGGTCATTTTTGTGCATACAGTGAGGTAGTGATTCAACTTCATCCTTTTGCGCATGTTTCTCAATTTGTCCCAGCACCATTGAAGAGAGTGTTGTTTCCCCATTAAGTAGTCTTGATGCCTTGTCAAAACGCAATTAATTGGCAGGCAGTTTTGGATCTGTCTCTGGACTCTATTCCTTTGATATGGAAGTGTATTCTGATAGCAGTGCCACACTGTTTTGATTAGCATAGTGCAGTAAGTTTTGAAATTGGATGATGAGTCCTCTAACACTGTTTTCTACTTGAGACTCCTGTGCAGTTCCCTATGGCTTTGAGAATCAGCTTTTCTGTTTCAGTAAAAAGGTCCAAGTTTTAAGAATTTTGGTAAGAGTTACAATGGATTTTTTTAAGGTTGTTGTCCTTTTGACAGTATCAGATCTTTTAGTCCATGAACAATGGATGTCTTTCCATTTAATTAGGTCTTTTAAAATTTCTTTAGCAATGTTTTGTTGTTTTTCAAAACTACACTTTAAAAATAGAAAATTATACTGTTATGCAAGTAAATGAATTAATTAAAATTGCCATACCAGTGGCATGTAAGTAAATCCAGAAACTAATTTCTGTTTTCCACAGGTTTCCTTTATTACATTAGTTGAGATATTTTCAATTTTAGTTTCCAAACTTCATTTTCTTTTACTTTCACCACTCCTTCTGAAGCCTTTTTCCTTTCTCCCTCTCTTAACCCATCTGCATTTACACTGTAACATTTAATTCTCTAATTGTACTATAAGAAACTTCTGCCATCAACTATTGCTGTATTCATTATAATAAAATCTAGTAGCTGTGGTACACTAATGTTTGGTAGAGAAATTTAATTTTAAATATTTATTTAACTCTTAAGATGTTTTTAGTGGAATACTAACTAAATTTCTTGTTTGTTTCCTTTGAATAAACTATTGTCGAGACCTGAACCAAGCATAAATAAATCACACCTGAGTTAGGAGCTTAAGCCATACCCTCAGAACACAGAAGTAAACTAACATACGATTACTTGAATATGAAAGATAAAATTCTTTCAAAATTGGGGTATGAAGGATTTGTTGTTCTTGTTATGGATTCATTTTTTAAAAGTATTTATTTGAAAGGCAGAGTTACAGAGAGCAAGCAAGCAAGGGAGAGAGAGAGAGAGATCTTCCAACCACTAGTTCAGTCCCCAAATGTCCTCAACAGCCAAGGTTGAGCAAGGCCAGAGTCAGGAGTCTGTAACTCCATCCTGGTGTAGGGGCCCAAGAACATGGGCCATCTTCTGCTACTTTCCCAGGTGCTTTTACTGGGAGCTGGATTAGAAGTGTAGCAGCCATGGCACGAACAGGCACCCTTATGGGATGCTGACATCACAGGCAGTGGCTTAACCCGCTGCCACAACGCCAGCCCCAACTTTTTTTTTCCTTTATCTGAATACAGAATCATTTAAAAAAAAAAAAAAGGATTTATTCATTTATTTGAAAGTCAGGGTTAGAGGGAGAGACAGAGAGAAAGTGAGATATTACGTCTTCTGGTTCACTCTGCAGATGGCCACGATAGCTGTGGCTGGGCCAGGCCAAAGCCAGGAGCTTCTTCCAGGTCCCTTATGGACGCAGGGGCTCAAGGACTTGGGCCATCCTCCACCTCTTTCCCAGGCCCTTAGCAGGGAGCTGGATCAGAAGTGGATCAGCTAGGACTTGACTCGGTGCCCATAGGCGATGCTGATGTCTCAGGTGGTAGCCTCACCACATGTGCCACAATGCTGGCCCCCAGAGTCATTTTTTCTTAGGAAATGCTATACAGTGTATAAGTCTTACTACGGTCATACATACACTAAGTGAATTCTCTTTGAAAGTTATATAAAAATATTTAAAACTAATAATAGAATAGCCATAAAGCATTTAACATATTTAAAGTCTGTATCTCTCTTTTTTTTTTTTTTAATAGTTTGAAGTACAAGTTGAGCATCTCTTACCCAAAATGCTTCGAACCAAAAGTGCTTCAGATTTTGGATTGTGGACTATTTTCATATACATAGTGTGTTATCTTTTGGGATAGGACCCAAATCTAAACACAAAGTTTACTTAGATTTGTTTAACCAGCACCTGTTACACATAGCCAGCTGGTAATTTTATACAGTGTTTTTAGTGCGCCTGTGTTTTTTCTTGAACCTATTGCATGAGGTCTTCGTGTGTGAAATGAAGACCACTTGGGTCAGTATGTCAGCACTCCAAAAGTTTCAGACTTTGGAGCAAGCAAATGGGAACTCTTTGTCTGCCTCCTCACCCCCTCTCCTTCTGTTTCGCTGTGCCTCTTGGATAAAAATACAAATAAAAACCTGAATTTTCAGATTAGAGGTGCTCAACTCTGTAAGAATTTAAGTTCTCTCCCTCTTCCTTTTTTTAGAACCAGTGCCCAATAGGACTGATTCCCTGTTGTCTTTAGGATGTGTCCATCAATGTCACTCTAGTCCAGATTACCATAATACAGCTATTCACTATCATATCACTTTTTATTTTTGTCCCACCACTTGCTGTTACTCAGAATTATTTCTTCATCAAATTGTTTCTTTTCTACTTCCTTATCCCCACTGTAAAGTCCAACTGGAATGTAGGGAGGAATTGTCTTGTTTTTCCAGGGTATCCTTAGGAGCCAAGTCATAGAATATTGCTTGATGTGTGGTACTCATTAAATATTTGTATTAGTTCATTTTTCCTGCTATAGCTGTTAAATGTAGTCTGAAGAATATTATAAAGAACATTTGGCTTATATGTTTTGGGCTGGAAGTTGTCAGCATTTTAGTATTTACATTTGATTAATTTGACCATATTTTGCTAGTTGTTTAACATAGTAAGTATTGATCTCAATGTGTAGAATTAAAATTTCACTCTTGACAGGTTGACTTTGGCAGAATATCATGAACAGGAAGAAATTTTCAAACTTAGACTAGGACATCTCAAAAAGGTATGTGACACATAAGATGTGGGTTTTTAGTTTGATTTGTTACCAGAGTTTGTGAAGAGTTATGTTGTTAGTCTCTTATTGAAGAAGTAAAACTTTGATAGAGAAAGGTCCCAAATTTAAAGCCTCAAACAAAAACAGATGCATTGAAGTTGCATTTTTATATTGAATATATTCAAATAGCAGTCCTTAACCATGTGGCAAATTAAAAATACTGAGATGTGACATAGGCTTATCTAGGAATGATCCCTTGCCAGATGTACAGGGCCCTTAGTATTCTAGGTAGTACCTGTTGGTAACAAATGCTTCATTTTGAAGATGGATTGTAAAATTATGTGCTGTTTGTGTCAGATTTCATAATAAATTGAAATAACAATTATAAACAAATAGTAAGCATTTCTTTGGCTTAACTTTTAATTTGTTGTATGCTTGTTTAAATGTTTCAATTAAAATATGTACGTGGGAACATTTAAAAAGCCTAATCAGTAATAATACAAAATGACATAATTTATTGAAAGAAATGTTGTTGTGTGACATTGTAGTACATTTTTATAATGTATAACTTTGTTCTTGTGTGTAAATGCTGAGATTGTAAATAATCCATTGTTTTTACAGGTCTTAATTTTAATTCAAACCACTTCAAAGAAGTAATAATAACAAAATAGACTTTTCCCTCAAAATGAAGCTCCTGGCAGATGTAAAATTCTTACTCTCTGACCACAGTTTTTAGTCTGCTTTTGTCTTGTCAGGCTATTTAAGAATTTTTTTTTATTACATTGAATTATAGCTAAGATGAATTAGGGAGTTAATTGAAGACAGAGTCTGAAGTCATTTCTCCAGGGCAGAGTGAGAAAGGACAGAGAGACCGGATAGCTGCTGTCAGTTACACACTAGTTACTTGTTGAGAATTATCAGTATGCGGGGGACCCCTGCCAGGTAATAATACTAACAGAGAAAAGAAAAAAGTGATTTTCTAAGTATATAAAAATGTGATTAGTGTCCTTTGCTGTACCATATGTATTTGTGTAACTGCTTAGAAAGCTCCAGCCTAGACTACTCAGATGGTGGATTTGAAGTAATTTAGCTTGATTTGTGTTTCAGCCCTTCTGTTCTGTCATTTTGAAATTGTTGAGTATTTTTTCTATTTTTTGAGATGAACAGCTTCAGTATTTCTTTAATACAGCGGGAGCTATAGAACTATAATAATTCTGTAATAATAGTAGGACTATAAAGTAGTGTATACAAAGAGAATTTTTAGTATATAATGAGTCACGAGATTTTGTGTGCCCACCTAAGCTATTTGGATAAAGAATCACAGGGATACATGCTTCATGGCCCGGATAAAGATTTAGTAGTGATTTCTAACCAGCCTCTGGTGTAGAGAGGATACTCCGTACATACTTAGTGACACTGACACCAACTATACTTGGAATTTTAACTGCAAGGTTATTTTCACATACAAAAGCAAATTTTAAATTATTCTGATGATGATATTTTACATGTATCACCTATTCTATTAGACTTATAAAATCTGAAATTATAAAACAGTTAAATTAGGAATTGGCTATGTGTATGTCAAAAATAATTTGAAAAAGCTTCAAAGGAGGGTTTGTTTTTGCTTTAGTAGATTTGTGGTTGATTAGTTTTAAAGCTTTCCAGGTACTTTGAAAATGTTTGGTTTCTATAAAAAACACTTCTACTTTCTAAAGTGTGCTATAGTTTCATGTTTAGGTGTTATATCAACATTTGCAAACTGTTCTAGAATACTGCATCTTTTCTTCTAACTTCCATTTTATCCTCTTTCCCAGTGTTGGACTTCTATATTTTTCATACTTATTCATTCTTTCTAATAATTGTCTCTCTTCCATAATCTTCTTTTTTCCTGTTTTTTTCCCCCAGCTGTTACCAGGTTGACTGAGCAATCTTAGATTCTAGCTTTATCTTCTTGTTAACCAATTTACAATACATCTTTTCTTTGCCCTCCATCATGGAATAATTGGGAGGAGTGAATGAACTAATAATGCTGAAAGATACTCCTAGGTCTTGAATACTCATATTTCCTTCTGAGAAACTATTTTGGTTGGAAAGAATGCATTATAAAGAAAACTGCTGTTAGTACATACAGAGAGCAAAGTTAAGCAAGTCATGTCACCTAAAGCACAAATAACCAGCAGCTACCTGCTTATAACTGGATTGCTTTTTGAGTTGTACAATTAAAAAATAAAAAGCAGGAAATTAGATGTATTAAAAAGAATTTATTTGGCGCTCTAAAACACAGTTTGAAAATGAGTCATCAAAAACAGGTTGTTCTGTTTTCTGAAAAAGAGATTGGACAGATTGTTAACACCCAGGACAGGTTTGAATTGAGAAAAGATATTACTTACCATTGCAGTCTTATAAGCTTTCTATGCTCCTGGCTTTTTTAAAAGCTGACATGAATTGTATCCCAACTTGTAAGTATATAGCTTCTACCACAGGCTGAATAGGCGATGTCCATTGTGACCTGCACAGGACATAGTCTGTGGTATGTACATCTGATTAGGGTTGAGGTTGGGAACATGGCATACTCATGCGTTATTAACAAGGATGACTTGCTTGCACGCTTTCCCCTTAATGAACTGTCCATGTTAAGCAGAATTATTATATTAAATTTGTTAACACTGAAAAATAAAAATTCCTTCATAAACCACATGGATATATGAGAATAGAAGGCCTATCTGCATTTTCTTGAAATGGCTAATTATGACATGTATTTCATAATAATCTTAAGTGGGTAGGCCAGATAAAATATGAAAAAGCATATTTATCATTGAATAACACCTGTTCAGACACTTCCTATGCTACCTTGTAAGTTTAGAAAGTTGTTAAAGTATAATGGAATGAGGAATGAGACTCAACAGAAACCTCCAAAATTAAGTTCAAATAAGATATTTCTTGTCACCACCAAAAAGTAAATGCAAACTTGGGGCTTTGTGCAGCATCATTTTTTCCCTATTATATCAAACAGTTCTTTTTATCTAATATTTATGATTTTAACTTTTATCAGTTTATGCAATCATTACTAACTCATTCACTCCATGATTACATCCACATCAGGCCTGATATAGGCATGATTCAAACTCCCATTTTAAGACAATTATGTAATATTTTTTATATAGACTTTGAAGTTGTGACCAGTTTTGAGTGAACATTAATTTCAGCAGTTTGAATGCCACCATCTCCTGGATGTGCTTTGTTTGAGGGAACGCAGCTAGTAAGGGACAAAGCCAGGGCTTGGCTTTTCCCACTGCTATTTATTGCCCACATCCATATGCGTTATTCCCAGAAATCTTTTGTTGTAGATGAATAGCAAGTTGATTCTTTGTAAGAGTTAGCTCACTTGTAGCTTTTATTGCATCTTTCTTAGAATAGTGGAATGTTTGCTTTTCCTTAAGTTTTTTCTTTTTTTGAAGCATGTTAATTTCATTTCATTCCACATAAGAGAACAGTTTTAAGTTAATTGTTTTGGATGTATACGTTCTTTTTCTTCCTCTCATTGAGAATTATGTTAGTGACTGTTTTACCAGCTAGAATGTTTTCTTTATTATTTGCTAGTATATTTCACTGTGCTGGTTCACTATCACATGCCTATGACAGCCAGGGCTAGGTGAGGTCAAAGGCAGGAGCCAGGAACTCAGTCCAAGTCTCTCATTTGGGTGGCAAGTTACCTGACTAATTGAGCCATCGCTGGCTACTTCCTAGGGTGTAGAGGTAGACCTGGACTCAAACCCAGGCACTCCAATATGGGATTAACCACTGCACCAAATGCAGGCCCCTAATTTTCACTCTTGGTTGGTTATTTATTTACTTATTTTTGACAGGCAGAGTGGACAGTGAGAGAGACAGAGAGAAAGGTCTTCCTTTACCGTTGGTTTACCCCTCAGTGGCCGCTGCGGCCGGCGCACTGTGGCCTGCACACCGCACTGATCCGAAGCCAGGAGCCAGGTGCTTCTCCTGGTCTCCCATGTGGGTGCAGGGCCCAAGGACCTGGGCCATCCTCCACTGCCTTCCTGGGCCACAGCAGAGAGTTGGACTGGAAGACGAGCAACCGGGACAGAATCCGGTGCCCTGACCGGGACTAGAACCCGGTGTGCCGGCGCCGCAGGTGGAGGATTAGCCTAGTGAGCTGTGGTGCCGGCCTCTTGTTTTTAAATATACCAGAGAAAATACGTTTTAGAAAAAGTGTAAATACTCTCAAATAATTATTTTAATAAGTTTTGAAGATATAAGATTTCAAGAATAGAATTAAATAGTAAAATATATGGAGACTGTATAAATTATTATGAAACTGCTTCATAAAGAAATTGTAACCTTTTTGTTAGCAGTTAATTATGTGGTCTTCCTGGTTATCACTTATTAAAAGTTTTTAATTACAAGGAGAATAATCTGCTATCTCAGAATTTATTCCTATAAGGTAAAACTAATGATCTTATTTTATGTACCTGTGCGCACCCATGTGGAGTCTGGGTTTAAGGAAACTAATAGATCCTTTGCCAGTTTGCTCTTATGATTGGTCCTGTTTTAGTAACAGTCTTTGATACATTCTGGTTGTAGAAAAAACAGTTTATTTTTGTAAAGGAGCTCTGCTGGGTGTTTTTACAGTCAGATCATTATTCTAGAGTTGAAAACTGGGTGTGTTTTCAAGGATTGTTAGTAAATGAACACACATAACTAAAATGAAAATGACTAAAAAATCACTTCCTTGTTACAAGTTCTTTCTGTAGTCATTCTATTTTTTTTTTTTTAAGATTGATTGATTTATTTGAGAGGCAGAGTAACAGAGAGGCAGAGGGAGAGAGAGGTTTTCCATCCTGTGGTTCACTCCCCAAATGGCTGCAATGGCCAGAGCTGGGCTGACCCAAAGCCAGGAGCCTGGAATTTCTTCCAGGTCTCCCATGTGGATGCAGGGGTCCAAGGACTTGGGCCACTTCTGCAGCTTTCCCAGGTACACTAGCAGGGAGCTGAAAGTAGAGTAGCTGGGACTCAAACTAGCACCTATATGGGATGCTGACACTCAGTGGCTTTTCCCTCTACGCCGGAGTGCTGGCCACCTTTTTTTTTTTTTTTTTTTTTTTAAAGGATACAATTTACGAACTGTAATACTTCAAACTGATGAAGAAATATGAATTCTGAAAGGTATTAGGACCAATAACCTGTATGTCTTGGCACTGCTACTTAAGTTTGTAATAGGAACAACATGTGAATATGTGTTGCTCTTATTTTCTAGTCTTTAAATTTCATCTTCTTGATTTTAAATGTTTGATTAGTTGGAAAGATGCATATAGAAAGTTTGATAGGCCAGCGCCGCGGCTCATTAGGCTAATCCTCCGCCTGCGGCACCGGCACCCCGGTTTCTAGTCCCTGTTGCTCCTCTTCCAGTCCAGCTCTCTGCTGTGGCCCGGGAAGGCAGTGGAGGATGGCCAAAGTCTTTGGGCCCTGCACCCACATGGGAGACCAGGAGGAAGCACCTGGCTCCTGGCTTTGGATCGGCGCAGCGCACCAGCTGTAGTGGCCATTTGGGGGGGTGAACCAACGGAATGAAGACCTCTCTCTCTCTCTCTCTCTCTAGAATAACCAAAAAAAAAAAAAAAAAGTTTATAGCTCAGTATGGAATATTAAATAGTGAAGCAGGAATTAACTTTATTGTGTGTGTTTTGGTATGTGTATGTGAGAGTGTGTTTATTTGATTTATAAGCCCCGAATATAAGTGCCAGAGATTTTATTGGAAAAATATAACCAATTTGTAATTGAAACAGGATTAGTCAAGAACCATCAGCACCAACACAAATGTATCTTTGCAGACGGAAGGAATCAGCTAAACAGTTTACAGTCATCTCAATCTCTACTAAAACAAAAATCACATCCAACATGCCACCTGACACCATTTCTTTCTCTCTCTCTCCTTTGCTCCTTGCGATGTGGCATTCATCTCTCCTTGTGCCTCCGTTCTGAAGAGATAACAGTATAGCAACAACTCTGCCACTGAAATCCTGTTCTCTGACCGATATTGGCACCTGCAAAGAGAAACAACCAGTAACAGGCAGCAGCAGCATCAGTATTAATCTTCCATGATGAAATCTTTACAGGTCAAGAACAAGTACACAGCTCTTTTCTCACTCCTTCACAGTGGACCATGCAACTAGTTGAAATGGAAGACAATGGATTGTCTGCAAGCCTTTTGAACAGTGGAGGAGAATACAGGGCGTTGGTTTTAGGTGAATTGACCCCCAAATATTCTTGAAGTTTGATGTCCCCTTTGGTCTTCCTTTCTAGAATGCCATTATCATCCAATTTATCAGACCCTTTGTATGATCACAGAAAATAAGTTTGCATATGTGACATTTCTTGTCACTTTACATTTGAATGAAAATAATGAGCAATATAATGCTGGAGGGCTTAATCTGTAAATCTAGATGTTCACCTTTATGACCATGACCAGAAGATATCTGGGAATTCTCTCAGTTAGAGCCAACCACATTGTACATTATGTTTCTGTATAACATAATACAAGACATTACTTGTGTAGGCAGTAGTTTTCAGTAGAATTCTGGTGAAAATGTACTTTTCTAGAAAAAACCATGAAGAATGCTACAAGATTCTTGGTGTGTGTGGGCAAGAAAGGTGCCAAGAAGAATGCTGGAATTCTGTACTTGACATTTGTCCTTTCTACCACTTTTCATGGAACATGAGTAGGGGTTTATAAAGGATGGTCATGCTGAGGGAGCTTGGAAGGAGCTGCTGCTGGGAAGGCGCTCTGTGTATGTTCTGATCTCCTACTCCATACGGACCTACAGACATTCCCTGGCTCTGATTTTCATGCACCTTAGCTTGGTAGTAAATAATGTTTAGTTACCAAAGTGAAAATTTAGAGGTAAAAGGAGTTTTGCTTTTGTAGTGTTTAATATTAACCCCGTTGTTATATAGGCAGTGGAATTAAACACATTTTGGGAAGGAATCTTAGAATTCTTGTTGGCTGTTGGCTTGAGCAAAGATCGATGAATTGAGCTTTGTCAATTCAGAATCTTTGTTCACAAAGAAGATAGTTGCTTGGCGTTGGGCCCTCCCAGTCAGAACTGTAAACCATACTATTTATACGTGTATCTATAATGAGAGTATAGAAAACTAGGATCTATTCATTATTGGCTAGAAAGTCTAATTGTTCCATACTTGGAAAATTTGTGGAATCCGTCAGCATCCTGAGGAAGAGTAAAACAAAGCAGAAAGCTGAGAGGAGGGCCACAGTATAATGTACTAGAACATTGCACCTGTACTTGCATGCATGGATTTCAAAATTTCTATATCACAGTCCACTTACATTTTAATTCCATTTTTTAAAAAAGATTTGTGCATATATTTGAAAGGCATAGTAAATAGAAAAGGGGGAGGAAAGAAGAGAGAAAGAGAGAGAGAGGGAGAGCGAGAGAGAGAGGGTGCGTGCGCGCACTTCCATCTTCTGGTTCAAAGTGCTCTTGTATGAGCTAGGGCTTGGTGTTAGCACCTTCTATTTAAAGAATTTCACCCCCAAATGCAACAATTACGATTTTTTTTCAAATATGCTAAATATTTAAATTTTGCCGATCACTTGAATTCTTAGATTTATTTGCTGCTCAGAAGGTAGGTTTTTAGTGTTTGGTTTGGTTTAAATTGAATGAAAAAACTGACAGAATCAAAACATACATACATACATACATACATACATATGTACATTCATTCACTCACTCATTTATTTAAAAGGCAGAGTCACAGAGAGAGAAAAGAAGAGACAGAGATCTTCCACCCACTGGTTTACTCCTCAAATGAGCACAATGGCCAGGCCAAAGCCAGGAGCTTCATTAGGGTCTCCCATGTGGGTGCTAGGACCCAAGCAC
This sequence comes from Lepus europaeus, assembly GCF_033115175.1. Classification (NCBI taxonomy): domain Eukaryota; kingdom Metazoa; phylum Chordata; class Mammalia; order Lagomorpha; family Leporidae; genus Lepus; species Lepus europaeus. The sequence goes on along the minus strand of NC_084827.1, from coordinate 113,900,299 downwards.
TTGGGCATCTTCCACTGCTTTCCCAGGAGCATCAGCAGGCAGCTAGATCAGAAGTGGGACAGCCAGGACATGAACCTGCGCTTATACAGGGTGCTTGCTGGTATTGCAAGCGGCAGCTTTACCCACTACACAACACTGGCTCCAAACCTTGCTTATTTTAATGGTCATTCCTAGTTCGAGTTTTCACTGTATATATTGATGCATTTGTAAGCTGCCATCTCCCTTTTTCCCCTGAGAAAAGAAGGAAATGCAGTGTGGGAAAGGAAAATATTAATAGTTAAATCTCTGTGTTAATTGTCTAGGCTAGTTAGACACACAGGAGATGGTAACAGTATGCTGCCTTCAGTTTTAAACAGCTTAGTGATTGGGGATAGAAGTACAAGTAGCATTCCCACAAAGATACTTCCAAACAGTCATGGAAAAATGAAATTCAATTTATTTTTGTGTAAAAGAATTTTGAAATCCCTAATGTTTTTGTATAACATAGATTTTCTATGGGCTCCTTAAAATTTTTTATTTATTGGAGAGAGATCGATTTTCCATCGCTACTTCACTCCCCAAATGGCCCATCCAGGACTGGGCCAGGCTGAAATCAGGAGCCTGGAACTCCATCTTGGTCTCCCAGATGGGTGGTAGTGTCCCAAGTACTTGAACCATCCTCCACTGCTTTCCCAGGGTTGTTAGCAGGATGCTGGTTTGGAAGTAGAGCAGCCAGGACTCGAACCAGTGCCCATATGGATTGCTGCATCACAACACCAACCCTTCCACAAACTTTATGAAGACCCCCATATATAGTTAGGAAAGAAAACCTCTGACAGTTTCATAATTTTTTCTCTTTTCCTCTCATTCCTTCACCAAGCCTACAGTCATTCTCAAACATAAGTATAATTACAGGGCAGTTATTTAAAAATTGAAATAAATTCAGACTTGCTTTGTCTACGTGGTATTTGTTGATGAGTTGGTTCAAATTTCCATTGGCTCATTTGTTTTGTATCCTTAAGGGATATGAGAGAGCATATAATCTCTTTTTTTTTTTTTTGATTATTCACTTTTTAAAAAAAGATTATTTATTTGACAGGTAGAGTTAAAGACAGTGAGAGAGAGAGAGAGAGAAAGAAAAAGGTCTTCCTTCTGTTGGTTCACCCCCCCAAATGGCCGCTATGGCCGGCGCTGCGCCGATCCAAAGCCAGGAGCCAGGTGCTTCCTCCTGGTCTCCCATGCGGGTGCAGGGCCCAAGCACCTGGGCCATCCTCCACTGCCCTTCTGGGCCACAGAATAGAGCTGGACTGGAAGAGGAGCAACAGGGACTAGAACCCAGTGCCCACATGGGATGCCAGTGCCACAGGTGGAGGATTAGCCAAGTGAGCCATGGTGCCGGGCCCCTAATCTCTCTCTCTTTTTTTTTTTTTTAAAGATTTATTTATTTATTTGAAAGAGTTATTGGGGGGGGGGGGGTCTTCCATCCACTGGTTCACTCTCCAAGTGGCTGCAACAGCTGGAGCTGAGCCAATTTCAGAGTCAGTAGTTTCTTTCAGGGTTCCCACATGGGTGCAGGAGCCCAAGGACTTGGGCCATCTTCTGCTGCTTTCCCAGGCCATAGCAGAGAGCTGGGTCAGAAGTGGAGCAGCTGGGACTCAAACTGGTGCCCATCTGGGATGCTGGCACTGCAGGTGGCGGCTTTAACCTGCTATGACACAGCGTCAGCCCCTCCACTATCTTTTTTTTTTTTTTTTTAAATATTTATTTATTTGAAAGTCAAAGTTACACAGAGAGGGGGGAAGCAGGGAGAGAGGGAGAGAGGTCTTCTGTCTGATGGTTCACACTCCAACTAGCCACAACAGCCAGAACTGTGCCAGTCTGAAGCCAGGAGCCTCTTCCAGGTCTCCCACGCAGGTGCAGGGGCCCAAGGACTTGGGCCATCTTCTGCTTTTCCAGGCCACAGCAGAGAGCTGGGTCAGAAGTAGAGCAGCTGGGTCTCAAACTGGTGACCATATGGGATGCCGGTGCTTCAGGCCAGGGTGTTAACCCACTGAGCCACAATCTGGCCCTCCTCCATTATCTTTTAATAGTGGCTTTTGTTAATTTTGCCTTTCACTTTCCTGGTGATAAACGTTTGGAATGATATTAGAAATAGTTTACAGAATTGAGAGCTGGGTTTTTGTGGTTTTGTTTTGTTTTGTTTTTTTGAAGGCTTACATCTCTTAAGGGGTTAAGGTGTTAAGCTTTTAAAAATTGATTGTATTCTAGTGGTTTTTTGTTTTTTGTTTGTTTGTTTTGTTTTTTTTAAGATTTACTTTCATTTATTTGAAAGGCAGAGTTAGAAGGAGAGACAGAGATCTTCCATCTGCTGGTTCACTCCCCAAATGGCCCCCAATGGTCATGGCTGGGCCAGACTGAAGCCAGGAACTTCTTCTGGGTCTTCCACATTGGGTGCAGGGGTCCAAGCACTTGGGCCATGTTCTACTGCTTTCTCAGGCACATCAACAGGGAGCTGGATCAGAAATGGAGCAGCCAGGACTCAAACTGGCGCTTATATGGGATGCTGGCACTGCAGGTGGCAGATTAACATGCACCACAGCGCCAGCCCCCTGGTTTCCTTAAGCCAAGTAATGTTACAGTGCTGTTAAGTAGACTCGCTCAAACTCTTTGCTTTTCTATCCTGTCACCCTTTTTATAATGTACCACACAGAAATGATACATCAGATTACTGACTGCCTTATCTTGGATTTACAGAAAGACTGTTCATAGGAATTAAGTTTTTTTGGTGGGGATAACATAAAGCATACATTCAGAATTTACTAAATAACTGTAATATATACAATTTTTTCAGGAATTTGTTTTATATGTGACAATGCATTTTATAACTTAAAGCATTATATTATAAAGCATTAATGCCTACACATTACATCTTATTAAAAATTTTTTTTAAGATTTAATTTGGAAGTTAGAGTTACAGAGAGAGGCGGAGAGAGAGATTCCAACTACTGGTTCACTCCCAAATGGCCACAACTGGTGCTGGGCCAGGCCAAAGCCAGGAACCAGGAGATTTCACCCAGGTCTCCCACATGGGTGGCAGGGACCCAAACTGGTGCCCATATGGGATGCTGGTATTGCAGGTGGTGGCTTCACCTGCCACACCACAATGCCAGCCCCTCCATCTTTCTTTTAATAATTGCCTTTTGAAAGATACCCATTTTGAGACATGCTTAAAAATACTTGAAATCTCTGCGGTTTTTGTTTTTGAGAGGCAGAAATAGCTCCCATCCATTGGTTCACTCCCCAGATAAACACAATGGCAGGCATTGGGCTGGGCCATAGCAGGGAACCAGTCTCCTACATGGGTGGCAGGGACCCAGCCACTTGAGTCATCTCTGTTGCCTGAGCAGGAAATTGGAGTCAGAAGCCTGAGCTGGGTATTGAACCCAGACACTCAAGTATGGCCAAATGCCTGCTTCCGCCTATTCGTTTTCACCTGAAATTTTATAGAACTTTTATGTTGCTCTGTTTTCAGCTTAGAAGTTGAGCCAACGGTATGTTAAGTTGCTAGAAGAGACTTTGATTATAAATGGAAAGCATTTCTGTGCTCAAGATATGGTGAGGGAGAAGCTTCTGGTCAAGTTGCTATGGGATTTAGTTTTTCATGTAAATTTCTAAAAAAAAATCAAAAATGTGGGGGTATTTTCTGTAGGTTACTTAAACAGTGAGGCAATGTTGAGATCTGTTGTATACATGTATGATTTGGCCTTTTTTATTACTTGAATTCAAAATATTAGAGTATATTAAGATACCATTCAGACAGCTATAGAATGAACTGTTAAGTTGTCCATTGTCACATCTTTTTATTTAAACCCAAAAAAGCCATGTCCTTTTATTGTGTATTTGATCACCAAACTTCCCTCTTTAAAACAATCTGTACTCATCCTGTCCCTTCTGCATTTCTGTTGCCTGCAGAGAACAGTTCATTTCCAGAAATGATACTTGTCTTTTTTTCCTATGTCTTCTCTGATTTAATTAACTGCTCAGCTAGTGGATGGGTCCAGGATGAAACTTGATATTCTTATTATGCAAAATTTAACTGGTTGGATTTTTCTCTTTTATTCTACTGATCGGGCCAAGCCTGGCCATGAGTGTGAGTATTCCATTCTGTGATGAGTTCAGGTCAGTTGTGAGCCCCTATCATCCTTGCTTCCCAAACCCTTTGAAAAAAGTTGATGCTGAGTGGAGCTCGAGGTGTTAATACAAAAGTAAAGCAAGGATAGCCTATTCTAAAGTAGCCTACAGGATGGCTCTTGCAAATAATCCATTGCAAAGATAAAACTACTGCATTCTAGACTGTAAGGTTAGACCAAACTGGGCCTTGCCTCTTTCTCTTCTGTGAAGGTACTAGATAGTAGTGCTCTAAAATTCGCCTGAGAGTGTGTTATTAGTCTGCCCAGGCTGCTACAACAAGGACCAGAGCAGGTGACTTACACAGCACAAATGAATTTTCTCACAGTTTGGGGTCCAGATCTCCAATATCAAAGTCTGCGAAGGTTTGGTTTCTGCTGAGGGCTGTCTTCGCTCTTGGCAGCTGGCTGCCTTCTTGCCCTGTTCTCACTTTGTCTGTACATAGCCTTTCCTCCGTGCTTCTGAGGGAATGGAGGAATCTCCTCTTGGGAAGCTGCTGGTCCTACCACGAGAGCGAGCCCCATCGTCGTCACCTAAACTAACACTAGTTACCTCTCAAACGCCCCATCTCCAGATGTCATTCTATTGAGGGTATTCAAGCTTCAGTATATGTGCATTTGCAGGAGAATACACACATTCAGTCATTAGGATTGGGGAGAAATTACTTGGAGCTACAAGGAGACCTTGCAGGTTCAAGACATATGAAGTCTTCTTCAGTTACACGATGGGATATGTAAATATATTTCACAGATATTATACAGATACGTCTGTCTATATATAAATTTTGGTTCTAGGTCCTTCCCTTGACATTTCCTCTTATGCACATAGAATCTAGACTTTTCTGCTTTTTTTCCAAAAAACAAAAACTTAACAGTGACTTTATGACTTAACAAAGACTTAACAATGTTTTTTTCCAAAAAACAAAAACTTAACAATGACTTAACAAAGAATGAATGAAGAGTGCCTAAGCTTTCCTTTTGGAGCATTTTTTTCCTGACATTTTTGTTACATTTTATTGAAGGAAAAAGCTTGCTTTAATTACTGAAGCATTCATATTACTTTCTTTTATAAGTATTTATTTTGTGATACTGATTACTACCACTATATAGACATCTGATGATTTTAGAAGAATTTCAATTATATACATCAGCAGTGTACTTGAATCTTGATTTTTTTTTTTTAATTATTTATTGGAAAGGCAGAGTTATAAGAGAGGGAAACACAGGCAGAGAGAGAGCGAGCGAGAGGTCTTCTGTCCGCTGGTTCACTCCCCAGATGGCTACAACTGCTGGGTCTGGGCCAGGCTGTGAAGCCAGGAGCTTGGAACTCCATCCAGTTGCCCATGTTGGGGCAGGGGCCCAAGTACTTGGGCCATCTGTTGCTGCTTTCCCATGTGTGTTAGCAAGTAGCTGTATCAAAAGTGGAGCAGCCGGGACACAAACTGGCACCCATATGTGATGCAGGTGTTGCAGGTAGCGGCTTAACCTGCTGTGCCATGGTGCTGGCACCAGTGTAGTTGAACCGTAGGTAACTCAGTAAATTTTACCTTCTTTGAATTCACTGTTGAAATAGTATCTCCATGTCAAAATGTCAAAAAAAAAAAAAAGTTAAATATTTCAGCTGGTATTTTAATAGACTTTTATAATTTTTGTCATATTATTTAATCTTTTGCCAGCCTGCCAAATCTTCAGTAGCTTCCCAGCTGTGAGTGTCTAATAAATGGCAGATTTTAAAGCCATATGAAATGGAAGGTTCCTGCCTTTTAGATGCTTTGTGTGGAAGGATTTGGATTCTTTCTTACTCCTGGACATACCTATATGCCATACAAAGTCTGTTTTATATGATGACTAAATTAAGACAGCTAGTCTTAATTTTGAGTTCATTGCTTCAGAATGTTCAAATTTGTGTCCTTGTCATGAATCTTTTATTATTAAATTTCACCTTCTTTCTTCATTAAGGTTAGAAATATTTGTGACTAGGCCGGCGCCGTGGCTTAACAGGCTAATCCTCTGCCTTGCGGTGCCGGCACACCGGGTTCTAGTCCCGGTTGGGGCGCCGGATTCTATCCCAGTTGCCCCTCTTCCAGGCCAGCTCTCTGCTATGGCCCGGGAAGGCAGAGGAGGATGGCCCAAGTCCTTGGGCCCTGCACCCACATGGGAGACCAGGAGAAGCGCCTGGCTCCTGGCTTCTGATCAGCACAATGCACTGGCCGCAGCGGCCATTGGAGGGTGAACCAGCGGCAAAAAGGAAGACCTTTCTCTCTGTCTCTCTCTCACTATCCACTCTGCCTGTTTAAAAAAAAAAAAAAAAAAAAAAAAAAAAAATTATGACTAAAAACTATTAAATGAGAAACTTAAGACAATTTATTTAGTGTATCTATTTCAGAAAAGTCCCCCAAATTCTAGAAGATTTATTTTTATTTAAATTTATTTTGAAGTGTTCTGTTCATCATCTTAGTGCCCATTTTACATGAAATGTCATTGCAACAAGTAATGCTTAAGTTTCATTTTAAAATAGTAAAAATAATGATAATTGATCAAGGATCAATAAAACCTACCTCCTTAGATTTTGTTTTCTAAATCTGTGAGGATTTTATTTTGTTTTTCTTCATAACATTTAAACTGTTCCTTTCAATTTAAGACTTAGGGATGAGTATAATAGAGTTTATACCTCTATGAAATACAGTATTAACACTTGCCAAAGTAATTTCAAAATGCTTAATTTTTTGGAAGTAATAGATTTTCCTATTGCCACTATAAGTTATGGAAAGAAAAGACACCAAGGAGCTAAAGAAATGATGAAATACTTAAATGTGGTATTCAGAAGGAATCTACTCCATGTGATATAGATTTATAATTTTTACTTAGGCCAACGTAATCTGTGTTTATTTACTCAACAAATATCTATTCAAAATATTCAAAAACTGGATGCTTCTAGAAATGTCCCCTGATAATTTGGTATATTTTTATCCATCCATTAATTTTCAGATTTATATTGATAGTAGAATGGAGTGTGTGTATATGTGTGTGAGTGAGAGAGAGAGATATGATGTTTGCTTATTTTGGTATCGAGGTTAAAAAATGTTCTAAAAATTATGTACTTTAAGACATGAAAAACATTAAAATTTTTATATTTAATGATTAAAGTAACTTTGGGATTTGTTTATATCTGCTCTGATGACTGAGGATCTAAGTTTTTGGTTTTATTGTCCCTTAACAATTACAATGTGTTGTCTCCACAGTGAGTGGTCAGACTTTGTATATGTATTTGTATTTATATTTCAAATGTGAGGTCTAGGGATAATTAGAGTTTTTTTTCTTCTCTCATCCTCTTTTAAATACTTTAAAGCTATTTTAAAATATTTTCATTTCAATTGTTTGGTACTAGTAAATTATTCCTCTTAAATTAAAATTTGGATGGACCAGAAGGAAATTTTCAGCTCATTTTGTGTTATAACTGAATTCCAGGCTAAGGCTACCTTAGTCACTTTCAGCATGGACATCATAAAAATGTATTTCTTGTATGTCATACAGAATAAAACTCAGCAGCTCATTAGGTATAGGTATTTATGTGGAAGTTGATTTCTTGAAATGGGCTTTGCCTTCTTTCTTTCCCTCTTTCAGGCATTGAAAAGAGTGCTTTGGTCTTTTTTAACTCAGTAGTATTACACTCTTCTTCCCATCACTGTTAAAAAAAAAATTGAGGCATGGGTGGAAATACCTTTTTATATCACAAATAAATTGAGCTTGTTATAGTCCCCTCTCTTCATTTTCAGGAAGAGGCAGAAATCCAGGCAGAACTTGAACGTTTGGAAAGAGTCAGAAATCTTCACATACGAGAGCTCAAAAGAATAAACAATGAAGATAATTCACAGTAAGTCATTATTTGTATTTTAGTTTTATTTGATAGAAGTCAGCTTGGCTGGCGCCATGGCTCAACAGGCTAATCCTCCACCTAGCGGCGCCGGCACACTGGGTTCTAGTCCCAGTTGGGGCGCCGGATTCTGACCCGGTTGCCCCTCTTCAGGCCAGCTCTCTGCCATGGCCCGGGAGTGCAGTGGAGGATGGCCCAAGTGCTTGGGCCCTGCACCCCATGGGAGACCAGGAGAAAGAAGCACCTGGCTCCTGCCTTCGGATCAGCGAGATGCGCCGGCCGCGGCGGCCATTGGAGGGTGAACCAACAGAAAAGGAAGACCTTTTTCTCTCTCTCTCTCTCACTGTCCACTCTGCCTGTCAACAGTTAAAAAAAAAAAAAGCCTATCCATATCCTTCCCAGCACAGAGAGCAGAAACGTAACAATTCATCATGAGGGGTGCTTCCCACACGGGAAGAGACCCCAAGTCCTTCCCGTGGCTTTGAAGGGCTTGTGGGAGCTGTCCCCAGATGCCTCAGACATTCCAGGTGTCCCATCTCAAGGCATTTGTACTTGTCACCTTGTTCACCTGTGTTATGCTTGCAAACACCTGGGTGGCTCCTTGTTTCACCCCAGTGCTCACTGGAGAGGCCATGCTTAGACCACACTGACGGAACAGAATCTGCTACACCTCATTCCTCCTTTCAGTGCCCCTTCCTGTATCCTGGCATCCGCCATCATATGTATCGCCATCTAGAATTGCAAGTTCATACTGCAGTTACTTCTTTTCTGTTAGCATGTAAGCTTCAGGAGAACAGGGACTTAGTGCTGTTCTTACTGTATCCCCACCCTACACCAGTGGCTGGCCTGTGGTAAGCACTAAGTAAGTGTTTGGGGCCAGCGCTGTGGTGCACTGGGTTAATCCTCTGCCTGTGGTACCGGCATCCCATATGGGTGCTGGTTTCTAGTCCCGGTTGCTCCTTGTCCAGTCCAGCTCTCTGCTATGGCCTGGCATAGCAGTAAAAGATGGCCCAAGTGCTTGGGCTCCTGCACCCACTGGGGTGACCAGGAAGAAGCTCCTGGCTCCTGGCTTCGGATCAGCGCAGCTCTGGCCGTTGCGGCCATTTGGGGGGTGAACCAATGGAAGGAAGACCTTTCTCTCTGTCTCTCTCTCTCTCACTGTCTGTAACTCTACCTGTCAAATAAATAAATAAAATATTTTTTAAAAAATTATTTGTTGACTGAATACCAAAGTTAGCGTTACGTTAGTTAAGAAGGTATTCCAACTAAGCCAAATATCCAGCATGATGCAAGAATTTGTGAAGAAACAGAAAAGTACATGTTACCATCTTTGCTCTTAATCCCTTGTTATCAAAATGAGCGCTGTAGATGGTTAATGTTAAAGGAATTTTTAAGATCCCTGTGGGAGCAAGAAGATTAAGCAAGGTACCATTTATATTTAATCAATGTAAAGGTATCTATGTAGACTTTTTAAGACTAATTACATTATTTGAAGCTCCATGAGTTACAAGCTACAAATTTGAAATAATGGGCTGATGTGGTGCAGCAGTAAGCTGCCGCTTGTGACACTGGCATTTATACTGAGTGCCAGTTCGAGTTCTGGCTGTTGTTTCCAATCCAGCACTCCACTAATGCACCCGGGAAGGCAGACAGTGATTGCCCAAGTGCTTGGGCCCCTGCCCCCCATGTGGGAGACCAGATGAAATTTTCTGGCTTCTGGCTTTTGCCTAGCCCAGCCCTTGCTGTTGGGTCCATTTGGGGAGTGAACCAGCTGATGGATGATCTCTTATTGTCTCTCTGTCCTCTCTACCACTGTTGCTCTGCTTTTCAAATCTGTGTGTGTGTGTGTAGATAAATTGGAAGTGGCCAATTTGTGTTGTGAAATGTATCTTGCTTAGAAAGAGGCCTAACTGATGTATTTGTAGTTGATAAATATACAGAACATTCCATTTTGCAAGGTGAATGAGCTAATAGAAATAGAGTTAATGGATAGCTTAATTCTCTCAGGTTACAGTTCTAACAAAGGCAGGCGGGACAAAGCTTAGTTTTGTTGTTGTTTGTTTGTTTTATTTATTTTGACAGGCAGAGTTAGAGACAGACAGAAAGGTCTTCCTTCCGTTGGTTCAACCCCCCAAATGGCCTCCATGGCCAGCGTGTTGCACCATTCCGAAGCCAGGAGCCAGGTGCTTCTTCCTGGTCTCCCACACGGGTGCAGGGCCCAAGCACTTGGGCCATGCCCCACTGCCTTCCCGGGCCACAGCAGAGAGCTGGACTGGAAGAGGAGCAACTGGGACAGAACCAGCACCCCAACCAGGACTAGAACCTGGGGTGCCGGCGCCACAGGTGGAAGATTAGCCTAGTGAGCTGCAGTGCTGGCCAAAGCTTAATTTTAAATTTACTATTCTGAAAATTCTGTTTAGGCTTTGTGGCTGTGACTAAAATACGGGTAAAGTGGGACAGCTTTACATAGTCCCCTAAGACCGTAGCAGAGGGGTGGGCATTTGGCAGAGACGTGAAAACACTGATTAAGATGCTCACATCCCATATCAGAGTGCTTCTCAAACCTAAATTCAGTTAATTTTGAATAAAATAATAATGTATTTACATCTAGAATTATGAAGCTATTGTTGGCCTTTTTATTTTTTTATTAAAGATTTTTAAAAATTTATTTGAAAGAGAAGAGAAGCAGAGAGAGAAGTCTTCTATCTGCTGGTTCACTCCCCAGATGGCCACAATGGCCGGAGCTGTGCTGATCTGAAGCTAGGAGCCAGGAGCTTCTTCTGGGTCTCCCATGTGGATGCAGGGGCCCAAGGACTTGGGCCATCTTCTGCTGCCTTCCCAGGCCATAGCAGAGAGCTGGAACGGAAATGGAGCAGCCAGGACTCAAACCAGCACCCATATGGGATGCCAGCACTGCAGGTGGCAGCTTTACCTGCTACACCACAGCGCTGGCCCCTTTATTTAATTTAATTTTATTTATTTATTTATTTATTGACAGGCAGAGTGGACAGTGAGAGACAGAGAGAAAGGTCTTCCTTTGCCGTTGGTTCACCCTCCAGTGGCCGCCGCGGCTGGCGTGCTGAGGCCAGCGCACCGCGCTGATCCAAAGCCAGGAGCCAGGTGCTTCTCCTGGTCTCCCATGGGGTGCAGGGCCCAAGCACTTGGGCCATCCTCCACTGCACTCCCGGGCCAGAGCAGAGATCTGGCCTGGAAGAGGGGCAACCGGGACAGAATCCGGCGCCCCGACCGGGACTAGAACCTGGTGTGCCGGCGCCGCAAGACGGAGTTTTAGCCTATTGAGCCGCGGCACCGGCCTAATTTAATTTTATTTTTAAGATTTACTTATTTACTTGAGAAGCAGAGTTAGAGAGAGGGAGAGACAGAAAGAGAGGTCTTCCATCCACTGGTTCACTCCCCAAATGGCCACAATGGCGGAGCTGTGGCCAATCTGAAGCCAGGAGTTTCATCTGGGTCTTGCACATGGGTGCAGAAGCCCAAGGACCTGGGCCATCTTCCACTGCTTTTCCAGGCCCTAGCAGAGAGCTAGATGGGAAGAGGAGCAGCCAGGACTAGAACCAGCGCCCACATGGGATGCTGGTGCAACAGGAGGAGGCTTAACCTACTACACCACGGCACTGGTCCTTGTTGGCCTTTTTCAAAATTTGGAGAATGTACATTTTGAGACTACATTTTTCTGCTAAGCACATCACTTGACCTCTCTGTGCATCAGGGCCCACTTCAGGGGTTGGTTGAGAATTAAATGATTTACCACAAAGAAAATGCTTAATATATATAATATATAGTAAGTTAAATAGTAAATAATATTGTTGTCTGAGTGGTTTAAGGTTTAAAAACATATTTATTATTTTATTGTTATTATTTTTTGAAAGACAGAAAGATCTTCTGTCTGCTGGTTTACTCCCCAAATGGCCACAATGGCTAAGCTGGAGCCAGGAGCTTCTTCCCGTCTCCCATATGGGTGCAGGGGCCCAAGCATTTGGGCCATTCTCCACTGCTTTTCCCTGTTGCATTAACCAGGAGCTAGATGCAAAGCGGAGCAGCTGTTACATAAACTGGCACCCATAAAGGATGCCGGCACAGCACATGGTCCTGCTTTGCCACACTGTTGGCCCCAAATCTTTACTTTTTAAATTGGTGATTTAGGTTTTATTTTATAGAAGCCCAAAGACCGTAAGATTTAATGATGGGTACCAATTTATAAATATAATTATTTTTAATCACATGTCAATACTATAAAACCTTGATTAACCATAATTCCCAGTACAAAAGTGTGCTTTTCTAAGAGTGGTGATTCCTGCTGAGTAGATAAGGTACTGGCAATACAGTGATGGAAGGTTTTTATGATCATTGAACCTGAATATTCAGCTATAATAGAGAAGCTTTGTGAGCACGGAAGCCTTAAGATAAATGGTAGACCTTCAGATAAATTAGTGGATAATGAAAAGAAGTATTGAACAGAATTTTTTTAAAAATTAACATAAGAATAACTGAGAAATACCTAGGAATTAAAAAAATGAAACTTTGAAGAAAATTTTTGTATTTTTAATATGCTTGCTTTTTTCTCCTAACCCTAAGGTTCAAAGATCACCCAACGTTAAACGAGAGATATTTATTACTTCATTTGCTTGGTAGAGGTGGCTTCAGTGAAGTTTACAAGGTAATACAAATTTAAATTTATTCTGTTCTCCACACTGCTATAGCAACGATATAGGAGTGTATGGGTACAAAATACTTCTCTTTTGTCCACTGATTTTATGACTGGAGTTATGTCCTCATTCTTACTACAAAAAAACAGTCTGTTGCAACTTATGCTCTCTTATCTGTAAAGACAGTGTTTGTACCTGCACAGTCCCTTTGATATTTGGTACCTGCTCACCATTAGCCAGTTGAGTTCCAATAATAACAGCCTTCTGAATAAAGATGGGCAGGTAACCATTTAAAACAGTAAATTATAGAGTCATTGATTGCACCCTTTAATTTAAACATACCTGCATCCTTAATGTGATCAGAATTTACCCAAATTCCCAGCTATTTTTGAAGCCATTGTTTTTTACTCATTATGTTCACTGTTTATACCTTCTTTCTTTTACTCTGCATTGTATCTTGAAGTCTCTTACTCTGTATTCTCCTTTTAGAAGGTTTTTGTAATCCAGTCTGATTAACTGAGTTGCCATCTGTTTGATTACACACCAGACTAACACATACAGGTACTTCAAAAAGTTTATAGAAAAATAGCATGAAAACCTAAGTTTATCTTGGCGCAAAAATTTCGGAAATCATGCAGGTTTTTGTTTCATAATGCTCATTTTCCATGAACTTTTTGAAGACTCCCTTGTATACATGGTTTTAAAAATTTTTTGCACGAAAATGAACTTATCTTTTAGTCCATTTTTTGCACAGAACTTTTTGTAGTCTCTTTGTGTGTTCCTCTCACACTTTTCTTTGTGAGCTCCATTCCAGTTTTTGTACATGACTAATTCACTTCCTCTGGGTGTTTTGAAGGCACTGGAAACTCCTGTTTGAAATGGAAGTATCATCTTCCTCTTCTCAAACCCCGTCTTCTGACACTGCTTCCTAATGCAGTGTGGCATTGCCGTTCATCTGCCAAGTTAGTCCCTTGCAAAGCACCAGAACTCTTCCTTCACTCCTCCTTCCCCTCAGTTCCCTTCCCCCAACATATTACACATCTCTGCTGCCTGTGATTGTGAATGTTACTAAGCTCTTCTAAACCCAGCCATCGCCCCTCTCCTCTCTGCTTACGTAAGCCTTCCTCTCCAGCCTCCGAGCTGATCGATGGGCATTGCATTTATCCAGTTGATTTTGTGTGTTCCAGATGGATGAGCTTTTTTGAAAGGCAGTCTGGTCATCCCTGCCTGTATGGCCCCAGTGACTTGTCACGTGCTCTCGGTTAGGATGAAGTCATATTGACGGTCATCCTCTCACCTTAGCTTCTCTTTTCTCCAGAAGGCTTCCCCGCCTTCTCCATCCCCTTATATCAGATCTGGTATCCCTTTTATTTTTTAAATATTTGTTGGGCGTTAATTTTTTTTTTATTTGAGAGATCTCTCATCCACTGATTGACTTCCCAAATGCCTGCAACTGCCAAGGTTGGGCAAGACCAAAGCCAGGAGACTGGACTGAGTCCAGTTCTCCCAGGTGTGGTAGGAACCTGGTTGCCATCACCTGATACCTGCCAGCATGCACATTAGCAGACAGCAGGAATTGGAAGCAGAGCTGGGACTCATACCCAGGTACTCTGATACGGGACCTGGGTATCCTGCTGGCCTTTTAACTGCTGTTCCAGAAGACCTTCCTCCATCCTCCTCCCCCTCCATAATAAGCTTCCTATGCTCTGTGCTTCATCACATATCCATGTAGTTAGTGGTTAAGAGCTTCAATTCTAAAGCCAGACAACTGGGTTTAAATCATAACTGTATAAACTTGGGCATATTACTTAAACCTCTGCTTCACTGTATCCTTGTACTAATATCAGTTTCTACATTATAGAGCCACTATAATGATTAATGAACTATCACAAGTACATTGAAGCTTAGTAATATAAATTAATAAAATTATTGGAAATCTTGATTCAGTTTACTAAGGAATGTGCCTTTCTGATTTACTGGTTTCTAGTTCTAATTCTGGGGACAATGACGGGATTTGGATTCAAAGAACTTCAATTCTTATCTTGGTTCAACCATGAACTATTTTTGTTTTGTTAACTTGGACAAGCAATAGGCATCACAAGCCTCCTCTCCTCAAGAGTGATCTTTGAGCTCTTCCAATTCCTGTTTCTCTGATTTAGTTCATCCCGAGGCACTTAGTGTTGGAAGTTGGCTTAAAGACCACAAGGTAGGGAAAAATATGATCATCCACCTTGGATTTCAAACTAATTTGGGGGCCGGTGCTGTGGTGTAGCTGCTGCCTGCAGTGCCAGCATCCCATATGGGTGCTGGTTAAAATCTTGGCTGCTCCACTTCCAATCCAGCTCTGTGCTGTGGCCTGGGAGAGCAGTAGAAGATGTCCCAAATCCCTGGGGCCCTGCACCCATATGGGAGACCTGGAAGAAGCTCCTGGCTCCTGGCTTCAGATCGGTGTGGCTCCGGCCATTGCAGCCATCTGGGGAGTGAACCAGTGGATGGAGGACCTCTTTCTCTGTCTGTCTGTCTGTCTCTCTCTCTCTCTGCTTCTGCCTCTCTGTAACTCTGCCTTTCAAATAAATAAATAAATTTTTTAAAAACTAATTTGGATCTAAGAATCACCTAAATTATAGTTAGCATCGGCTCACTGCAAAGTTTCTGAGCTTATAGGCCTGTCCCAGGCTTTCAGGACTGCACTCTGCCCCTGCCCAGGGGTACTTGAGCTGTTTGTAGCCTTGGGGGTGGGTAGGACTTTTTATGTAGAAATCAGAAAATATGCTTACTTGAACTTTATACCCACCTAAAGGTTAATAACATTTCTCTTCAACCCCTTTCGTGATTGCCCATTGCATTGGGAAATAAAAAAAGCAAGTTATAAGTCAAGGAATAAGAACTTTCATCTTACATTAGGGTAGAAGATTTTGAACCAGTTGCTGTATGATTACTATTGGATTACAGATAGTAATATAGTCTTTAGGGAAAAAGCCAGCCATTCTTAACTAATGTTGGGAGAAAAATGCATTGTACATAATTTACTGTAACCTGTATACACTTATGGTAACTTTTCATTGGGAATATACTTACATTTCTCCTTTGGTTGTGCTTTGTGATTGCCTATGAATTTTATCCTTATTAAGCTCCTTTGCTTTTTGTCTTAAATACTACTTTTTAAAAATTCTGTTTCTTTAAATTTAACAGCTGCTAATAGTAAAGTAATTAGCTAATCTTTATTGGGTATTTACTATGAGGCATGTATTAATTCTGAACACTTTTTTATGCTTTACCCCATTTAATCCTCTTAGCAACCGTAACTCAGTAAGACTGAGACTCAAGAGACATGTCTCTTAGCACGGAGGCAGCCAGCTAATAAGTTCATTTGACTCCAGAGATAATATTCTTAACTACTGCATCCTATATCATGTCTGACTGCATGCTTTTATAATTCTGTAGCAAAGCAGTTGCTTTAGGTTAAATTGATGGAGGGGAACAGTGAAGATTAGAGATTTCTTTCACTAAATATGTAAGCTTTTAAGTTTTTAAAGGGGCACTTTTGTATCTAAATCACAGTGAGTTTAGTCTAATGGCATTCAGGATTAATCCTTTGAGATAACCAGGGAAATTTGGAGACAGGTTGGGTATGAGATGAGATTAAGAAATTATGGATGTAGTTGGGTGTGATAATGGCTTTTTCCTTTAGGCTTTATTATCTCTTAGAGACGCTGGAAAATTTGTGAGATTTGTTTTAAAAATAATCCTGGGGCTGATAGAAGCATGGGTAGTAGGAAGTAAATGAAATAAGGACAAAGCATTTATAATTTTTGAAACTGGATGGTGAGTTCATAAGAGTGTATTATAGGCCGGCGAAGCGGCTCAATAGGCTAATCCTCCACCTGCGGCGCCAGCACACCGGGTTCTAGTCCCGATTGGGGCGCCGGATTCTGTCGCGGTTGCCCCTCTTCCAGGCCAGATCTCTGCTGTGGCCCGGGAGTGCAATGGAGGATGGCCCAAGTCCTTGGGCTCTGCACCCCATGGGAGACCAGGATAAGCACCTGGCTCCTGCCTTCGGATCAGTGCAGTGTGCCGGCCGCAGCGGCCACTGGAGGGTGAACCAACGGCAAAGGAAGACCTTTTTCTCTGTCTCTCTCTCTCTCTCTCACTGTCCACTCTGCCTGTCCAAAAAAAAAAAAAAAAAAAAAAGAGGGTATTATACTATTCTATGTTTGGGTATGTTAGAACAGTTTCATAATAACAATGCAGAATTTTTTTCAACAGCTGGAAAATTGTTAGGAACTTAATTTTCAAAAGTGAAAAAAGTTGGGGGTTGGTGGTTGCTAGGAAAATATCTTTTTTTTTTTTTTTGAAGATTTATTTATTTATTTCAAAGTTAGAGTTACACAGAGAGAGGAGAGGCAGAGAGAGAGGTCTTCCATCCAGTGGTTCACTCCCCAATTGGCCACAACGGCCGGAGCTGCACCAATCTTAAGCCAGGAGCCAGGAGCTTCCTCCAGGTCTCCCGTGCGGGCGCAGGGGCCCAAGGACCTGGGCCATCCTCCACTCCTCTCCCAGGCCATAGTAGAGAGCTGGATCAGAAGAGCAGCCGGGACTAGACCTGGCGCCCATATGGGATGCTGGCGCTTCAGGCCAGGGCGTTAACCCACTGCGCCACAGCGCTGGCCCCAGGGAAAATATCTTTTAAAAGGCTTATCCAACCGTCCAAAAAAGCATTACTTAGGTGGGCATTGTGGCACAAAAGCCCATATTGAGCCATTTGGAGTCCTAGTTCCTCCACTTGTGATCCAGCTCCCTGCTAATGTGTATCTCAGGAGGCAGCAGATGATGGCTCAAGTGTCTGGGCCCCTTCCACCTACATGGGAGACCAGAATGAAATTCTGGCTCCTGGTGTTGGCCTGGCTCAGCCCCAGCTGTTGTTGGCATCTGGAGAGTAAACCAGCAGATGGAAGATTGAGCTCTTTCTTTCTCCATTCTTTCAAGTAGATGAAAATAACAAGCATTAAAAACAATTTTTTGGAAACATTACAGTTTTCTTGGCTGCGTGCTGGTACTGTCAGACAGAGGAGCAGGTCCATATTAAAAACAAATAGTTGCTTTATTATTTTATCTTGATATATATGACATTTATAAAACTTGAATGTGAAAATCTACGTTCAGGTTTTCTGTCATTATGGAGTTTGTGTCTTATTTCTGATAATGTGAGCTGTGTATAGTCTCAGTAGAAATGATCATTAAAAATTGTCTATTCTAATTCCATATTTATGGCAAAAACCATCACTAAAATAAGGAAGTCTCTTCAGCTACTCAGTTGGTCTTTGGTCATAACTTTTTTTTGCCTTGAATTCCAGGCTTTTGACCTTTATGAACAAAGATATGCTGCTGTGAAGATCCATCAGCTTAATAAAAGCTGGAGAGATGAGAAAAAAGAAAACTACCACAAGTAAATATCAACACTTTATGGTTTATTAGTTGAATTTGGAATGATCGTGGAGAATTAACATTCTCTCTTTTTGTAGACATGCCTGCAGAGAGTACAGAATACACAAAGAACTGGATCACCCCAGAATAGTTAAACTCTATGATTATTTCTCCTTGGATACAGACACGTAAGTGAAGCATAAAAGATATATTTGGGGTGGGCACTGGCTGCAACAATTAAGATGCTGCTGGGACTCTGGCCTCAGAATCAGCCCTTAAGGCATTCAGATCTGGCTAAAAAGCCCATGAGAGTTTCACAAGCATGGAAAGCCAAGACACTGTGGCAAAAAAAAAGACCTAAGTGAAAGATCTCTGTGAGTGAGATCCCAGCAGAAAGAACGGGCCATCAAAGAAGGAGGTACCTTTCTCTGAAGGGAGGAGAGAACTTCCACTTTGACTATGACCTTGTCTAAATAAGATCGGAATTGACGAACTCAAGAGGCTTCCATAGCTTTGGCAGCTCATTACAACAGCCTTGGGTGATTACTGACGTCATAAATAAGAGCGTCAATTGTTAAATCAACAACAGGAGTCACTGTGCACCTGCTCCCCATGTAGGATCTCTGTCCTTAATGTGTTGTACTATAAGAATTAACAGTAAAACTACTACTCGAACAGTACTCTATACTTTGTGTGTCTGTGTGGGTGCAGTCTGTTGAAATCTTTACTTAGTATATACTAAGTTAATCTTCTGTATATAAAGATAATTGAAAATGAATCTTGACGAAGAATGGGATGGGAGAGGGAGTGGGAGATGGGATGGTTGTGGGTGGGAGGGAGGTTATGGGGGAAAAAGCTGCTATAATTCAAAAGTTGTACTCTGTAAATTAATATTTATTAAATAAAAAAAAGCATCCCCCCCCAAAAAAAAAAAAAAAAGATGCTGCTGGGGATGCCCACGTCCTGTTTTGGAGCGCCTGGGTCTGAGTCCGAGCTCTGCTTCCAATTCCAGCTTCCTGCTAATGTGCACCCAAGGAGGTAGCAGGTGATGGCTCAACTAACTAGGTCCCTGGAACCCATGTGGGAGACCCTAATAAATTCTAGGCTCTTGGTTTTATTTAGCAGGCATTTGGGCAGCAAACAAGTAGATAAAAGATCTCTTTCTCTGTCTTTCAAATTAAATTTATAAGAAGAAATGATGGATTTGCTTCTGCTTTTCCTATCCTGTGATGGTCAATGGAGTATTCTCCATTGTGACTCTGAATTACTGGATAATATTTATGTCTAATTTTTTCTTCTCTGTTACAGATTTTGTACAGTGTTAGAATACTGTGAAGGCAATGACTTGGATTTCTATCTGAAGCAACACAAATTAATGTCTGAGAAGGAAGCTAGATCTATTGTAATGCAGATTGTGAATGCACTAAGATATCTCAATGAGATCAAACCCCCTATTATACATTATGATCTTAAGCCAGGTAATTAATGCATCAAATAACTCAATCTCTAAAAGCCATAAGTTACCTTAAAAATGCCTTTTTTAGTTTTTAAAACTTCAGTGGGATTGCTAATAGAATTAAAAGTTGATATATTACATCACCACATTTTAAATATTTACCTCTCAAAGGTAAAATAGTAAAGATAATATTTTTTTATGGTGTCATTTTAAAAACTTTTTAT
The DNA here is from genome assembly GCF_033115175.1 of Lepus europaeus. Lineage (NCBI taxonomy): Eukaryota > Metazoa > Chordata > Mammalia > Lagomorpha > Leporidae > Lepus > Lepus europaeus. The sequence continues at coordinate 113,880,488 of NC_084827.1, read as the reverse complement.
TTTATTCTTAGGAAACATCCTTCTGGTGGATGGGACAGCTTGTGGAGAAATCAAAATCACTGATTTTGGGCTGTCCAAGATTATGGATGATGACAGCTATGGTGTAGATGGAATGGATCTCACTTCCCAAGGGGCAGGCACTTACTGGTAAGAGTTACCTGGTGCCATTGTTTTTATGAGTATTTACATGTAGCCTTTGAGCTGGAGTCTTCCTTTCCCGTCTGTGCTTAACCGCAAGTATTAGCAAACTAGAGAGCGTCTTATCTTGACATTAACCAGTACCTTGAGTACCTGTCAGCCAGAAATTTCGATGGAGAACTGATGGATTTTTCTTCTACAGTGTTAGAATGTCTACTATGAATCTAAATACTGAAATTTTAAATTATTCCAAGCAAAACCATCAAACCTTCTCTGTAGAGGATTTAATAGCTATAGTTTTTGTGGGACACAATATTTTGTTGATCATAGATGGGATAAATTTGGCATATGCTCGGTCTTTGGACTTGATTTTCAAAGACTTCGTACATAATGATATGTATGTAAATGAATATCATCCCTTCAGAGTACCTAGGTGTTGACAAAAACTATATTGGTGTGAATTTTCAGACTGCTCTGAGTAGATTAGCTTAGGAAATGAAACTTTAATGAAAGAGAAATAAGCATACTCAGCTTCACTGAACAGGACTGTATTTCCAGAACAGTTTTTACCTAGTCTGAGCTCACACTCACCAGCTCCATAAAATGCCATGGGTCTGTATAGATTTTATTTTCCAGGAACAGGAGTTGATTTTAAAGTTTCAGATTCTGCTTGTGGCATTTCCTAGGAATATGGATAAGGTAATGTAGATTTTCCCCCATATTGGTGAAATTATAATTCAAATTAGTCATCAACATTGTCAGTCAGTAGTCTACATCTTGGTAGAACCATGGCCCCCAGGGAAGACAGCTCGAACACCACATTCTGAATGTCTGCAGGCAGTCTCCGGGATTTCACTACGCCTTTGCTAATGTGGGGTGGCACAAGAAATTGCCCTCTTACAGGAGGGCATGAGACTCAGAGGTTTATGTTAGGGGCTGTGCAAGAAGGAGTTATCTTTCATTCCCAGAAACTACAGGTATTTGTATCATGTAGAAGAAACTCAGTCTGGTCTGTCACTCTCTGGTCTCAAATGAAATTATACACTAAGAAGTAGTGGACTGACTTTTCCAAATGTTTTTGCCATCTGTTCCTACAATTGCTTTTCTAGCTTATACCTTTTAGCCTGGAGAGAGAGGGTGCATCATTCAGTCACACCTATACCTACACAAAATATACATCTAACTTGGAGTTTCTACTTGATATTGGAGGTAGGAGAGCATTTGCATCACAAGTGACATTTTGGTCATTGGTTCTGCTTCAGAGAGGCTTAAGGATCCTGCTGCCATCTCAGTGAGCTTCCAGAGTGTAGAATGGTTTACATAGAATAGATTCCCATTTAGCTGCATTATTCCTTTCCAAGATTTTTAGCTTTTTTAAGTTTTTGAGGTGTAAGTAGCATTTTCTCAGACACTGCTAGTACCTGAAACAGTGCAGTGAGCAGAGCTGCTCACTGGCCCTGCGAGGCAGGCACCACACCCCCGTGTCCTAACAGGAGGAGCAGGGAAGACTTGCAGGGGCAAAGATGCTCACCCAGGGAAGTGGCGTGGCTGAGATTCAGAGGCACACAGCAAGCAAGCGAGCTGCTTTGACAGACGGATGTGGGTTCTTATGGTGGGGGAGGTAGTGATAGATTTTGGAAATGTATATTGTTTCCTGAAGAGGATGGGTTTTATGTTACGGACACGAGGTTATGTGAGATCCCGTTGGCTGTGAGTGCTGTGCAACTTGTTGAACCACGTGATCAGATGTATCCTGTAGGAAGGGAACTGCCTCGTCTGAGTGGAGGTTGATGGTCCTAATGTGGCTATGTTTTGACTCTGGAATCTGAGTGAGAGTCCTCATTGATTCAAGGGGGTAAAACGTCTGTGCTGACTTAGACTGCCTTGGAAGCTCTTCAGTGGTGCCTTTTCCTTTTCTACCCCCGAAACTATAGGTATTTACCTCCCGAGTGCTTTGTAGTTGGAAAAGAGCCACCAAAGATTTCCAACAAGGTTGATGTGTGGTCGGTCGGAGTCATCTTCTTTCAGTGTCTTTACGGAAGGAAGGTGAGTTGTATTTTCCCCTCTTAAAGGCAAGGAGCCTTCCAAGGAAAATGCTTCCTCCTAAAATGTGCATGAGAGTCATTCTACTGGTGGGTTTTTAAGGAAAAGAATGAACTGTTAAAAGTGCCAACCTTTTCTGCGACCAGAAGACTAGAGTCTCCCCCTCATTGCACACTCGCAGCGTGGCCTGGGGTGTGTGTGTGTCCTCAGGGAGGAGCCCCATACTCCTCCATTGCTCTTTTTTTTTTATTTTTTATTTTTTAAAAAATTTTGACAGGCAGAGTGGACAGTGAGAGAGAGACAGAGAAAAAGATCTTTTGCTGTTGGTTCATCCTCTAATGGCTGTGGCGGCCGGTGCACCACGCTGATCCGAAGGCAGGAGCCAGGTGCTTCTCCTGGTCTCCCATGTGGGTGCAGGGCCCAAGGACTTGGGCCAACCTCCACTGCACTCCTGGGCCACAGCAGAGAGCTGGCCTGGAAGAGGGGCAACCGAGACAGAATCCGGCACCCCAACCGGGACTAGAACCTGGTGTGCCAGCGCCGCTAGGTGGAGGATTAGCCTGTTGAGCCACGGCGCCGGCCCCTCCATTGCTTTTTATAGAGAGTATAAGGTACAGGTGGCCACACATGTGTAGTCCCTGTGCCACTCCACTCTTCATTGTGCACAGCATGGGAAGGCGGAACCCAGGCCTCCGCTCTCCACGGCCTGAGCTCTTATTTTTATGTATTCAGAATACATTTGAAGCTTAATTTCCTGCTTTTACCTTAATTTACTTACATTGCCACAGCATTATTCTGCTTCATCGATGTTGGAATTTCATAGTCTTTGCCTGCTATCCATTGTAATTTTGTTTCTGTGAAAATGCTTACCTATTTCCAAATAACTGAGGACAAGATTTTAGAGCTTCAGTGGTGCTATATGTCTGTTTAAATATTTTGTGAGATTAATTTCTCAATATCTTTTTCCCTTTCTTAAAAGCCATTTGGTCACAATCAATCTCAACAAGACATTCTTCAAGAAAATACAATATTAAAAGCCACAGAAGTTCAGTTCCCTGTAAAACCAGTTGTAAGCAGTGAAGCCAAGGTATATAAATAAGTTTCATGAATTGTGTTTGTAACACAGTAAGTAATACAACAGAAATTGCTAGTGCAAGGATGTGGGCTGATGATTTGTGCTGGAATCCGGGGAGGCAAAAAGGGTGGACATCAGGTTTCTACATGCATTAAAACATACCTGCATGGATTTCACCAATTTTATCCTAATTCCATTTTTTCCATGAACATTAAGAAGTCGCTTGTCAAGGACTTCGCCTAACCTGGTATGGGCATTTTTTATACATAATGGTCAGCTAACCACAATAAAATGATAATAGCTAAGGAAATTTAACTTCTAATTTTAAAGCAAAGGAGGTACATAATACTTTACCTTTTTTTCTACAAAAAAGGGAAACCGTTATCCCTTGAGAAAATTTTATGTTGCCCCCATCACCAAAAAAAAAAAAAATTAATCTCAGGTACAGTACTGAGTAAAACAAGCCAGGCATGTAGGTAGGCATTGTAGCTAATAGTAGGTTAAGCCACTGCTTGGGATGCCTGCCACATCAAGTGCCAGTTCGAGCCTTGCCGCGTCATGCTGTGATGGCTCCAGTACTTGGGATCCTGCCGCTCAGGTAGGAGACCCAGACGGAGTTCTTAGCTCCTGGCTGCTGTGGGCATTTGAGGAGTGTACCAGTGAGAGGAAAAAACTGTCATTCTGCATTTCAAATAAAACAAGTCTTTAAAAATAATAAGCCAGACTTCATTTACATAAGCATAGAACAAGCAAAACTCAACTATGGTAGGGTAGTCAGACTTAGGTTGTTCTGATAAGGCTCTTTTCCTTGCTCTGTTGCCAATTAACATACATTTTATGTATGCTTCTAAAGGTATGGCTCTACTTCAGTAAAGGTTGTTTCTGATAGCCGTTGTCAAGGAAGGAAAGTTGATGGAAAATGGAATTAAATTATGAGTTTATTTTGATGCACAAAAATCTGAAATTCATGTTTTTCTCATAATCCCCATTTTCTATGATTTCTGAAGACCCTTTGTATGTAAAACTGGTTGTGGAGATTAATGATTGCATTCTCTTAGCTTCTTCAAGAGTGCAGTGAGGCAGCCTTACCCTAATGCAACAGTCACTTCAGAGACCGTCTATGTTCAGTAGGAAAAAATACTGCTAAAGATGCTATCTTAACCCTTTGGCCATATTGAACTGACAGCAAAATGGCATGAGGGTGGGATGATTATTTAGCCGAAGAGAAATGCTAGAAAAACTTTTCTGAATTTTATAAAATGCAGCTTTGCAGCAATAAATTCAGCTATAGCAATAGTTGAGACTATAAAGTAGAAAGCTGAATTTTATTGCTACAAGAAAAAATTAATGCTTCAACTTTGTCTTAAAGATGTCCGCCCTTCTGTAGTAATCAGTGGATTGGTATTTACAGGGAAAAATATGTTAATTGTTTTTTTTTAAGGCCTTTATAAGACGCTGTTTGGCATACCGAAAAGAAGATCGATTCGATGTGCACCAACTGGCAAATGACCCATATCTTCTCCCACACATGAGAAGATCAAATTCTTCAGGAAACTTACACATGGCTGGGCTGACAGCATCCCCGACGCCCCCTTCTTCCAGCATAATTACTTACTGACTTTCCTCCAAAATTGGCATGAGATCTTTGAAACGCTTCCAGATGCACACTTGAGGTTGAGAGCATTTGAGTGTTGTTTTCGTTTGTATGCAGGACATGGTTAAGAACTGTTTATGAACTGAAGTTCTTCAGAGCGTCATTTGTATGAGTGGATCATGAATGATGAATGAAGGATGACGGCCTGTTGCACCGAGACAGGAAGACCACGCTGAGACACAAGAGAAATGGGCTTTCTTGTTTATTTGGGGGAACATTGTAAATAACGTTTATAATACTTAAATACATTTGATTGTTACTAGAGAGTTCTAATATGAAGGGTAGTTTTTCATTATTTAAAAACACATGGGAAAAAATATGAGACATATTTCTAACCCAAGAACTACAGTGCCTGGATACATTCTTCAGCATTCGGCAGTTAACCTGCTGAAACCAAAGTAAGAACTGAATGACAGTGACAGTTGTGTTTTATAATACAGAATGCGAGACTTAGAATCTTTGGACAAAGTTAGGCTTTGTCATTTGCCTGTTCTGGCTCTTACCAAGTTGTACCTCGAAAATCACATGTCCTTTTTTTTCACTGGTTATATTAAAGGGAGAGCTATTACTCCTAGATATTTCACACCTTTGACAAATTAGCTGCTTGTTTGGAAATCAGTTGAATTCACTAAACTGTAACATCTCCAGTGTTTTCAACATGTTTGAATTGTTAACAGGTATTTTTCCTTTGTTACCAGGCCTTGTTCATCAACACAAGTGACAGTATGTAACCAAATGCAGACTAGTTCTATGCAGGATAATGATAAATTCCCTTCTCATTCTATTGTAAATTACTGTACAGATGTCATATTTCAGTTACTAAGTTTCAGCAGCTTATTCTTGTACAAATGTTTAAAAATACGGCTTTTCTAATTGGATATTGTATTTTTTTTAAGTCTTCTTGAAGGCGCTTTAATTGCTGCTAAATGACGTTGCTTCTTTGCTAAAAAATTGAATGAGCTCCTTGAAGGTGCAAGTTGACTGTACGTCATCGAGATATTAAAAGCAGGCTTTCATTAACAATCAAGGCATGTAAAAATGATCCATGTTGAACATACTGAGTTCTTTAGGTCAGTTTCTTGGGTTCTAGGGCTGTGGAGCACATAGATACTAGATTTATAAATTGTTCGTGGTTACTCTACATTTCTAGAAGGTTCTTATCAGCAAGGTGGGGTAATGGTCCCATAAACAAGTTTCTTGTGGTTTGTACAGATTTGTTAAAATGTGAACATTTTCCAGCTGCCTTGTGTGGTAGAAACCGATCTTTTTCAGGATGCTGTTTTTTCACTTCTCTAAGGATTTCTTTCTTCGTCATATCTGTGATGCTTACCTGTAAGCTGTCCATGTTGCCGAAAAAGGAGGCTATACTTACCACCGATGCTCCTTAATATTGTACAGTTTAACTGTGGCTCTTATTTCCAATGTTGCAAGCCATTTTGTTTTTTCATTGTACATAGACACATTGTCTAAGATGCTGCTGAAATTGTAGAGAATGTAGCCAAAACAGTAATAAACAATGACAGTTAAAATGTAAAGACTATGAAAATTACATCAAAAGGAGCTTTCAAGATTTAGGATATTGACTGTCTTAGCTCCTTTACTTAAGAATCAGCTGAATAAATTCTTTTAAGTATACTTCAAGACAAGTATAAAATGTTGTTTCAAACTGTTAAGTTATAACCATTATCAACGCTAATCCTGGGTGAGTAACACTTAGCATTATCAGGAGTGGCTTGAGGGCTATACCTGTTCCTCTGTAGATTAAGATAGAAATCCTGTTTAAAAAAAAAAAAATACTGACGCAGTAATGAAGTGTTAGCAGTGCTTGAGTGCTTTAGGTGCTGCCTGCGCATTTTTCTAGTTTTGTTTGGATTTTCATCTTTCTGAATCCTAAAGTACAAAGTAACTGTTAAAGTCCTGAATTCAAAGAAAATGCCTAGTTTTAAGATTTTGCTGAGGAATAAAGTGGATGTGTAGATCTAACCTTAGGCTGAATCAATAGTGTAGACTTAGATCACCGCTTCACCGTATCGCTTCCTAATCAATGCCTGCCTGCTAGTGTCAGATGTAGAAATGGAGGGAAACAAGCCATAGCATCACACTGCTCTGTGACTTGGGTTTGGGATGACATTTTGTACTCAAAAAATGTACACAAGTGAGGCTGGCTTTAGCCGAGTGGTTAAGACACCTCCTCCCACACTCATGGTATCCAAGTCTGACCCCTGGCTCCAGCTCCCTGCCGTGGCAGCCGTGATGCTGCAGTTGGGTTGGGAGGCCTGTGTGGCCTGTGGGGGGAGAAACAGTGAGTGGGAGCGAAGACATGTATCCTAAACAAATGTTGTAGGTTATGGATGACATGCCAGTATCCCAGGAGGTGCAGGATGGCTAATGAGCAAAATGGAGTAATTATTGTCCTCAAAATGGGAAATCGGTGCCTATTGCTAACTAATTTCAGAGTCACTGTGGCCTGGCACTCTTGGGCTCTGACACCTTCTGAGCGAAATCAGGGTTTCCCCAGAGCCATTACTGAGGCCAGGTCAAGCGCACAGTTCCTGCAGATAATGTGCAAGTTCTCGTTCGATGTGTGCATGTTGGGAGTGAGCGCAGAAACCACTCTTAAGAGTGTAAGTTGGGGAGATACTTGGTTGTTTTCTAATAAAGATTATTTGTTTCCTCACTCTGCCATCCCCTTCTACAAATGAACTCCTCCAATTCAATGAACATACACCTCCACAGATACCTCCTGCCTGAAGCCAGGTGGAGTTGCATGAAGCATTTAAAGAGTATGTGCTGTGTCGTTCTGCTGTCATCATTAGTTATTAAGTGCAGTTATGTCAGTTACTCTCAGGTGTTATTAGATGTGTTTTACACTGTACATGCAAACTGCACAGTCCATTTAGATGCATACTGTTGCTGTTGGATTTGTCAGCAGTAGGCTTACCTTTAGAAGTGCGTCTGCAGGTTCTGGAACCCCACTGTGGGCTCTGAGATCTGCTGTCTGATCATTTTCCTTCCAGTGTTCTCTCTAAAGATTTAATTCAAAATATGCTCTTAGCAGCGTTTTTAAATCTTAGTCGAGTTCTAGATTCTGGGTTTTAGTTTATGCTGCAGCAGCTTTAGGATTTGTGTAACTTGGCTGTCAGTTTGAGGCAGCATTATTTCCTAAAACACCACACCTCTCCATTTACCTCCCCACTCCCCCCGCTCTCTCCTTTCCTTTCTCCTCCTTCTGAGGATCTCGTGCCCCACCACCCAGGAAAGTGCCTTAACCAGTAGAATAGTTACTGGAAATATATTAAGCGGGGGGCTGGCGCTGGGGCATAGCTGGTAAAGCCACCGCCTGCAGTGCCGGCAACCCACATGGGCGCCGGTTCAAGTCCTGGCTGCTCCACTTCTGATCCAGCTCTCTGCTGTGGCCTGGGAAAACAGTGGAAGATGGCCGGAGCCCTTGGGCCCCTGCACCCTTGTGGGGGACCCAGAAGAGGCTCCTAGCTCTGGATTGGCGCAGCTCCGGCCATTGCAACTAGTGGGGGAGTGAACCAGTGGGTGGAAGACCCCTCCTTCTCTCTCTGACTTTCAAATAAATAAATAAATAAATAAATAAACAAACCTATATATTAGCCCGAAACACATGGAAATCTTCCCTCATCTGAAGTGAACTACCTACATACAAGTGGACTAAAAGGTTAAGAACTCAGTTTTGAATCTATATTCTTGGTTTCCAGTGCTGAGCACCATTTTCTTGCATTTCACATTCCTCACTGGAGAATGAGAACGGCACTGCCTTCCAGTGACTCAGGGACGGGGAGTTCCTATCCAAAGATGCTTCAGCAAGTGTGCAGAGTGGAGTTAAAAGATGGTTGCCTCAGGGCAAAATTGTGGCATCCATGCAATTTTTTTTAATACATGTTTATCATGATCTTTTTGAAGATGCCTCATATGCACATATTTCAAAAGTTCCTTCACCAAAAATTACTCAATTTTCCATGAACTTTTTGAAGTGCCTTCGTTTCTTTTCACTAGATCAAAGATGTATGTGTTTTGTAGTCTCTGAGAGTCATATCCTTTAGGTAAATAGAGCTGTGTTAAGGTGCAGTTTGAGGCATTTCTTGCACTTTCAATGAACACGGAAGGTAGTAACCTTTAACAGCAAATGGGCTTATTTATAAGAAAAAGTAATGGGCTTTCTAATGCCACATGCAGAAGAGGTTAATGCTGCTAATGACTAGAAACTGAAGCCAACTTTTGTTTTCCACGGGGAAAGTCACTGTGCAAATCCAACTCCTCCCCCACATCTGTGGGAAAAGTCATACTGAGAAACAATCTGGAAAATATAAAGATGACCCTAGGACAACTCTCAGCTTCTACATTAGACGGCTGGCATTCCTGCATTTCTTTAATGGCCTGGTACTGTGAGACAGTAGTAGCAACAGTGACTTTTTTTTTTTTTTTTTTTTGGACAGGCAGAGTGGACAGAGAGAGAGAGAAAGGTCTTCCTTTGCTGTTGGTTCACCCTCCGATGGCTGCTGCAGCCGGCACACCGCGCCGATCCGAAGGCAGGAGCCAGGTGCTTCTCCTGGTCTCCCATGGGGTGCAGGGCCCAAGGACCTGGGCCATCCTCCACTGCACTCCCGGGCCACAGCAGAGAGCTGGCCTGGAAGAGGGGCAACCGGGACTAGAACCCGGTGTGCCGGCGCTGCTAGGTGGAGGATTAGTGTGACTTGTTTTGAACTTGTAATAGAAACATTCCATCTGGCTGGCGCCCCGGCTCAATAGGCTAATCCTCCACCTAGCGGCGCCAGCACACCGGGTTCTAGTCCCGGTTGGGGCGCCAGATTCTGTCCTAGTTGCTCCTCTTCCAGGACAGCTCTCTGCTGTGGCCCAGGAAGGCAGTGGAGGATGGCCCAAGTCCTTGGGCCCTGCACCCACATGGGAGACCAGGAGAAGCACCTGGCTCCTGCCATCGGATCGGCGCAGTGTGCCGGCCGCAGCGGCCATTGGAGGGTGAACCAACGGCAAAAAGGAAGACCTTTCTTTCTGTGTCTCTCACTGTCCACTCTGTCAAAAAAAAAAAAAAATTCCATCAAGCCCTTTGCCTCTGTTACACAAAACACCCATCTTGGCATGAGAACTGGTTCCTTCAGGCGGTCACAGAGTTGGATGAAACCATGCTGGAAACGTGGACAGCTACGGTAATACGCCATCGCCACAGAATCCAGAGTCGAAGCTTGCCCCGGCCTCTACAAGGCGGAACCTACGCCTGGCCTGCGTGGGCTCGAACTTTGATGGCGGATCCTGCGCCCTGTCCACGCTGCCTAATGAACTGCAGTGAGTGCTGGGTGTTAGTTGAGAAAGCCAGAAATGGAAGCGTCCATGTTCTCTCCACGTAACTTTCTCGTGCCTAGCCCAGGTGTTTTCATCAAAGTGTTAGAACTTTTTCTGTGTTTCCAGAGTGTGGAACATTTGTGGTATAGACCTTATTATCCCCCACCCCATCTAAGTGGGGGGTTAAATAGGCTACGATAAACCTGAACAGCAGATTTCACCCCCTAAAAGAAAAGGTCATCCGTCATGCAAAAATCCGAGCCAGGCATAGTGTCTTTCCCGGGGAAACTCACCGGCACTGCTCCCGGGGGGCTGTGGCGGGCCAGGCTGCTGTAATCCCGAGGTCTGCGTCGCGGGAACCTATGGAAACAGGAGGAGGAGAGCTAAGAGGCAGTCTGTCAGGGGCCCGAGAGGCGCCACGTGATGGTACAGGTGGGCCATGAGGCTCCAAATATGTGCACAAGAGCTGCCATCTCTTGCTCCACCTCGAGAGCTACTTACACAGGGAACTGCCTGTATCTACAAAGGGTCTTCCTGGTCTCAGCTGTGTCGCTAGCACGTGGCTCACGCCTTCTGCCAGATTTGCAAGCTGCGTGCAGCAGGGAAAGCCTTTATCTGGAGGAAACCCTGAGGCGCTGGCGCGCGAGGCCGCTACAGTGAAGAGGCTCCAGGCAGGCAGCCGCGCAGCGCCCTCTCGGAGCAGGCGCGAGGCGGCCCCAGCCCAGCGCCCTTGCCGTCTGCCTGTCGCTGCATGTGGCTGAACCATCACTATTCCAGATGGAAACTCCCAAGCCAAATGCCGCTACTGGAACCCAAGATCATCATGTTAGACGTGGCTCACGGACAGGCTCTTCCTGGGTGGCTGCAGGTCGCGGTGCTTCCCTGAGAGCCCGGGGCGCTGGAACACTCAGAGCACGCGCTTTGTGTCCCTCACCACAATCTCTATTACGCCCATTACATAGACGGAAATAAACTGAGATGGCCGAGGCTGCTTGCTCAAATAGTGAAGCGCCAGAGCTGGGGCTTTTTAAAATTTGCTTCCATTTATGTGCTATGGATGTATAAAATTTATACATTTTATGCTATAAAATTTTACATGCTCTATGCTTCCAGTGGGCAGATCGCTTTTTTTAATCTTTAAAATCACGTCCAACTTGAGAGCTCTCTGAACACCAAACTGTAACGCACACGGATGACCTGGATACAATCCATATTCAATACAGCGCTTCTCCCCTCCCTCCCCCCGCGGGATGCAGGCTCCGTGAGTTCCAGGCGCGTCACATCCACATTCAGAACAGCGTGGAACTGTAAGGGACCAAGCTGCCGACTCAGACCGCGGTGTCCTCACGTAGTCAAAACGTCAGAACACCGCACTGCAGGCTTTAGAAACGGCGTCTGGATCCTACACTCATGTTGTAAGTAATCCTCGCAGCTGGTCAGGAGCCGGGAGGCACCGCGGGCCTGGCTGACTCCAAAACCCACAGAGGCAAAGCTCCGCGGGATTACACAGCGCTCATCATTCCTTTACACCCTCCCGGCTGCTCCAGTGGCAAGCGGATCACTTTCTGTGTTTGGAGATTTTAAAATCTTGGAAGTGACAGGAGTGACCAAAGCCACGGAAGAACAGCCTCCGTTTCCACGCCGACTTCCGGGGGTGCTGTTTAGTTGTAAGGTTAATGAATGAGACCGCGTTCTTCACAGAAGGGCAGCTGTGCTGCATCCGGGGATTCTGAGGACCAGATTCTGCTGTAGCTTGGTTTCTTACCTGGCCCAGCTGCATGGTGCAGGAAAGAAGGGTGTGGGAGGCAGAGCAGCCCCTGCCCTCAGCCCCCCAGCACAGACCCCCGTGTGGGGGGGGTGGACTCCATTCTCTAACCTTCCCCCAACCACGCCCCTCTCCCTCCAGTCCTGGTGTGGAGAGGGTGACGGCCAGGGATCCATGCACCGAGCCTGCTGCTCTCTTAGAGCGCGCACCTGCGGGCGGCACTCACCTGGGCTTCACTCACTCAGCAGGTGTACAGTGCCTGCTGTGAGCCACAGACCTGTGCGTGTG